>NC_091997.1:30319352-30656826 GCF_044704955.1 Pristiophorus japonicus | reverse complement strand
GAGGGGGGGGTGGGGGGGAGGTGCTGGGGTGGGTGATCAGCCATGATCTTGTTGAATGGCGGTGCAGGCTCCAAGGGCCGAATGGCCTACTCCTGCACCTATTTTCTATGTTTCTATGTTTCTAAACACATCGACAATTCTGGTGCACAGAGACCGCAGAAAGTCTGACCTCTTATTGAGGATCAATGTAGCGGAGGAAATTGGTGAGAAAATATAAGCATCAAAAATGAATTTTACTTATTAAAAAGCCACAACCCCATTGACTGGGGAGGTTTAGGCACCGTGACCAGATGCCCGTCACTAACAGGCACAGAGGGTATGGTTGGCAAGGTCTGGTGCAGCATGAGGCAGTGGTGCACAGGTTCCAACCCCCTCACTCCATTGAAGTCATGATTCCAGCCACAATCGTGTGTAGGTGGGGTGAACAGTGGGGCAGGGGGTGGGGGGTAGGGGTGGGGTGAGAAGGAGGAGAGCGCCCCAATCTGCCCTAATGCAAGTCAGCAGTTTGTGGGTTTAAGAACATAAGAAATAGGAGCAGGAGTCCGGTCATTTGGCCCCTCAAGCCTGCTCCGCCATTCAATAAGATCATGGCTGATCTTGCCTGAACTATCCCCACATCCCTTGATTGGCTTAATATTTAAGCCCCACTCCAGAGACTTGAGCACAGAATCCAGGCTGACACTCCCAGTGCAATACTGAGGGAGTGCCGCACTGTCGGAGGTGCCGTCTTTCGGATGAAACGTTAAACCGAGGCCCTCTCAAGTGGACAAAAAAGATCCCACGGCACTATTTGAAGAAGAGCAGGGGAGTTATCCCCGATGTCCTGGGACCAATATTTATCCCTCAACTGACATCTTAAAAACAGATTATCTGGTCGTTATCATATTACTGTGTGTGGGAGCTTGCTGTGCGCAAATTGACTGCCGCGTTTCCCACATTACAACAGTGACTACACTGCAAAGGTTTGTCATCATCTGTAAAGTGCTTTGGGGCATCCTGAGGTTGTGAAAGGCGCTATCTAAATGTAAGTCTTTCCTTTACTGGCAGCTGCCTTTTGAACATTTTTGATGGAGGCTTGGGAGCAGGTCATTCAATCATTCTCCCAGTTATTTTTGCCGTGTGGCTCAGGGAGTCTTTTATAAAGTTGAAGACATTCAGACGCTCAAAAATATATATTTTCTTTTCCAATTACCTTTACCCCTTCGCTCCTGAAAGCATCGTCTAGTCTTAATTATGATAATATCAAGAATGCTGCAAATCAGCTCATGACCATTGGTGCAGTGATAGGTGCCAATCACAGGGGTCCTCAGCCCATCCCACTGAACGTGGGACTGCCATTGCAAGCCTCACCCACCGACGAGCATCTTGCCTTTAACTACCCCAAAGCCTGCACAGAGAAGCATTGTCGCAACAGCACGTCTCCCACAGCACAGCATTCTGGTCTCCTTGCAACCTCCCACCACTGAGGACCATCTTGGTTTTGCAAACCCTCTGAGTATAGAATCATAGAATGGTTACAGCACAGAAGGTGGCCATTCGGCCCGTCGAGCCCGTGCCGGCTCTCTGCAAGAGCATTTAGCTAGTCGTCCCCCCGCCCGCCCTTTCCCCTTAGCCCTGCAAAATGTTTTCTTTCAGGTACTTATCCAATTCCCTCTTGAAAGCCACGATTGAGTCTGCCTCCACCACCCTTTCAGGCCGTGCATTCCAGATCCTAACCACTCGCTACGTAAAATAGTTTTCCCCTCATGTCGCCTTTGGTTCATCTGCCAATCACCTTAAATTTGAGTCCTCTGGTTCTCAGTCCTTCTGCCAATGGGAACAGTTTCTCTCTATCTACTCTGCCCAGACCCCTCATGATTTTGATCAAATCTCCTCTCAACCTTCACTGTTCTAAGGACAACAAATCCAGCTTCCCCAGTCTAACCACATAATTTCTCATCACCAACACCCTGTTCCGCCAGAGGGACACATACAAGGCATCGTGGCAACACCCTCGCTCCAAACACTGGCACCTGCTTGACTATGTCATCGTCCGAGCCAGGGATCGCAAGGATGTGCGCATCACCCGCGCCATGACAGGAGCTGACGACTGCTGGACGGACCACCGCCTAATCCGATCCATCATTGACATCAATATAGCTCCAAAGCGGAGGGGGCAGCAGAAGCAGTGCCACAAAAAAGTCAATGCCGGGGCACTTAGAGACCCAGCTACGAGAGCCCTTTACAGCCAGCACCTCACAGCCAATCTTGATGACCCCAAGATGTAGAATGCCCACAGCACTTGGTCTGCCCTCCAGGCTTCCATAACCAGTGCCTGCGAAGAGACACTTGGTCACTCAACCAGAAAACACCAGCACTGGTTTGATGAGAGTGATCAGGAGATTGCAAACGCAGGGCATTTCTGAGCCTCAAGCAACAACCCAACTCAGGAGCAGCAAAGCAACGTTACAGATGGCTCAAGGCTGAGGTCCAACAAAAAATCCTGGACCTAAAGAACAGGTGGTGAATGGAGAAAGCACAGGAGATATAACAACTGGCCCACAGCCATGATATGTGAAGATTCTTCATCGTAGTCAAGGCCACCTACGGTCCAAACTCCCAAGGCCCCACCCCATTCCTGGCCAAGAATGGGGAAACACTCATCAAGGACACCGAGGCTATCAGGGCCCGCTGGAAGGAGCAATCCGAAGATCTCCTCAATCGAGACTCTGCCTTTGACACGAGTGTTCTCGACTCCATCCCGCAGCATGCGACCTGCCATCGCCTCAGTGTAACCCCCAATGTTGCACAAGGTAGGCAAAGCCATAAGACAGCTCACGAACAACAAGGCTACGGGAGCAGATGGAATCCCTGCTGAGGCGCTAAAGTATAGCGGAGAGGCGCTATTGACATGGATACATGACCTCATCTCTCATCTGGAGGGAGGAGAGCATGCCGGGAGATCTGAGAGAGGCAGTGATCATGACCATCTTTAAAAAAGGGGACAAGTCCGACTGCGGCAATTACAGGGGAATCTCCCTGCTATCAGCCACTGGGAAAGTTGTCGCTAGAGTCCTCCTCAACCGTCTTCTCCCTGTAACCGAGGAGCTCCTCCCGGAGTCACAGTGCGGATTTTGTCCCCTACGGGGCACAACGGACATGATCTTTGCAGCGCGACAGCTGCAGGAAAAATGCAGGGAACAGCGCCAGCCCTTATACATGGCCTTCTTCGACCTTACAAAGGCCTTTGACACTGTCAACCGCGAGGGTCCGTTTCAGATGCCCCCAAAAGTTTGTCAACATCCTTCGCCTGCTCCACGACGACATGCAGGCCGTGATCCTTACCAACGGATCCATTACAGACCCAATCCACATCCGGACTGGGGTCAAACAGGGCTGCGTCATCACCCCAACCCTCTTCTCAATCTTCCTTGCTGCCATGCTCCACCTCACAGTCAACAAGCTCCCCGCTGGAGTGGAACTAAACTACAGAACCAGTGGGAAGCTGTTTAACCTTCACTACCTCCAGGCCAGGTCCAAGATCACCCCAACATTCTGAGCCTGAACTCCTGGATACAGTCGACGTATTTACTGAGGCATACGAAAGCATGGGCCTTACGCTAAACATCCGTAAGACAAAGGTCCTCCACCAGCCTGTCCTCGCTGCACAGCACTATCCCCTAGTCATCAAGATCCACGGCACGGCTCTCAACAACGTGGACCATTTCCCATACCTCGGGAGCCTCTTATCAACAAAAGCAGACATTGATGAAGAGATTCAACACCACCTCCAGTGTGCCAGTGCAGCCTTCGGCCGCCTGAGGAAAAGAGTGTTCGAAGACCAGGCCCTGAAATCTACCACCAAGCTCATGGTCGACAGCGCTGTAGTAATACCTGCCCTCCTGTATGGCTCAGAGGCATGGACCATGTACAGTAGACACCTCAAGTCGCTGGAGATATGTCACCAACGAAATCTCCGCAAGATCCTATAAATCCCAAGGGAGGACAGGCACACCAACAGTAGCATCCTTGTCCAGGCCAACATCCCCAGCATTGAAGCCCGGTGCCCAGAATTGGACACAATACTCCAGTGTTTTATACAGGTTCATCATAACTTGCTTATGTTGTTGACCAATCCTCACTCTCTGTGCTCACAATCGCCACTCTATTCTCTCTCCCTCACATTCTTTATCCCCACCCTCCTTTATCCCTCTCTCCCCCCCACTCCACAACCTTACCTCCTCTCTCCCCTATCGTCCTGTTCCCCTGTCACTCTCTTTATCAGATTCCTCTCTAGCCCAGTTAACCCCCTGCCCTTTAACCCTGCAACAGCAGGAGGCCATTCAGCCCCTCGAGCCTGTTCTGCCATTCAATTAGATCATGGCTGGTTCAAATCTTAACTCCACCTACCCACCTTGCTTCTGTAACCCTTAATACCCTTGCTTTAAAAAAATCTATTAATAGCAGTTTTGAAGTTTTCAATTGATGCCCCCCACTCCCCCCCCCCCCGCCCCCCCAGCCTCAACAGCTTTTGTGGGAGAGAGCTCGAAATTTGCATACCCTTTGTGTGAAGAAATGCTTCCTGACATCACCCCCGCCAGCTCTAGGAACAAGAGTACACCATTCAGCCATTTAATTAGATCATGGCTGATCTGCCCCTCAACTCCAGCTTCCTGCCTTAGCTCTATATCCCTCACTGAAACATACACAATTCTTACAGGGCTTGACAGGGTAGATGCAGGGAGGATGTTCCCCCTGGCTGGGGAGTCTAGAATCAGGGGTCACAGTCTCAGAATAAGGGGTCGGCCATTTAGGACTGAGATGAGGAGAAACTTCCTCACTCAGAGGGTGGTGAATCTTTGGAATTCTCTACCACAGAGGGCTGTGGAAGCTCAGTCTTTGAGTGTATTCAAGACGGAGATCGATAGATTTTTGGATATTAAGGGATACAAGGGAAGTGCAGTTGAGGTTTAAGGTCAGCCATAATCTTGTTGAATGGCCGAGCAGGCTCAAGGGGCCGAATGGCCTAATCCTGCTCCTATTTCTTATGTTCTTATGATATCATTACCTAACACAAATCTATCTCAGTCCTGAAAGCTCTGATTGACTCTGGTATCCACAGCCTTTTGGGGGAAGAGAGTTCTAGATTTCCACTACCCTTTGTGAACAAGTGCTTCTTGATTTCGCAACTCACCCTCCACCTTCTCCCAACCTCCCATTCTGCAGCAACTCGCTAAGGCTTCTTCGGCAGCACCTCCCAAACCCGCGACCTCTACCGCCTAGAAGGACAAGGGCAGCAGGCGCATGGGAACACCACCACCTCCACGTTCCCCTCCAAGTCTCACCCTATCCTGATTTGGAAATATATCGGCCGTACCTTCATCGTCGCTGGGTCAAACTCCTGGAACTCCCTCCCTAACAGCTCTGAGGGAGCACCTTCACCACACGGACTGCAGCGGTTCAAGAAGGCGGCTCACCACCACCTTCTTGAGGGCAATTAGGGATGGGCAATAAATGCCGGCCTGGCCAGCGATGCTCACATCCCAGGAACAAATTTAAAAAAAATCTCGCTCCTGATTGGCCTAGCTCTAATTTGATGCTCTCTTGTTCTTGAATCGCCCATCAGAGGAAATAGTTTGTCTCTATCTATTCCACTGTAATGTATTTACTTCATGGGTTCTTTGCTTAAGAATTCATAGCAACACATTGCCATCAAGAACGAGTTGGTTTATTAACAAAGGTTTAACAATCACACTACACAGTACCAGTTCATCCACCAGGCTCACAACTGCATGCCTCATCGTAGAGCCCACAAATACCAACTGGCTGGGGTTTTATTGAGTCTTGTGAACATCACGTGACTGGCTAAGCCACTCACAATGCAACAGCTCTACACTATTTTGGTGAGAACATAAAATCAAATACCACCTTTTGGCAAGGGCACTAGAACCCACAAATTAACAATTTAAACTTTAACAAAACTTAAATCAAATTAAAATTTGGTTGCCGGGGGTGATGATGCACTCCAGTCCCTCCAGCGCCCACTTCTCGCGGAAGGCCGCGAGCGTACCGGTGGACACCGCGTGCTCCATCTCCAGGGACACCCTGGCTCGAATGTAACTGCAGAAGAGAGGCAGGCAGTCCGGCTGAACGACTCCCTCGACCGCCCGCTGCCTGGCCTGGTTAATGGCCACCTTGGCTATGCCCAGGAGTAGTCCTACGAGGAGGCCTTCCGACCTGCCCGCTCCCCTCCGCATAGGGTGCCCAAAGATCAGGAGCGTGGGACTGAAATGCAGCTAGAATTTGAGGAGCAGTCCCTTCAAATAATGGAACAGAGGCTGCAACCTGACACACTCCATATAAACATGGAACACGGACTCTTCCAGACTGCAGAAATTACAGGCGGCCTGGGAGTCCGTGAACCGACTTAAAAACCTATTGCACGGGACTGCTCCGTGCAACACCCTCCAGGCCAAGTCCCCAATAAATAGCAACTGCTCTACAGGTGCATACATTACACCTATCAAATGCTTTTCGCATTTTAGCTTCGGGGATCAGATCACCCCTCAATCTCCTAAACGCAAAAGGAATACGAGACAAGTTTATGCAACTTGGTCTCATAATTTAACCCTCCGCGACCCGGTATCATTCTGGTTGAGCTCAACGCTGCTCATGGGCTTGACTCCTCGTGTGCACGCCATTGGAGATTGATTAGTCATAAAATAATTGCTGTGGAAATGCACCACGACTGGTTTAGACGGGTGGCAGGGTTTCTCAAGGCTCCAAACCTTCTGTCTGGTTGCACTTCGACTCCCTGGAAACATAGTGCTATTGTATCAACAGTCAGCGCACCACCTAAACAAACACTGTCGTGAACAATGAGATGCAGATCAATGGACTGTGGGCACTTGACATACAATGAAGTGTTCGTACAGGTCAGCTCAATACCCCTCAGCTCGATTCTTGTGTGTTGCTTGGGAAGTCTCTGTGTTGGAGCACTGTCTCTCGTGGATCAGGACTAATGAAGTGATCAAACCCCAGTGCCCATGAATGCATGTCTTATTCAAATCAAACCATGTTGGGGATCCTAAACTTTAATCTGGAGTGCTCCCTATCTCTGTAATCTCCTCCAGCCCCATAACCCCCGAGATGTCTGCACTCCTCTAATTCTGCCCTCTTGAGCATCCCTGATTATAATCGCTCAACCATCGGTGGCCGTGCCTTCAGCTGCCTGGGCCCCAAGCTCTGGATCTCCCTCCCTAAACCTCTCTGCCTCTCTACCTCTCTTTCCCCCTTTAAGATGCTCCTTAAAACCTACCTCTTTGACCAAGCTTTTGGTCATCAGCTGTAATTTCTTCTTCTGTGGCTCGGTGTCAAATTTATTTGTTTTGTCTTATAACATTGTTGTGAAGCGCCTTGTGATGTTTTACTACGTTAAAGGTGCTATATACAAGTTGTTGTTGTTGTAGTGGGCCCTTACAACAATAACTTGTATTTATATATAGCGCCTTTAACGTAGTGAAATGTCGCAAGGCGCCTCACAGGAGTATTATGAAATAAAAAGTGTAAAGGAAATCTGGAACTCTCTCCCCCAAAAAACTGTTGAGATTGGGGGTCAATGGAAAATGTCAAAACTGAGATTGATCATTGTTTGGGCAAGGGTATTAAGGGTTACGGAACCAAGGCGGGTAGATGGAGTTAAGCGACAAATCAGCCACGATCTAATTGAATGGCGGAACAGGCTCGAGGGGCTGAATGGCCTCCTCCTGTTCCTATCAACTGTGGAACAGTGCAGCTCAAAAGATTCCGGCAAAGCACCTGAATTTCTGCGGGGTATCAGGCTGAGATAAACAAATTCTTAAACTGTAGCGGCTTCAAGGTTTATTGGGGAACAGGCAGGAAAGTGGAGTTGAGGCCAAGATCAGATCCGCCATGATCTTATTGAATATGGCTCGAGGGGCTGAATCCTACTTTGGTTGCTACTAGAAGGACAAGGGCAACAGGTGCATAGGAACACCATCACCTCAAGTTCCCCTCCCAGTCATACACCATCTTGACTCGGAGATACACCGGCCGTTCCTGCATCATCGCTGGGTCAAAATCCCTGGAATCCCTCCCTAACAGCACTGTGGGAGCACCTTCACCACATGAACTGCAGCGGTTCAAGAAGGCGGCTCACCACCACCTTCTCAAGGCAACGTTTCAGGAAGGCAGTTCACCAAAACCATCTGAAGGGTAACTAGGGACGGGCAATAAATGCCAGCGTGAATGAATAAATAAATAAAAATGTAACTGTGTGTCCACTGGCTGCAATCTCGGATAGATTGGGATTTTCCCTGAGCTGTCTGGTATCATCTCTGCACAGTTTGGTGCTAAAGGCCCTGAATTTGCGGTCGGAGACTTCCCGCGGGCGGATGCCTCCGACCAGCAAAAAATCTACGAAGCTACCTGGTGGTCTGGGAGGTTCAGAGACTTGCGCCCGTGGGGCCTCTCCGTGTAGGCCCGTGTAGAGGCCCATGTATCCCAGAGATACAGGCGCTTTGCAAGCGCCCCTGGGATCACATGGGCCAGCCCAACCAATCAAAGAAGGGGGATCCCCATTCATACTTATGGTGATTCCATATGTATGGAACTTCCATAGGTAGGAATGGGAATATGCCGAAAAATACACATTGACCTCAAATACATTTTAATAAATCACATATTTAAAATTAATCAAAGTGGCATTTCATTAAATATTTGAAAGAAAAATTTAATTTTTTGAGAAATAAATTTACATGTTTTAGAGGGGCTAAAAATAAACTTACTTTATTTCACAGGTTTTTAAATGTATAAACTATTGAAAAGAGTATATTTTTCTGTTCTTTAAAAGTCTTATGCCTGGTAAAAGCAGGCCTTATGCTTTTACCAGGCATAAGAATTTCACGGGCATTCCCTGGGCAGAAGTTGGGCAAATAGCCCCAACTCTCTGCCCGCGGAGACCCTTCTCCCGGGGATGGGTAGAATCTTGACAGATCGCAAGTTCCAGGTTTTAATGCATACACAGAGCATGTCTAAACCCGGAACTTGTGCGGCCCCTAAGGGCTTGTGTGCGCCTCGTACGCACCCATAGGGGCCACAAATTACGGCCCAATCTTTACCTGAATATTATTAAAAATCTTACACTGAGCACAAACTAATGTTGCACAAGCCTTACTGCTGGTCTGGAGCTTTGGTCATATTTCTGTGTCAACAATACCATTGCAATGCCAGCAACAAGCTATTCTAGGTGAGGTAAAAGAGGGGTTAGATGCAAGGAAATGTCCCAACGATGGAGATGCTGACCAGATGGAAAAGGGTGTTGGACATCATGAACGTTAAAAGTTTAACAGTCGAGCTACTTTTGGTGTGAAATTGCCCCTTTTTAGTGCCTCCAGGGGCAGTAACGGGGCACAAGGGCATTTACACCTGGGGGAGGGGGTGCTACCGCCTCCCGGGAAATTGCCCCGGAGGATTGCGGGGTGCTGTCCCGGCAGTGCCATGCGCACCGACCCCTTAACATCCTGCAGGGGAAATTGCCCCGCGGGCCGCAAGACTGACATGGGCAGGTGTCAACGGGTGGACATCCGCTGCTGGGGCATGCCTTAAAGGGGCGGCCTTTAGCGTCTCGGACCACAATTTTTATTTGCCGGCCGACTCTTGCTTCAGCCCGACACTAGCGGCCCTCGTGTTGACCGGGCCGCCATCGTGCAGCCCGGCGCTCTGCTTTGTGTGCCGGGCTGCTGGCCCACTCGATCGCCTCCCTGGTGGCCCAGTGGCGATCACCAAAGGGCCTGCAGAGTGCGCAGCAGCCCTCCCCTTTAATGGAAGACAAGGGACGATGTAGCGCTGGTCTGTTCCGTGCGGCACTGCACTCCGCGCCGTGCTGTCATCCCGGGAATGACCCGAAAAGAAAGCGGAGCACCGGAGACAGTGGGGGGACACTGTGGGGAGACAGAGGGGGAGACAGGGGGAGACAGCGGGGGGATACTGCGGGAAGACAGAGGGGGAGACAGGGGGAGACAGCGGGGGGACACTGTGGGGAGACAGAATAGGGGGGAGACGGGGGGACACAGCAGGGGGACAGAGGGGGAGACAGGGGGAGACAGCAGGGGGACACTGTGGGGGAGACAGAGGGGGAGACAGGGGGGCAGACAGAGGGGGAGACAGGGGGACACAGCAGGGGGACACTGCGGGGAGGCAGGGGGAGACAGCGCGGGAGACAGAGGGAGAGACAGAGGGGGAGACAGAGGGGGAGACAGTGGGGGAGACAGAGCCGGAGACAGAGGGGGAGACGGAGCGGGAGACAGAGGGGGAGACAGACGGGGAGACGGAGCGGGAGACAGAGGGGGAGACAGAGGGGGAGACAGAGCCGGAGACAGAGGGGAAGACAGAGGGGGAGACAGAGGGGGAGACAGAGGGGGAGACAGTGGGGAAGACAGAGGGGGAGACAGAGGGAGAGACAGCGGGGGAGACAGAGGGAGAGACAGCGGGGGAGATAGAGGGGGAGACAGAGCAGAGCCGGAGACAGTGTGGGATACAGAGGGGGAGACAGTGGGGGATACAGAGGGGGAGACAGAACCGGAGACAGCGGGGGAGACAGAGGGGGAGACAGAGCCGGAGACAGAGGGGGAGACAGAGGGGGAGACAGAGGGGGAGACAGAGGGAGAAACAGTGGGAGAGACAGAGGGGGAGACAGAAGGGGAGACAGAGCTGGAGACAGAGGGGGAGACAGTGGGGGAGACAGAGCGGGAGACGGAGCGGGATACAGAGCCGGAGACAGAGGGGGAGACAGGGGGGGAGACAGTGGGGGAGTCAGAGGGAGAGACAGTGGGGGAGACAGTGGGGGAGACAGAGGGAGAGACAGTGGGAGAGACAGAGGGGGAGACAGAAGGGGAGACAGAGCTGGAGACAGAGGGGGAGACAGTGGGGGAGACAGAGCGGGAGACGGAGCGGGATACAGAGCCGGAGACAGAGGGGGAGACAGGGGGGGAGACAGTGGGGGAGACAGAGGGGGTGACAGAGGGGGTGACAGAGCGGGAGATGGAGCGGGATACAGAGCCGGAGACAGAGGGGGAGACAGGGGGGGGAGACAGTGGGGGAGACAGTGGGGGAGACAGAGGGGGAGACAGTGGGGGAGACAGAGGGGGAGACAGTGGGGGAGACAGAGGGGGAGACAGAGGGGGAGACAGAGCCGGAGACAGAGGGGGAGACAGTGGGGGAGACAGAGCCGGAGACAGAGGGGGAGACGGAGCGGGAGACAGAGGGGGAGACAGACGGGGAGACGGAGCGGGAGACAGAGGGGGAGACAGAGGGGGAGACAGAGCCGGAGACAGAGGGGGAGACAGAGGGGGAGACAGAGGGGGAGACAGTGGGGAAGACAGAGGGGGAGACAGAGGGAGAGACAGCGGGGGAGACAGAGGGAGAGACAGCGGGGAGATAGAGGGGGAGACAGAGCCGGAGACAGTGTGGGATACAGAGGGGGAGACAGTGGGGGATACAGAGGGGGAGACAGAACCGGAGACAGCGGGGGAGACATAGGGGGAGACAGAGCCGGAGACAGAGGGGGAGACAGAGGGGGAGACAGAGGGGGAGACAGAGGGGGAGACAGTGGGGGAGACAGAGGGAGAGACAGTGGGGGAGACAGTGGGGGAGACAGAGGGAGAGACAGTGGGAGAGACAGAGGGGGAGACAGAAGGGGAGACAGAGCTGGAGACAGAGGGGGAGACAGTGGGGGAGACAGTGGGGGAGACAGAGCGGGAGACGGAGCGGGATACAGAGCCGGAGACAGAGGGGGAGACAGGGGGGGAGACAGTGGGGGAGACAGAGGGGGAGACAGAGCTGGAGACAGAGGGGGAGACAGAAGGGGTGACAGAGGGGGTGACAGAGCGGGAGATGGAGCGGGATACAGAGCCGGAGACAGAGGGGGAGACAGGGGGGGGAGACAGTGGGGGAGACAGAGGGGGAGACAGTGGGGGAGACAGAGGGGGAGACAGAGGGGGAGACAGAGCCGGAGACAGTGGGGGAGACAGAGGGGGAGACAGTGGGGGAGACAGAGGGGGAGACAGAGCCGGAGACAGTGGGGGAGACAGAGAGGGAGACAGTGGGGGAGACAATGGGGGAGACAGAGGGGGAGACAGAGCCGGAGACAGTGGGGGAGACAGAGCCGGAGACAGAGGGGGAGACAGGGCGAGACAGTGGGGGAGACAGTGGGGGAGACACAGCTGGAGACAGTGCCCGCTTCCTTTGAGAGGCGCACGGCCCAATTACCCGTGGAGGCCGGGATCTCCACACCGGGCACAGGCCGTCCCAGCCCTGGGATGTTACTGCCCCCTATCGGGGCGAGGGGCAGTTTCGAGCCCTTTGTATTTTAAAGCTACAGGTTTTCCTGGGCGTGTTGTAAAAGGACAGCACTGTCAGGCGTCTGATACACACAGGATGACATCGACGTGCCTGAGGAGAAGGCATTGCTTGTTTTTTGAGATGTAAGGTGCTGGAGTAAGGGAATAAGTGTTAGTGATGACATCACCATCAATGGTTAATGTTTAGTTTAAGGTTAATAAATGTAAGGAGTCATCATCATAGGCAGTCCCTCGGAATCGAGGAAGACTTGCTTCCACTCTTAGCATGAGTTCTTAGGTGACTGAACAGTCCAATACAGGAATTACAGTCTCTATCACAGATGGGACAAACAGTGGTTGAGGAAAGGGTGAGCAGGGAGCCTGCTCCTTCCGCTGCCTGCGCTTGTTTTCTGCATGCTCTCGGCGATGAGACTCGAGGTGCTCCGCGCCCTCCCGGATGTGTGGGGAGTAGGTAACCATTAGATACGGGTAACAATTAGTCAAAGATGCTGGAATATGTTACATCAGGAAGTCTCGTGTTGGGGAAATAGTTCTGAGGTAAACGATTGCAAACTGTCTCCATCGATCGTCTGTTCCTGGAGGATTTGGGAAATACATACATCATTTTGACGTTTCCTTTGATGCAGTTACAATATGGTGTATGGAGGAGCAGGGTTCTCAACAGTATTTCAGAGTGTGTTTGAAAGATACAGGAACCAGTAAAGTCACTCTCTATCTGTAGTTAAGACTGATCACCTTTACTGTGCATCAATAAAGTCCGTTTCGTGCTCTCCACTGTGAAGTCTCGAGCTAACTCGAAACGTGTGGTTCTGAACCAGAGGAGAAAGGAGGTTGCTCAACAGAGGGGGTCACTCCCTGTTCCTAGCGTCAGTACCATGGCTGTAGTGATCCCTGCCCTCCTGTATGGCTCAGAGACATGGACCATATATAGTAGACACCTCAAATCACTGGAGAAATACCACCAACGATGTCTCCGCAAGATCCCACAAATCCCCTGGGAGGAGAGACGCACCAACGTTAGTGCCCCCGACCAAGCCAACATCCCCAGCATCGAAGCAGGCCACATTGTCCACACGCCCGACACGAGACCCCCAAAGCAAGCGCTCTACTCGGAACTCCTTCACGGCAAGCGAGCCCCAGGTGGGCAGAAGAAATGTTTCAAGGACACCCTCAAAGCCTCCTTGATAAAATGCAACATCCCCACCGACACCTGGGAATTCCTGGCCAAAGACTGCCCTAAGTGGAGGAAGTGCATCCGGGAGGGCGCTGAGCACCTCGAGTCTCATCGCCGAGAGCATGCAGAAACCAAGGGCAGGCAGCGGAAGGAGCGTGCGGCAAACCAGTCCCACCCACCCTTTCCTTCAACCACTGTCTGTCCCACCTGTGACAGAGACTGTAATTCCCATATTGGACTGTACAGTCACCTGAGAACTCACTTTTAGCGTGGAAGCAAGTCTTAATTGATTTCGAGGGACTGCCTATGATTATGACCATGTCGGGAAGATTCACTCTGATCATTTCGAGCAAAATTGCCAGTCTGTTCCTGTGGAGATTGTCCCACTCTTCCTGAAATGTCACTAACACACAATGAACAGAGGAAACCACATCAAACCGTTCCCCCCACCATCCCAGGTGTCTGAACCATGGAAGACCAACCCAGTGAGTCTCCTGTACAACAACACCCCAAGACGCTTCACAGGAGCATTACAGGACAAAGTATAGGAGAGAGCCACATAAAGAGATATCAGGACAGGTGACCAAAAGCTTGCTCAAAGAGGTAGGTTATCAGCAGCGTCTTGAAGGAGGAAAGAGAGGTAGAGAGGCAAAAAGGTTTAGGCAGGGAGTTCCAGAGCTTGGGGCCTAGGCAACAGAAGGCACGGCCACCAATGGTTGAGCGATTATAATCAGGGATGCTGAAGAGGGCAGAATTAGATGAGCGCAGACATCTCGGGGGGTTGTGGGGCCGGAAGAGGTGACAGAGATAGGGAGGGGCGAGGCCGTGGAGATTTGAAAACAAGGATGAGAATTTTGAAATCGAGGCGTTGCTTAACCTGGAGCCAATGTAGGTCAGCGAGCACAGGGGTGATGGGTGAGCGGGACTTGGTGCGAGTTAGGACACGGGCAGTCGGGTTTTGGATGACCTCAAGTTTACGAGGGTAGAATGTGGGCGGCCAGCCAGGAGTGTTTTGAAGTAGTCAAGTCTAGAGGTAACAAAGGCATGGATGAGGGTTTCAGCAGCAGATGAGCTGAGGCAAGGGCAGAGACGGGCGATGTTATGGGCAATATACTAATTTAGGGTCAGGGTTAGGGTTAGGCCTATTCCAGAAACATATTCAATTGATCCTATTCCTATCGCGTGTACCATTAAGAGAATTGGATAACTGCTTGAAGGGAAAAAAAATTACAGGGCTAAGGGAAAAGTGCAGGGGAGTGGGATTGATCGGATCGTTCCACCAAAGAGCCGGCACAGACACGATGGGCCCAATGGCCTCGTTCCATGCTGCATCGTTCTATGAGAGAGTGCGACAGCTGAGTTGTGGGTTTGGTGTTAAATTTGGTGGAGGATGTTCAGAGCACCTGGTTTTCACTGCCCTGCCCCCGCCCTGCCCCCTCTGCGCCCCTCCCCTCCCCCACTCCTCCCCCGCCTGAGGCCACCGCATCACAAGACGGTGACAGGCCTCAGCGGAAACTCTCCTGCCGTTTGCAAGTGCTCACTGCATACATCACCGGCCCAGCACAGGTATCCTCCGTCAATAGCATCGCATCCGGGGGCCACACCTGTGCTGCTCAGGTGACAGGTGGAGGCAAGTGAAGTCTCACCTTTATTTCTGGAGTGAGATACATCGCCGTTTCTCACCAAGGATGTGTGAGCCGATCACGTTGCAAGACACAGACGTTACAAGGAGCTCAAAACGGAATGAAAGGAGTCACGAATGTTTGAATGTTACATGAGCCCGATGATGGGTTGTAGTCATCTCCGAGACCATTTATGCTAATTATTTCAAATGGCTATCCCTAGTAACACCCTAGTAAGGGTGTCTACTGTGGCTCAGTTGGTCAATAGGCTGTAAGTTCAAACCCCACTCCAGGGACTTGAGCACAAAACCTAGACTATACTGCCTGTGCAGTACTGAGGGAGAGCCGCACTGTCGGAGGGGCAGTACTGAGGGAGAGCCGAACTGTCGGAGGGGCAGTACTGAGGGAGTGCCACACTGTCGGCGGGACAGTACTGAGGGAGAACTGCACTGTTGGAGGGGCAGTACTGAGGGAGAGCTGCACTGTCGGAGGGGCAGTACTGAGGGAGAGCTGCACTGTCGGAAGGGCAGTACTGAGGGAGAACTGCACTGTCGGAGGGTCAGTACTGAGGGAGTGCTGCACTGTCGGAGGGACAGTACTGAGGGAGAGCTGCACTGTCGGAGGGGCAGTACTGAGGGAGAGCTGCACTGTCGGAAGGGCAGTACTGAGGGAGAACTGCACTGTCGGAGGGTCAGTACTGAGGGAGTGCTGCACTGTCGGTGGGGCAGTACTGAGGGGGCGCTGCACTGTCGGTGGGGCAGTACTAAGGGAGCGCCGCACTGTTGGAGGGGCAGTACTGAGGGAGCGCCGCATTGTCGGTGGGGCAGTACTAAGGGAGCGCCGCACTGTTGGAGGGGCAGTACTGAGGGAGCGCCACATTGTCGGAGAGGCAGTACTGAGGGAGTGCTGCACCGTTGGAGGGGCAGTACTGAGAGAGTGCTGCACTGTCTGAAGGACAGTACTGAGGGAGCGCCGCACTGATGGAGGGGCAGTACTGAGGGAGCGCTCCACTGTTGGAGGGCCAGTACTGAGGGAGTGCTGCACTGTCGGAGGGGCAATACTGAGGGAGTGCTGCACTCTGGAGGGACAGTACTGAGGGAGCGCCGCACTGTCGGAGGGGCAGTACTGAGGGTGTGCTGCACTGTTGGAGGTGCCGTCTTTTGGATGAGACATTAAACAGAGGCACCAGGCATCTGCTCTCTTCAAAATGGCACTTTTCAAAGATGAGCAGGGGAATTCTTACTGGTGTCCTGGTCAATATTTACCCCTCAACCAGCAGATGATCTAATCATTTATCTCATTGCTGTTTGTGGGAGCTTGCTGTGCGCAAATTGGCTGCCGCGTTTCCCACATTACAACAGTGACTACACTCCAAAAGTACTTCATTGGCTGTAAAGTGCTTTGGGACATCCTGAATTCATGAAAGGTGCTATATAAATGTAAGTTCTTTCTTTTTTTTAATTCATATCATGCCTTCCCAAATCTCCTTTTGATTTTTTAACCACTTTGGCTAACTTGTGCAAATATCTCCTGTCCATGTGTAGGGTGGTTAATCAAGGGATGTATCAGAGGCAAGGATAATTCTGTGCTCACCGACTATCCACATATGCAGAAATTCTAGTAGAGGTCATAAGAATATAAGAAATAGGAGCAGGGGTTGGCCATTTGGGCCCTCGAGCCTGCTCCGCCATTCAATGAGATCGTGGCTGATCCGATCATGGACTCAGCTCCACTTCCCCGTAACCCTTGAAAGGAGGGGAGATATGGGGTGAGGCAGATGCGCACTGACGTCACCACTGATCCACTGCCGAGTGACAGCGGCGGAGAATCCATCTCGCCCCCACCTCCGCCCCTCACCAGCACTTCCCGCCGCACCTCCGCCCCCATCATGACCAACTTCCTGTCCGCTTAAAAAAAAAGGACAGAGACCTGAATTTCGGGAAAGAGGTGACCTCATCGACAATGGCAGTAAGAACATTTTGATGAAGGTCGGTGGGTGCATCAGGTTACCAGCGGGATTGAATTTCAACCCCGATCATAGAAACATAGAAACATAGAAATTAGGTGCAGGAGCAGGCCATTCGGCCCCTCGAGTCTGCACCGCCATTCAATAAGATCATGGCTGATCATTCAACCTCAGTAACTCTTTCCTGCTTTCTCTCCATACCCCTTGATCCATTTGGCTATAAGGGTCACATCTAACTTCCTTTTGAATATAGCTAACGAACTGGCCTCAACAGCTTTCTGCGGTAGAGAATTCCACAGGTTAACCACTCTCTGAGTGAAGAAGTTTCTCCTCATCTCGGTCCTAAATGGCTTACCCCTTATTCTTAGACTGTGACCCCTGGTTCTGGAACTCCCCAGCAACGGGAACATTCTTCCTGCCTCTAACCTGTCCAATCCCATCAGAATATTATATGTTTCTATGAGATCCCCTCTCATTCTTCTAAACTCCAATGGATACAAGCCCAGTTGATCCAGTCTCTCCTCATATGTCAGTCCTGCCATCGCAGGAATCAATCTGGTGAACCTTCGCTGTACTCCCTCAATAGCATGAATGTCCATCCTCAGATTAGGGGACCAAAACTGCACACAATATTCCAGATGTGGCCTCACCAAGGCTCTGTACAACTGCAGTAAGACCTCCCTGCTCCTATACTCAAACCTTCTAGCTATGAAGGCCAACATGCCATTTGCCTTATTCACCACCTGCTGTACCTGCATGTCAAACTTCAATGACTGATGTACCATGACACCCAGGTCTCGTTGCACCTCCCCTTTTCCAAATCTGCCACCATTCAGATAATATTCTGTCTTCCTGTTTTTGCCACCAAAGTGGATAACCTCACATTTATCCACATTATACTGCATCTGCCATGCATTTGCCCACTCACCTAACCTGTCCAAGTCATCCTGCAGTCTCTTAGCATCCTCCTCACAGCTCACACCGCCACTCAGCTTAGTGTCATCTGCAAACTTGGAGACATTACATTCAATTCCTTCATCTAAATCATTGATGTATATTGTAAATAGCTGGGGTCCCAGCACCGAACCCTGCGGCACCCCACTGGTCACTGCCTGCCATTCTGAAAAGGACCCATTTATCCCGACTCTCTGCTTCCTGTCTGCCAACCAATTCTCTATCCACGTCAATACATTACCCCCAATACCATATGCTTTAATTTTGCACACCAATCTCTTGTGTGGGACCTTGTCAAAAGCCTTTTGGAAGTCCAAATACACCACATCCACTGGTTCTTCCTTGTCCACTCTACTAGTTACATCCTCAAAAAATTCTAGAAGATTTGTCAAGCATGATTTCCCTTTCATAAATCCATGCTGACTTGGACTGATCCTGTCACTGCTTTCCAAATGCACTGCTATTTCATCTTTAATAATTGATTCCAACATTTTCCCCACTACTGATGTCAGGCTAACCTGTCTATAATTACCCGTTTTCTCTCTCCCTCCTTTTTTTAAAAAGTTGTGTTACATTAGCTACCCTCCAGTACATAGGAACTGATCCAGAGTCGATGAACTGTTGGAAAATGATCACCAATGCATCCACTATTTCTAGGGCCACTTCCTTAAGTACTCTGGGATGCAGCCTATCAGGCCCTGGGGATTTATCGGCCTTAAATCCCATCAATTTCCTTAACACAATTTCCTGACTAATAAGGATCTCCTTCAGTTCCTTCTTTTCGCTAGACCCTCGAACCCCTAGTATTTCCAGAAGGTTATTTGTGTCTTCCTTAGAGAAGATAGATCCAAAGTATTTGTTCAACTGGTCTGCCATTTCTTTGTTCCCCATTATAAATTCACCTGATTCTGTCTGCAAAGGACCTACGTTGGTCTTCACTAATCTTTTTCTCTTCACATATCTACAGAAGCTTTTGCAGTCAGTTTTTATGTTCCCTGCAAGCTTCCTCTCATACTTTATTTTCCCCCTCCTAATTAGACCCTTTGTCCTCCTCTGCTGAATTCTAAATTTCTCCCAGTCCTCAGCTTTGCTGCTTTTTCTTGCCGATTTATATGCCTCTTCCTTGGATTTAACACTATCCCTAATTTCCCTTGTTAGCTACAGTTGAACCACCTTCTCCTTTTTATTTTTACTCTAGACAGGGATGTACAATTGTTGAAGTTTATCCATGTAATCTATAAATGTCTGCCATTGCCTATCCACTGTCAACCCTTTAAGTATCATTTGCCAGTCTAGTCTAGCCAATTCATGTCTCATACCATCGAAGTTACCTTTCCTTAAGTTCAGGACCCTAGTCTCTGAATTAACTGTGTCACTCTCCATTTTAATAAAGAATTCTACCATATTATGGTCACTCTTCCCCAGGGGGCCTTGCACAAGATTGCTAATTAGTCCTCTCTCATTACACAACACCCAGTCTCGGATGGCCAGCTCTCTAGTTGGTTCCTCGACATATTGGTCTAGAAAGCCATCTTCAGCCCCCGACACAAACTCCGCTCCTTCACTGCCAATTCCACCTCCTCTCCAGACACTGTCTCAGACTGAGCCAGACAGTCTGCAACCTCCGTGTCCTGATCGATCCCGAGCCGAGTATTCGGCCCAGATCTTCACCATCACAAAGACCGCTAGTGCCAGTTACCCAACATTGTCTTCTCCGAAACCCCTCCGCTCATCTGCTGCTGAAACCCTCATCCCATGGCTTCCTCACCTCGACTATCCCACGGCTCTGCTGGCCGGCATCCCATCCGCTACCCGCCATAAACTCGTGCTCATCCAAGACTCTGCTGCCCGTGTCCTACCCTGCAGCAAGTCCCACCCTGCACCAAGTCCCGTCCACCCATCTCTCCTGTCCTTGCTGGCCTGCATTGGCTTCTGGCCTCCCCAACACCTCAAATCTAAAGTGCCCATCCTCAGGGGGCTCCTTCAATGCTTTGCCTGTCCCTATCTCTTTAACTTGCTCCAGACCGACACAGTCCCCAGGACTCTCCCTTCCTCTAACTCTGGCCTCCTGTGCATACCCCCTCCCCCTTCCTTCACTCCACCATTGGCGGCCGTGCCTTGGGAAAGTTTTCTACATTAAAAGGTGCTCTTTAAATGCAAGTTAAGTTTCTATTGGGCAGTTGAGAATTTTAATCTAATTAAGGGATGTTAGTTTTTCTTTTAAAGTTATTCGTTCACGGGATGTGGGCATCACTGGCAAGGCCAGCATTTACTGCCCATGCGAAGATGGTGGTAAGCCACCATTTCAGAGGGCAATTAAGAGTCAACCACAGTGCTGTGGTTCTGGAGTCACATATAGGCCAGACTGGGTAAGGGCAGCAGATTTTCTTCCCGAAAGGACATTAGTGAACCAGATGGGTTTTTACAACAATTCTGTAGTTTCCAGTTACCCTTATTGATACTAGCTTTTTTTTTTAAAATTCCAAATTCAATTTATTAATTGAATTTAAATTCCCCTGTTGTTGTGGAGGGATTTGAACTCTTGTTCTGTGGATTATTAGCCCAGACCCTTGAATTACTAACCCAGTAACATAACCACTGTGCTACTGTTCCCCATAGCACCGTAGAGCAGCAACAAGCACTCCCAGGTCAGCTACAACAGGGATTGGACACTCTCTTGACTGTGTCCCGACAATATATCTTCGTGGACATGCTCAGAGGAGCATCCGTTATTTCACGTCATGCTAGTGGCCTCTGATGAGGGAGGGTTTAGGACACAGATATCAGCATTTTTGTCCTATGAAGTCATGGCCACAATGAGTTGGGTTCACCCGACACCAAACTCTTTCACTTTGGGCTCGAACAGTACCAGAGAGAGAAGACTTTATCCCATTAATCTGGGTTCAGCTTCGGTCCCAGATAAAGGGAACAGGGTATTAACTCTCTGGGGCTACCCAGTCCCCATTCTGAAGCTGTTTTAAAATACAACTTTTAAGTTGCAAGGGTTGATTTAATGGCTTGGCTGTACCAACGTTCCTGGTCCCATGCTCAACCGGAGGCATTTGATACGTGGGGAGATAGATATTGTGGTTGTACCTGTTCTCTGAGCCGTTCTTGCTGTCCGCGGATTGCCGTGGCGTGGTGAGGGTACTTGTGCTTCAGGTGATCGAGGAAGGCTTCCCTTTTCCTCTCCATGTCCGACTTCTGCATGCCGGTGAGCGCCTCCAGGCTCTGTGCCGCAATCACCGTGTGCCGGCGCTCGGAGGTGTGAACGAGGCCCACGTTGGAGAAGCGGCGGGTCCCGTTCCCCAGGGTCCGGTATTCCCTGGGGTACTCGGCATCGTCGGCGGAGATCATGTGCGCGCTGGACTTGTCCGAGTCTGCAGAGGAACAACAGGAGCGTGTGTCAACAACAATTCACATTCGCATAACTCAACAGGTTGGGCCTCAGTGTCGCGTCCGAGTCCGGGCCACCGCACTTTGGGAAGGATGTCGAGGCCTCGGGGAGGGTGCGGAGGCAGTTGACCAGTCGATAAAGTAAATAAGGATAAACTGTTTCCACCGACAGGAGGGTTGGTAACCAGAGGACACAGATCGAAGTAAATTGGCAAAAACGCTAGAGGGGAGACGAGAAATGTATTTACTCAGCGAGTTATGATCTGGAATGCGCTGCCTGAAAGAGGTGGTGGGAGCAGATAAAATAGCGACTTTTGAAAGGGAATTGGGATAAATACTTAAAAAGGAAAGGTTTGCAGGGCTGTGGGGAAAGTGCAGAGGGAGTGGGACTAATCGGATTGCTCTTTCAGAGAGCCGGCACAGGCATGATGGGCCGAATGGCTGTATCATTCTCTGATTACAACAGTGACCTCACTTCAAAAATACTTCATTGGATGTCCTGAGGTCTTGCAAGGCGCTATATAAATGCAAGTCTTTCTTGACCACAGAAGCCCATTGGGCTGGGTCGCTACTTTTGTTGGTGTGTTCGAGCAAGTGTTGGGAACCCCTCTTCCGTCTGATATCAGCTGCTCTGTCTATTGGGGCTTTGCTAAGGTGTTCGTCAGGTTTGACAGATTGAATGGTTAATGGACTGTCTGATCGATTGCAGCATAGCTGCTGTCCTCAGTATCAGCTGTGGCTCAGTGGGTAGCACTCTCGCCTCTGAGTCAGGAGGTTGTGGGTTTGTAGTCCCACTCTAGGGGCTTGAATACCAAAATCTGGGCTGACACTCCAGTGCAGTGCTGAGGGAGTGCTGCACTGTCGGAGATGCTGTCTTTCAGATGCAGATGTTAAACTGAGGCCCTGTCTACCCTCTCAGGTGGATGTAAAAGATCACATGGCAGTATTTCCCAGAGCAGGGGAGTTGTGTCTGGGGCCAATATTTATTCCTCAATCAAAAAAACAGATTATCTTGTCATTATCACACTGCTGTTTGTGGGACCTTGCTGTGTGCAAATTGGCTGCCGCGTTTCCCACATTACAACAGTGACCGTACTTCATTGGCTGTAAAGCGCTTTGGGGCATTCGGTGGTCATGAAAGGCGCTATATAAATGCAAGTCTTTCTTTCTTTCTCTCAGGGAGAACATCAAGACTGTGGAAGAATGACTGCCATTTGAGGCAGGGAGTGAAGAGACATTTAAGAACATAAGAAGCAGGAGTAGGCCATATGGCCCCTCGAGCCTGCTCCGCCATTCAATACAATCATGGTTGATCTGATCATGGACTCAGCTCCACTTCCCCACCTGCTCCCCATAACCCCTTATTCCCTTATTGTTTAAGAAACTGTCTATTTCTGTCTTAAATTTATTCAATGTCCCAGCATCCACAACTCTCTGAGGCAGCGAATTCCACAGATTTACAACCCTCAGAGAAGAAATTTCTCCTCATCTCAGTTTTAAATGGGCAGCCCCTTTTTTCTAAGATCATGGCCTCTAGTTCTAGTCTCTCCAATCAGTGGAAACATCCTCTCTGCATCCACCCTGTCAAGCCCCCTCATAATCTTATACGTTTCGATAAGATCACCTCTCATTCTTCTGAATTCCAATGAGTAGAGGCCCAACCTACCCAACCTTTCCTCATAAGTCAACCCCCTCATCCCCGGAATCAACCTAGTGAACCTTCTCTGAACTGCCTCAAAAGCAAGTATATTCTTTCGTAAATATGGAAACCAAAACTGCACGCAGTATTCAAGGTGTGGCCTCACCAATACCTTCAGCAAGACTTCCCTGCTTTTATACTCCATCCCCTTTGCAATAAAGGCCAAGATACCATTGGCCTTCCTGATCACTTGCTGTACCTGCATACTAACCTTTTGTGTTTCATGCACAAGTACCCCCAGATCCCTCTGTACTGTGGCACTTTGCAATCTTTCTCCATTTAAATAATAACTTGCTCTTTGATTTTTTTTTCTGCCAAAGTGCATGACTTCACACTTTCCAACATTATACTCCATCTGCCAAGTTTTTGCCCACTCACTTAGCCTGTTTATGTCCTTTTGCAGATTTTTTGTGTCCTCCTCACACATTGCTTTTCCTCCCATCTTTGTATTTCACCAGCTGACACATGCTTTACCCACAGCGAGGCCTCACCAGATTCGGGGATTGCAACTTTTTGCATCTGGTAGCCAAGTTCTGCTACCCAGCGAGTGTCAGCATGCCCCCCTCCCCCGTACCCCAGAGACAACCCCTGGGAGCGTCAGCACCCCCTCCCCCCGCGCCCCCCCCCCGAGACAACTCCTGATGTCAGTGAGGTGATTCCGCGTAACATCTTGCCATCCTCATTAACCAAGATTCATTTCTTGCTGATATTTTGCCTCGAGCTAAAGCAGCTTTCCAGCTTTTATAAATTACCTATAATTGTGGTTGTAAATTGCTGACTAAATATAGGTCTGACCAACTTGCTCACAAGTCCCATGTAGCACCATTTACTTGCACACTTTTCTCTCTCGCCCTGACTACAATCACTCCCACTCTAATAATAAACCAGCCACAAACTCACCAAGCTCCCTTGCTCTATAATTCTCACACCTAACACCCTCCCTCGCTGCCTCTAGAGTGTGCTATTGGAGGTTAGAACCATGCGATTCATGCTGTTTCCCAGAATTAAATGATTTAACCGCGAACTGGATAAATTGCCGATCCACTGAGATAAGATCAGTCCCTTACATATATCTGGTTTGTGCTCGTCAGAGCCGGATAAGAAGAAACAGCTCCTGAGACTTAAAATATCCTCTTAATAAAAAAAATAAGGTTCTGAAAATAAATGGCATCTGAAAAGAGGAAAGACAGGTTAACCCTCAAGACATTTTCCCAGAACTCAGGGTGTCTACCCTAAGCATTGGCTTCTCTCTTCAGACGCTGATGGAGTGACTGGCCTCGAAATTCATTGTGGGCAGTGGTGGAAAACTGTCGGTATCGCACCGGCCGCCTGTTGTACACAGTGCCTGGTATTTAATCCCATTGCAGTCGACGGAACTGGTTATAAGAACATAAGAATTAGGAGCAGGAGTAGACCATTTGGCCCCTGGATCCTGCTCCGCCATTTAATGGCTGATCTTCTACCTCAACTCCACTTTCCTGCCCGATCCCCATATCCCTTGATTCCCTTAATATCCAAAAATCTATCGATCTCTGTCTTGAATAAACTCAAAGATTGAGCCCCCACAGCCCTCTGGGGCAGAGAATTCCAAAGATTCACCACCCTCTGAGTGAAGAAATTTCTCCTCATCTCAGTCCTAAATGGCCGACCCCTTATTCTGAGACTGTGACTCCTGATTCCAGACTCCCCAGCCGGAGGAAACATCCTCCCTGCATCTACCCTGTCAAGCCCTGTAAGAATGATTTATGTTTCAATGAGATCACCTCTCATCCTTCTAAATTCTGGAGAATATAGTCCAAGTCTACTCCATCTCTCCTCATATGACAATCCCCCCATCCCAGGAATCAGTCTGGTGAACCTTTGTTGCATTCCCTCTATGGCAATAGGTAAGGAGACCAAAACTGTACACAATACTCCAGGGGTGGTCTCACCAAGGCCCTATATAATTGCAATAAGGCTTCTTTACCCTTATACTAAAAAATCCTCTTGTAATAAAGGCCAACACACCATTTGCTTTCCTAATTGCTTGCTGTACCTGCATGTTAATCTTTAGTGATTCGTGTACAAGGACAGCCAGGTCCCTCTGAACACCAATATTTCCCAGTCTCCCACCATTTAAAAAATACTCTGCTTTTCTATTTTTCCTGTCAAAGTGGAGAACTTCACATTTTTCTGGGCGCTGCGTATAACGGGCGGCCGATGGGAAACTGCCTCGGCCCGCGTTGAACTTCGAGGCCGCTGTCTATTGGTTATCACAAGTCCGTTTCTATTGGTCCAGACCGTAGCTTCTTTTAGCCCACACACCAGAATAGGTTAATGCAATCCCATCACATAAATCCAGACCATGATTTCTGTGAGCCACACAGTCAGACAGGTTAATGTTACACAGTCCAGTGCACAGATTCCAGTCCACGGTTTCCGCAGCCCTGCACTGTATTTATTTTGACTAAGATAGCAATATTTCACAGAGCATTAAGTGCTTCCAGGAGATTTCTCTCTTCACACAAGAGTGATTTGGCACGGAGATGAGAGAAGCTGGCTGGGAGTGGTGCGGGCGGGTGGGGGTGTGGGGAGGGGGGAGTGGGGGAGTGCGGGGTGGGGAGGGGGAGTGGGGGTGCGGGGCGGGGGTGTGGGGAGGGGGGAGACATTAGGAACTAAGAATTAAGGTGGGGCAGGAACACGGCTCGGTGTCAGCAGCCAGAGAAAGAGCTGAGATGCCAAACTGGCCTTACTGTGGGCATGTTCAGGATAACAGAATGCTGAGCGCTGGCCTATTGATTTCTTTTACACAAGTGAGGAGAAGCACATCATTCGCGAGTGATTAAGGAGTGTTCGAGTTCTGTACAACAGCAACCTACAGTTCTGTAGCGCTCATCGTGGAGAGAGCAACATCTCAGGAGCGTTTTAGAGCAAGACTGAGGCCGTCCAGGCGAGGAGAGTGGGAGGGAGGGGGTCACCAATGCACGGTCAAGGAGATTTGTGAGTACAGGGTAGGAGGCGGGGAGTGGGCTGGTTGGACGTCCTCCTCATAGGACTGTTCCTGGGCATGGTGGCCATTAACCGGTCCAGGCAGCGGGCGGTCGAGGGGAACGTTCAGCCCGACTGCCTGCCTCTCTTCCGCGCCTACACCTGAGCCAGGGTGTCCCTGGAGACGGAGCACGCGGTGTCCACCGGTACGCTCGCGGCCTTCCGCGAGAGGTGGGCGCCGGAGGGACTCGAGTGCATCATTTCAACTGGGAACAGAATTTTAATTTGATTTGATTTGACAAAGGTTCCTTTTAATTTCCAACTGTTACATTGTGGGTTTTGGCGCCCTCAAAAAAAAAAGTGGGGCACTTGATTTAAAGTTGATTGAAAGTTACTTTTTTTTTAAAAAAGAGGCGGGGTGAGAGGCTTCGGGACTCTGGGTTGGAGTTTCAGAGGATGGGTCAACAGTTGCTGCAAGAACAGGTGGAGGGGGCAAGGGTGGGGCTCGAGTGCACTGGCTTTAGAGGCCGAGGTTAATGATTGGGTGCAGCAAGACCACGGAGGGGTTTGACCAATCATTTCCCAGCCGGCACGGACCCGACGGGCTGAACGGCCTCCTTCTGTGCTGTGACCATTCTACCAGCTGCGGGGTCGTCATATGACCTCCAGCCACACCGCCCCCACACTCCCGCCATTGGTCGCCCGGCAATCCATCCTGGCGAGGTCTGGAACTCACTGCCTGAAATGGTCAACAACCAGGGGGCATAGATTTAACGTAATTGGTGGGAGGTTTAGAGATGATTTGAAGGGAAATTCTTTCACCCAGAGGGTGGTGGGGGTCTGGAACTCACGGCCTGAAAGGGTGGTAGAGGCAGAAGCCCTCACCACATTTAAAAAGTACTTGGATGTGCACCTGAAGTGCCGTAACCTACAGGGCTACGGACCGAAAGCTGGAAAGTGGGATTAGGCTGGATAGCTCTTTGTCGGCCGGTGCGGACACGATGGGCTGAATAGCCTCCTTCAGTGCTGTAAATTTCTATGATTCTACGATATTTTTACAACTGATAAATAAAAATATTCCAAAACAATTAAAAAAAACAATGTTTTAATGACCTTCTGATAGTTCTCCCGGGATGCTCACAGCATCACAGTGTCTGTGTTTGATCCCGGGAGACCCAGGCTATCCTGGAGGATGGGTATTTAACCCTATAACGCCACTCCTCAGGGTAGCAGATGGCAGCTAGTGTGTGTTGTGGATTTGGGCTTGAAAAATATCGTCAGAAATAGGAGCAGGAGTAGGCCATTTGGCCCCTCGAGCATGCTCCACCATTCAATAAGATCATATCCGCCCTCCTGTCTTGGTCATAGACCGCCCTAAGCGGAGGATGTGCATTCGGGAGGGTGCTGAGCTCCTCGAGTATCGCCGCCGAGAGCATACAGAAATCGGGCGCAGGCAGCGGAAGGAGCGTGCGGCAAACCAGATTCCCTGCCCACCCTTCCCCTCAACCACTGTCTGTCCCATCTGTGACAGAGACTGTGGTTCTCGTATTGGACTGTACAGTCACCTAAAAACTCATGCTAAGAGTGGAAGCAAGTCTTCCTCGATCCCGAGGGACTGCCTATGATGATGAGGATGAGTTGTTTGATCAAAAATACTGATTGAAGAAAAATCATTGCCTTTATATCTGTGCCTTTATTGAGCTACCATGTTATAATCTACTGATTCATTTTGGGCCCTAATGGCCTTTCCTAGTCCTGCACTTTGCACTAAATGGATGATAGACTTAGCTCCAGGACTAGGCTCCCTCTGCTGGATTCACATGCAATTACACAATACTGTCTTAAATCATAAGAACATAAGAATTAGGAGCAGGAGTAGGCCATGCGACCCATCGAGCCTGCTCTGCCATTCAATAAGATCATGGCTGATCTTCTACCTCAACTCTACTTTCCTGCACTATCCCCATATCCCTTGGTTTTCTTAATATCCAAAAATCTATCGATCTCTGTCTTGAATATATTCATTGACTGAGCCTCCACAGCCCTCTGGGGCACAGAATTCCAAAGACTCACCACCATCTGAGTGAAGAAATTTCTCCTCATCTCAGTCCTAAATGGCCGACCCCTTATTCTGAGATGGTGACCCCTGGTTCTAGACTCCCCAGCCAGGGGAAACATCCTCCCTGCATCTACCCTGTCAAGCCCTGTAAGAATTGTGTGTGTTTCAATGAGATCACCTCTCATTCTTCTAAACTCCAGAGAATATAGGCCTAGTCTACTCAGTCTCTCCTCATCGAACAATCCCCCCATCCCAGGAATCAGTCTGGTGAACCTTCGTTGCACTCCCTCTATGACAAGTATATCCTTCTTTAGGTAAGGAGACCAGAACTGTACACAATACTCCAGATGTGGTCTCACCAGGGCCCTATATAATTGCAGTAAATCAGGATTGTCACAGAGTATATATTGTAGTTACACAGTACTTACAGCACAGAAACAAGCCAGGTCCGTGCCGGTGCTCCACACCAGCCTTCTCCCACCCCTCTTCATCACTCCCCATCACCATAACCTTCTTTCTCCCTCACATGTTTATCTAGCTTCCCCTTAAATGCCTCTATGCTATTTGCCTCAACCACTCCCTGTGGCAGCGAGTTCCACATTCTCACCCCTCTCTGGGTAAAGAAGTCGCTCCTGAATTCCCCATTGGATTTATTAGTGACTATCTTATATTGATGGTCCCCAGCTCTGGTCTCCCCCACAAGTGGAAACATCTCTATGCCTGCCCTATCTAAACTCTTTCATAATCTTAAAAAATTCTACTAGATCGCCCCTCAGTCTATCCTTTTCCAGAGAACAGATCCCCAGTCTGTTCAATCTTTCCTGATAGCTATCATTTCTCAGTCCTGGTATAATTCCAATTAATCTTTTGTGCACCGTTTCCAGTGCCCCTATATTCTTTTTACAATATGGAGACTAGTGGTCTAAGCAAGACTCCAAGCTCGTCGTGTTCAGGAGCCTGTTGCCTTGCTACCCACATATGAAGTTTAATCAATGTTCCTATTCATTAGCACAAACCTGTCGGCAATTACACATTCTGCAATTCGAATATATTCACCAACAAGGCAACCAAGCATCTTGCACCCGGGATCAATAAAGTGAAAGAAAGACTTGCATTTCTATAGCGCCTTTCACAACCACCGGATGACCCAAAGCGCTTTACAGCCAATGAAGTACGTTTGGAGTGTAGTCGCTGTCGTAATGTAGGAAACATGGCAGCCAGTTTGCACACAGCAAGCTCCCACAAACAGCAATGTGATAATGACCAGATAATCTGTTTTTTTAGTGATATTGATTGAGGGATAAATATTGGCCAGTACACCAAGGAGAACTCCCCTGCTCTTCTTCAAAATAGTGCCTTGGGATATTTTACGTCCACTTGAGAAAGCAGAAGGGGCCTCAGTTTAACATCTCATCTGAAAAACGGCACCTCCAACAGTGCGGCACTCCCTCAGCACTGCACTGGGAGTGGCAGCCTAGATTTCTGTACTCCACTCCCTGGAGTGGGACTTGAACCCACAACCTTCTGATTCAGGAATGATAGTGCTGCCCACTGAGCCACAGCTGACACTTGGAGCCACCCGCTCTCGAATGAGATTAGCTACTTCAGCACAGAATCAGTGATACATCACAAAAATGACAACGACCTTAGATCTGAGTTGATAAAATATACCGACTGGACTCCTGCCGTCTTGCCTCTCGTTCCCTTTTTCCCGTGCCTCGCTGACGCACCCACCAACCACACAGGACATAGGGTGGGGTTTCCCGCACTCTGGCTGCAGGTACAGTTGACCAGGGACTGGATGAGCTGAAATGTTCTCCAATTGAATATTGGGAAGACCGAAGCCATTGTTTTCAGTCCCCGCCACTAACTCCGTTCCTCGGCCACTGACTCCATCACTCTCCCCAACTTCTGTCTGAGGCTGAACCAGACTGTTCACAACCTTGGTGTCATATTTGACTCTGAAATGAGCTCCCGATCACATATCCGCAGCATAACTAAGACCGCATATTTGCTCCTCTGTAACATCGCCCGTGTCCACCCTTTCCTCAGCTCATCCGCTGCTGAAACCCTCATCCATGCCTTTGTTACCTGTCGACTTGACTATTCCAACGCACACCTGGTCGGCCTCCCACATTCTACCCTATGTAAAATTGAGGTGATCCATAACTCGGCTGCCCGTGTCCTAACTTGCATCAAGTCCCGTTCACCCATCACCCCTGTGCTTGCTGACATACATTGGCTCCTGCTTAAGCAACGCCTTGATTTCAAAATTCTCATCCTTGTTTTCAAGTCCCTCCATGGCCTTGCACCTCCCTACCTCTAATCTCCTCCAGCCCCACAATAGCCCCCCCCTCGAGATGTCTGCGCTCCTCTAATTCTGCCCTCTTGAGCATCCCTGATTATAATTGCTCAACCATCGGTGGCTGTGCCTTCTGTTGCCTGGGCCCCAAGCTCTGGAACTCCCTGCCTCAACCTCTCCGCCTCTCTACCTCTCTTTCCTCCTTCAAGACGTTCCTTAAAACGTACCTCTTTGACCAAGCTTTTGGTCACTTGCCCTAATTTCTCCTTATGCGGCTCAGTGTTAAATCACATAATACTCCTGTGAAGCGACTTGGGACAGGCGCTATATAAATACAAGTTGTTGTTGTTGGCAGAATATGTCAGCTTTGGGTTGCCAACCCTCCAGGATTGGCCTGGAGCCTCCAGGAATTGAAGATTCATCTCCAGGAAGCTGCCGCTTAGCAAATCCAGGAAAGCAATCATCAGAACATTAAACAAAATGGTGTTTTTTTTTATTTTGTTGAACATTTTCTGTGCATTTGATGTAACTTCCATTGATTAGTTATAAACATATTGAAGAAGAGGGGAAAAGGCTGGTTGCCGGACGGTCAGGATGACTATCATTGGGGAACAAAGAGTCTGTTCATGTTCGGATTGGCCGTGGGAAGGCAGTGCACCCTGAGGATGGACCAATGGCAGGGGAGTGTGGGGACGAGCGATTGGAGACAGGAGGTCACGGGGTGAAACCTCTGGAATTGGCGACCCCAGACGTCCTGCAAATGGGAGGCACTCAAACAACAGAAAGACCATATTTGTCCGTCACTAACCTCACACAGGGGTAGTTACTCACTGAACAATATGAGGCAAAAGAATTTCTTGAGGAAACAAGGATGATATTTGTTACAAATCACTGGTTAGGGCTCGGCTGGAATATTGTCTCCAATTCTGGGCACCATACTTTCGGAAGGATGTCAAGGGCCTTGAAGAGGCTGCAGAGGAGGTTTGCCAGTATGATACCAGGGATGAGGGACTTCAGTTATGTAGAGAGACTGGAGAAGTTGGGATTATTCTCCTTAGAGTGGCAGCCAGTAGCTCAGTGGGTAGCATGCTCGCCTCTGAGTCAGAAGATTTGGGGTTCAGAGTCTGAATGAATGAAAAAAACGTGGCTGTAACCCACGCTGGCAAGACAGCAGCCCGATAGTAGAAGACGCTTCACCGGCGAGTTGGCTGGGGACCCCCAGGAGGTGTCCGCAGCTCGTTGATGTAAGTTAAGTGAGGCCCGAGGTCCAATATCAGGTGAGCCTCAGCCCTACGCATCCCAGGAATCACTGCGCCACGGAGGTACGGTAAGGTTTGACCAACCTGGTCCAGGATTGCCCCGGAGTCTGCAGGAATTAAAGACTGACCTCCTGGTCACTGAGGCCAGCAAAAGCCAGGAGAAAACTCACACAGGCTTTCATCTTATTTGACCACTTTTCTTCATGAGTTACAAAAATATCGGAGATGGGGGAAAAAAAATTGTTGTCTCTCCGGGCGGGGCGGTTTGAGGCAGGAGGTCATGTGATGGAACCTCCAGGGATAGGTCCAACCAAAATCGTGAGTGGTCTGGACAGAGTGGATAGAGCGAAACTGTTCCCATTGGCAGAAGGGTCAAGAACCAGAGGACATACAGATTTAAAGTGAATTGGCAGAAGAACCAAAGGTGACATGAGGAAAAACCTTGTTTTACGCAGCGAGTCGTTAGGATCTGGAATGCGCTGCCTGAAAGGGTGGTGGAAGCAGACTCCATCATGGCTTTCAAAAAGGAGTTGGATAAGTACCTGAAGGTAAACAAAATTTGCAGGGCTACGGGGGGAAGGGCAGGGGAGTGGGACTGGCTGAGGTGCTCTGGCAGAGAGCCGGCACGGGCTTGACGGGCCGATTGGTCTCCTTCTGTGCTGTAACCGTTCTATGATTGTATGAAGCAGAGTTGGTAACCATAAAGTACTGGGCAGCAAGTTGGAGCCTTTCGGTGTCCTTCAGCTACTCTGCAATGTTATAAGTTCATTGCTGCAATATCTTGTTTGCAATTCTGAACACATTAAAAGTAAACGGCATCAAGAGAACAGTGATTTGGCGTGACCCTTAATGGAATTTAGAGTCAAACTTAATTTTACACCAAAGCAGCACGATTTACACAAAATGACACGGACCCCGAGAGTTTGTCCTTTCTCGCGCTTATCTCCCCGGCTGTATCAGCGAGAGCCAGAGCTGTGCTGGTGATGCTGTCAGTCACGGAGAAATCCAAATCCTCGCTCTGCACCTTATCACAGCCCCACAGCAGCTCCATCTTCACTTGTTTCTCTTTTCATGGAATAGGGGATCGCACAGCGCAGGAGGCCACCATTCGGCCCGACAAGCGTGTGCCAGCTCTTTTTATGTGCTGTCCGATTTAGTCCCACTCCCCAGCTTCCCCCATTGGCCCCCACCTCACCAAACCCCGCAAAATTCACCTCTTCAAGTACATGGTCTGGAGGCCCCGACCTGCATGAGAACACCAGTGGCAGGTCAGGGCCAGAAAAGGAGCGGTGAGTGGCCCCGGAGCAGCGTGGAGACATACTATTCCAGGGAGCAGCGCGATGGCAGCCAGAGTGACATCATCAAGGTCCAGGTCGGTGATTGGAGCGCGAGCAGACACAGCAGGAGCGGTGAGGTCAGGGCAAAGGAGTGGCAAGAGACTGTAGAGGGACGTGATCGGGGCCCAGGAGGGGCGTGAGTTTGGGGCCAGGGGCCCAGGGGCAGCACGGGCCAGCCCACACTGCAATATGTGTGCGCACCAGGTCTGTGCAGCAGAGCAGGTCTCCAGTCGTCCTTAACCCTTGTCACTGGACCACCACCTAGCTCTGTCAAGCCCGTGTGGTGGCTGGTGTGCAACGGACACCACACATTAAAAAAATCCACGCACAGGCATCTTCCACCCTTCAGGATGTAGTTCGGGTCCTTCATTGAAACACCTGTGAACTCATCCTTTTTTGGCGTAGAAGCAAGTCATCCTCATTTCGAGGGACTGCCTATGATCATGTTGGCCTTTATTACAAGAGGTTTTGAGTATCAAAGTAAAAACGTCTTACTGCAATTATATAGGGCCCTGGTGAGACCACACCTGGAGTATTGTGTGCAGTTTTGGTCCCCTTACCTAAGGAAGGATATACTTGCCATAGAGAGAGTGCAACGAAGGTTCACCAGACCGATTCCTGGGATGGGGGGATTGTCCTACGAGGAGAGGTTGAGTAGACTAGGCCTATATTCTCTACAGTTTAGAAGAATAAGAGGTGATCTCATTGAAACATACAAAATTCTTACAGGGCTTGACAGGGTGGGGAGTCTAGAACCAGGGGTCACAGTCTCAGAATAAGGGGTCGGCCATTTAGGACTGAGATGAGGAGAAACTTCTTCACTCAGAAGGTGGTGAATCTTTGGAATTCTCGACCCCAGATGGCTGTGGAGTCTTTGAGTATATTCAAGACAGAGATCGATAGATTTTTGGATATTAAGGGAATCGAGGGATATGGGGATAATGAAGGGAAATTGAGTTGAGGTAGAAGATCAGCCATGAGCTCATTGAATGGCGGAGCAGGCTCGAGGGGCCAAATGGCTGACTCTTGCTCCTAATGTTCTTATGTCCAATTGCCCTTTGAAAATGTCTTTGGAATCTGATCTCACCATCGTTTCAGGAAGTGATCCAGATCATCACAAACATGTGCAAAAATGTTCTCCCCATTTTACTTCTCGTTCTTTGCAAATTATTTTCAATCTATGAGCTCTGGTCACTGACCCACGTGCTGACGAAGTAGTTTCTCCCCAGTAACTCTACCAGAGCCCCTCACAATTTTGAATACTATTATTTGATCTCCCCTTATCCTTCTCTGCTCTAAAACAAAAAAGACTTGGATTTATATAGCACCTTTCACAACCACTGGATGTCCTAAAGCGGTTTACAGCCAATGAAGTACTTTTGGAGTGTAGTCACTGTTGCAATGTGGGAAATGCGGCAGCCAATTTGCACACAGCAAGCTCCCACAAACAGCAATGTGATAACGACCAGATAATCTGTTTTTGTTATGTTGATTGAGGGATAAATATTGGCCCCAGGACACCGGGGATAACTCCCCTGCTCTTCTTCGAAATAGTGCCATGGGATCTTTTACATCCACCTGAGAGAGCAGACGGGCCTCGGTTTAACATCTCATCTGAAAGACGGCACCTCCGACAGTGCAGCACTCCCTCAGCATTGCACTGGGAGTGTGAGCCTAGATTTGTGTGCTCAAGTTCCTGGGACTTGAACCCACAACCTTCTGACTCAGAGGCGAGAGAGTGCTACCCACTGAGCCACGGTTCATAGTGTATGAAGAAAAGCCAGTTTGATGAGGTTCCCTAAACCTGCCAGCAATTTAGGGCTTGAAATTGGTGGCCGTACCGCCCACTGCCGCCAACATTCCTCCCCGGGTTCCGCCCAGTGCCACTTTCCATTTGGTCTGGAGCGGGCGGGAGCGGGCGGGAGGGGAGAGCCGCCGTGAACTGCCCGCTGACGTCAGCGGACGGCTGAGTGGCACAACTGACCTCCCGCCCGCCGAGCTCCCAGATTCCTGCGGGCGGGACTCGGTGGGAGTCAGCACCAGAATGGGGAAGGACCGCTAGCTGGAGGCTGGTCGGTCCCCGACGGTGAGTATGGAGAGCTGAAAAAGGTGAGTACACATGTTTTACATTTTTTCTTTACAGCGACATACCTGAATGGGGTCCCCTGAAGATCTTCCGATGGTTTTTTTTGTTGATTTTCCTTTTCAGCTCTTCGACCTTCCGTGGGCCCGACTCCATCCTCAGTGGCTCTTGGACGGCAAGCGCCTCTGCCGCCGAGATTGGGAGCTCTCGCCCGCTGCCGCCCAGATTGGAGGCGTAAGTCCCTCATTTGCCGCCCGCCTCCCTTTCAAGGACCCTTTTGATCAAAACCCCGCCCAGAGTACCGTCTGGTATCTCGACGGCCATCAGCAGTCCTTTGGGCGGTTATTGGGCGGGCGGGGGCCTTCACTAATTTCGGCCCCTTAAGGTTTACATTATATCAACTTACGCAGGGAGTTATTAGGATCCGGAGCGCACTGCCTGAAATGTTGCTGGAAGCAGATTCAAAAGCAGCTTTCAAAAGGGAAATGGACATATACTTGAAAAGGAAAAAAAATTGCAGAACTATGGGGATAGAGCAGGGGGGTGCGGGACTAATTGGATCGCTCTTTCAAATAAGCTAGCACAGGCACGAAGGGCCAAACGGCCTCCTTCTCTGCTGTAAGCTTCGAATGTTTCTGCTCGCGAGCACGATGATTGTTTAATAATTTGAGATTTGATAGCTGATTGTCTAATTGTAAATCAGACCTGCTTACACTGAGATGTAATTTACTTCCAGCACATTATTGATCGCTGGGAGAGCATCTAACATATAAAATCAATCAGAATTTGAAGTTGCACCTCAGTGCTGTTTGAGACACCACAACACACGTTGTAAAATCTGGTGTATTAGCAGCAACTTTACACAAGTACATATCGATTGCAAAGCTAGGGTGGTGTCTTATATTCTGTTGCAAGTGAGCTTTTTTCCAATTAGCTACCCAATGCAAAACTCATAAGTAAAGTATTTGCATCAGTCGGCCCTCTGCAGCACATTGTTTCTTTAACAACAACCTGTATTTATATAGCGCCTTTAACGTAGTGAAACATCCCAAGGCGCTTCACAGGAGTATTATGAGATAAAAAATTTGACACCGAGCCGCATAAGTAGAAATTAGCGCAGGTGACCAAAAGCTCGGTCAAAGAGATAGGTTTTAAGGAGCGTCTTGAAGGAGGAGAGAGAGGTAGAGCGGCGGAGAGATTTAGGCAGGGAGTTCCAGAGCTTGGGGCCCAGGCAACAGAAGGCACAGCCACCGATGGTTGTGCGATTATAATCAGGGATGCTTAAGAGGGCAGAATTAGAGGAACGCAGACATCCCTGGCGGTGCGGGGGCCGCTGGGGGCTGGAGGAGATTACAGAGATAGGGAGGGACGAGGCCATGGAGGGATTTGTAAACAAGGATGAGAATTGTCACATGCACACTATAACGCAGGAAACTTTATCAAAGAAAAAGAAAGACTTGGATTTATATAGCGCCTTTCACGACCAATAGATGTCTCAAAGCGCTTTACAGCCAATGAAGTTCTTTTGGAGTGTAGTCATTGTTGTAATGGCAGCCAACTTGCACACAGCAAGCTCCCACAAACAGCAATGTGATAATGACCAGATAATCTGTTTTTTTGTTATGTTGATTGAGGGATAAATATTGGCTCCTGGACACCAGGGATAACTCCCCTGCTCTTCTTCGAAATAGTGCCTTGGGGTCCTTTACGTCCAGCTGAGAGAGCAGACAGGGCCTCGGTTTAACGTCTCACCTGAAAGACGGCACCTCCAACAGTGCAGCGCTCCCTCAGCACTGCACTGGGAGTGTCAGCCTAGATTTTTTGCTCAAGTCTCTGGAGTGGGATTTGAACCCACAACCTCCATGATGCGGGAGCGAGAGTGCTGCACACTGAGCCAAAGGGTGTTTTCATTGGAGAAAAGGCCGACCAAATCATACTGAATATTTTCAAAGAAATTTGCTCCTGTGCTAAGCCTCTGACAAAAGAAAATCAATTGTTTTCTGAGGATCTGTCTTCCGTTGTGATGGTAAATACCCATCAATTGCCAAAGACCCAGCTGAGAATTATAAATGCAATCAAGCTATCAAAAGGTGTTCGAAATATGCCAATCTGTTTTGCAAATCTACATTCCGAGCAGTGAGATATTCCGGACTTGTCTTATGCCACCTTTCTAACAGAGCTATATTTATCATTGAGGTGTCAACCGTGGCGCAGTGGGTCGCTCTCTCTCTCGCCTCTGAGTCAGAAGGTTGTGATGTCAAGCAGCACTCCAGGGACTTGAGCACCAAATCTAGGCCGACACTCCCAGTGCAGTGCTGAGGGAGTGCTGCACTGTCCGAGGTGCCGGCTTTCGAATCAGACATTAAACCGATGCTCCGTTTGCCCTCTCAGGTGTACGTAAGAGATCCCGTGGCATTATTTGAAGAAGAGCCAGGGGAGTTATCCCCGGCGTCCTGGGGCCAATATTTATCCCTCGACCCACATCACTAAAAATAGATTATGTAGCCCTCATCGCATCATGTAAGAGCACGGACAGGTTGGGCCGTATGTCCTGTTTCTGTTCCGTATATCCTGTGTATCATAAGAACTGGGAGCAGGAGTAGGCCATTGGACCATTCCGTAAGACCATGGCTGAACTTCTACATCAACTCCACTTTCCCAACCTATCCCCATTACTCTGGGAGCTTGCTGTGCGCAAATTGGCCGCCGTGTTTCCCACATTACAACAGTGACGACACTCCAAAAGTACTTTATTGGCTGTAAAGCACTTTGGCACGTCCTGAGGTTGTGAAAGGCGCTATATAAATTCTATTTCTTTCTCGGTTTGCCACCGGGAGCAAACTCCAGCAGCAGAAGAGTATTATAACGAAAGGATTCGCATTTCTACAGGGTCTTTCATCGCCGCGGGTCCCAAAGTGTTTCACAGCCAATAAAGTATTTTGCAATTGCAATCAACAACAACAACAACTTGTATTTATGTAGCGGCTTTAACGTCCCAAGGTGCTTCACAGGAGTGTTATGAGATTTTAAAAAAATTATTGTAATGTAGGAAATGCGGCAGCCAATTTGCGCACAGCAAGCTCCCACAAACAACGTGATATTCTATGATTCTATTGGAAAGAAAGCAGGAAAGGGGTACTGAGGGAATGATCAGCCATGATATTATTGAATTGTGGTGCAGGCTCGAAGGGCCGAATGGCCTACTCCTGCACCTATTTTCTATGTTTCTATGTTTCTAAATGCAAGTCTTTCTTTTTATCCTTTCTCCTTAATTGCATCTTTGCAATTCACCTCAACCACTCCCTGAGGCAGCGAGTTCCACATTCTCACCCCTCTCTGGGTGAAGAAGTTTCTCCTGAATTCCCCATTGGATTTATTAGTGACTATCTTATATTTATGGCCCCCAATTTTGGATTCACTGCAAGAAAAGAAAGATATAGCGCCTTTCACAACCTCCGGATGTCTCAAAGCGCTTTACAGCCAATGAAGTAGATTTTGGAGTGTAGTCACTGTTGTAATGTGGGAAACGTGGAGGCCAATTTGCGCACAGCAAGCTCCCACAAACAGCAATGTGATGAAGACCAGGTCATCTGTTTTAGTGATGTTGGTTAAAGGATAGACATTGTCCAGGACACTGGGGAGAAGTCCCCCTGCTCTTCTTCGAAATAGTGCAATGGGATCTTTGACATACAGAGGGCAGACGGGGCCTCGGTTTAACGTCTCATCTGAAAGATTCCCTCTTTCTTTGCCCTACCTCTCTCTGTACTGTCGGATTCATGGTGATGAAATGCATATTAATTCCCCATCTCTAGCAGGCACAGCTTAAGAGATCTCAGAGATATAGAATCAATATCTAATTCAACAAGAGAAACAGAATGAATTGATTTTTCTCTGCCCTTATGGTATTTTATTACTGAAACATTGTTTTCCAGTTTCATGCAACTCAGCAGCAGGGGGCTGGTAATATTTTCCTCCACTCTCAGCTCTTTGTGGATCAAGATATGTTGTCGATTCCTCGGGGTCGCTCAACGGTAACTCAAACAGCTGAGCACAGGCGGGATGGGACTTCAACTCTCAAGGCTGTCTGCCTCTCAAAGCCCGTCCGTCTCGCCTCGATAGGCTGCATCAGCTCGCAGTCAGTCCGGTGAGAAGGGAGCGCAGAGAGACACAGGGAGCGACTGAGACACCTGACAGCAAGGTGGGTTTAGGATGTGCGCTGAAACGCCCACCATCTCGCCGCTCTCCGTGCGTCACTGAGCGGCTAAGCCGTAAGGAATCCCGAGCAAATATGAAACACTTTGCTGTCCCAGGTTCGAACCCTGAGCTGGCCCTGAGCTGAGATGGCCCGATTTCAGCCAAGACCCTAGTGGGGGGAGGGTTACAATTGAATTTAGAAAAATAGAAAGACTTGCATTTATATAGCGCCTTTCACGACCACCAGATATCTCAAAGCGCTTTATAGCCAATGAAATACTTTTGAAGTGCAGTCACTCTTTTAATGTAGGAAACACGGCAGCCAATTTGCACACAGCAAGCTCCCACAACCAGCAATTTGACAATGACCTGATAATCTGTTTTCAGCGACGTTGACCAAAGGATAAATATTGGCCAGGACACCAGGGATAACTCCCCTGCTCTTCTTCGAAATAGTGCCATGGGATCTTTTACGTCCACCTGAGAGAGCAAACGGGGCCTCGGTTTAACGTCTCATCCAAAAGATGGCACCTCCGACAGTGCAGCACTCCCTCAGCACTGCACTGGGAGTGTCAGCCTAGATTTTTGTGCTCAAGTTCCTGACGTAGAAATTGAACCCACAACCTTCTGACTCAGAGGCAAGTTTGCTACCCACTAAGCCAAAGCTGAAACACCTTGGATTTAGCACCCCTGGATTAGGGAGGTTCATCGTTATCCCTATCCAACCACAAGTGAGTCAGCAAGGACAGTCTTGGCTCAGTGGGCAGCATTCTCGCCTCTGAAGCAGAAGATTGTGGGTTTGAGTCTCACTCCAGGGACCTGAGCATGAAATCTAGGCTGACACTCCCAGTGCAGTACTGAGAGTGCTGCACTGTCGGAGGGGCAGTACTGGGAGAGTGCTGCACTGTTGGAGGTGCTGTCTTTCAGATGAGATATTGAACTGAGTTAATTTGCGCCCTTTTAGGTGGATGTAAAAGATCCCATGGCACTATTTGAAAAAGAGCTCTCCCCGGTGTCCTGGCCAGTATGAATCCCTCAATTAACATCAAAAAATTATCAAATTGTTGTTTGTGGGAGCTGGCTGTGAGTAAATTGGCTTCTGAATCTCCTACATTGCAACAGTGACTGCACATCAAAAAGTACTTCTTTGCCTTGAACAACTGTGGGACATCCCAAGGCTGGGAAATCTGCTCCATTAATGCATGTTCTTTCTTTCTCTCTTTAATACTAAGCTGCCAGGTGCTGATAGACCTGCTGTGTTTGCACAACACTCCCTCTGTGCCCGAAGATGCCGGGGTAAGTTCTATACCTCTGCAATACATGACCGAGATGGAATCTGACCCGATGGTAGTTTCTCTGTCGCGCGCGCACAAGAAATCACAGAATCATATAGAATCACGGAAGGAGGCCATTCGGCCCATCGAATCTGCGCCGGACCTTTCGAAGAGTGATTCAGTTAGTCCCACTCCCCCACCCCTCCCGCCGCTCGTTCCCCAAAGCGCTGCTATTGTTTCTCCTCCGAGTATTTATCCAATTCCCTTCCGCAGGCTACTAATGAATCTGTATCCACCACCCCATCAGGCCGTGCATTCCAGATCCTAACTACTCGCTGCGTAAAAAAAGTTTTTCCTCATGTCGCCTTTGGTTCTTTTGCCGATCACTTTAAATCTGCGCCCTCTGGTTATCCGCCCTTCCGCCGTTGGAACCAGTTTCTCTTTCATTACTCCATCTAAACCCTTCATGATTTTAAACTCCTCTAGCAAATCTTCCCTTAGCCTTCTCTGATAAATAAATAATAATCAATAAATAGTCCCTTAAAGCGTAAACCAACTTTGGGATTTCCACAGGGAGTTTTCAGAAAGCCGAGTGCCTGTGTCAATGGAACTTTCATTCTAACGGCATTCTAATCAAACTGAAAGTCAGTCCCATGCAGTCCTTGCAGCGTTTAGAAACACACTGCTGTATTAAAGACAAATACGGCTCCCCCCCACCGCCGCCGCCCCCCCCTCACCCTCTTGGTGTGACTGTAAACAATTACTTGTTTAGAACATAAGAAATAGGAACAGGAGTCGGCCTTTCGGCCCCTCGAGCCTGCTCCGCCATTCAATAAGATCATGGCTGATCTGAACTTGGCCTCAACTCCACTTCCCTGTCCGCTCCCCATAACCCTTCACTCCTTTAACGTTCAAAAATCTGTCTTTCTCCAGCTTAAATATATTCAATGACCCAGCCTCTACAGCTCTCTGCGGCAGAGAATTGCACAGATTCACGACCCTCAGAGAAGAAATTCCTCCTCATCTCCGTTTTAAATGTGCGACCCCTTATTCTGAAACTATAGCCCCTAATTCTAGATTCCTCCACGAGGGAAAATATCCTCTCTGCATCTACCCTGTCAAGCCCCCTCAGAATATTATACATTTCAATACAATCAGCTCTCAGTCGTCTAAATTTGAATGAGTACAGGCCGAACCTGCTCAACTTTTCTTCATAAGACAATCCCTTCATCTCAGGAATCAACCTTGTGAACCTTCTCTGAACTGCCTCCAATGCAAGTATATGCCTCCTTAAATAAGGAGACCAGAACTGTACACAGTACTCCAGGTGTACAATACCCTGTACAGCTGTAGCAGGACTTCTCTGCTTTTATACCCCATCCCCCTTGCAATAAAGGCCAATATTCCATTTGCCTTCCTAATTACTTGCTGTACCTGCATACTAACTTTTTGTGTTTCAAGGACCCCCAGGTCCCTCTGTACCGCAGCATTTTGTAATCTTTCTCCATTTAAATAATAATTTGTTTTTTTATTTTTCCTACCTAACCTCACATTTTGCCACATTATACTCCCATCTGCCAAATTCTTGCCCACTCATGTAGCCTGTCTATATCCCTTTGCAAATTTTATGTGTCCTCTTCACAACTTGCTCTCCCACCCATCTTTGTATCATCAGCAAACTTGGTTACATTACACTTGGTTCCTTCATCCAAGTCATTAGTATAGATTATAAATAGTTGAGGCCACAGCACCGATCCCTGTGGCATCCCCCTAGTCACTGTTTGCCAACCAGGAAATGACTCATTTATCCAGACTCTCTGTTTTCTGTTAGTTATCCATGCTAATTTATTACCCCCAACCCAGTGAGCTTTTATCTTGTGCAGTAACCTTTTATGTGGCGCCTTATCGAATGCCTTCTGGAAATCCAAATACACCATATCCACTGGTTACTCTTTATCCAGTCTGCTTGTTACATCCTCAAAGAACTCTTGCAAATTTGTCAAACATGATTTTCCTTTCATAAATCCATGCTGACTCTGCTTGACTGTGGTATGTTTTTCCAAATGTCCCGCTCCTGCTTCCTTAATAATGGACTCCAGCATTTTCCCAATGACAGATGTTAGGCTAACTGGTCTATAGTTTCCTGCTTTTTGTCTGCCTCCTTTTTTAAATAGGGCCGTTACATTTGCAGTTTTCCAATACACTGGGACTTCTCCAGAATCAAGGGAATTTTGGTAGATTACAACCAATGCATCCACTATCTCCGCAGCCACTTCTTTTAAGAGCCTAGGATGCAAACCATCAGGTCCTGGGGACTTGTCCACCTTTAGTCCCATTATTTTACCGAGTATTTTTCCTTTAGTGATAGTGATTGTTTTAAGATCCCCCCTCCCTATAGCCCCTTGATTATCTATTATTGGGATGCTTTTAGTGTCTTTTACCGTGAAGACTGATACATAGAAACATAGAAACATAGAAAATAGGTGCAGGAGCAGGCCATTCAGCCCTTCTAGCCTGCACCGCCATTCAATGAGTTCATGGCTGAACATGAAACTTCAGTACCCCCTTCCTGCTTTCTCGCCATAACCCTTGATCCCCCGAGTAGTAAGGACTTCATCTAACTCCCTTTTGAATATATTTAGTGAATTGGCCTCAACTACTTTCTGTGGTAGAGAATTCCACAGGTTCACCACTCTCTGGGTGAAGAAGTTTCTCCTCATCTCGGTCCTAAATGGCTTACCCCTTATCCTCAGACTGTGACCCCTGGTTCTGGACTTCCCCAACATTGGGAACATTCTTTCTGCATCTAACCTGTCTAAACCCGTCAGAATTTTAAACGTTTCTATGAGGTCCCCTCTCATTCTTCTGAACTCCAGTGAATACAATCCCAATTGATCCAATCTTTCTTGATAGGTCAGTCCCGCCATCCCGGGAATCAGTCTGGTGAACCTTCGCTGCACTCCCTCAATAGCAAGAATGTCCTTCCTCAAGTTAGGAGACCAAAACTGTACACAATACTCCAGGTGTGGCCTCACCAAGGCCCTGTACAACTGTAGCAACACCTCCCTGCCCCTGTATTCAAATCCCCTCGCTATGAAGGCCAACATGCCATTTGCTTTCTTAACCGCCTGCTGTACCTGCATGCCAACCTTCAATGACTGATGTACCATGACACCCAGGTCTCGTTGCACCTTCCCTTTTCCTAATCTGTCACCATTCAGATAATAGTCTGTCTCTCTGTTTTTACCACCAAAGTGGATAACCTCACATTTATCCACATTATACTTCATCTGCCATGCATTTGCCCACTCACCTAACCTATCCAAGTCACTCTGCAGCCTAATAGCATCCTCCTCGCAGCTCACACTGCCACCCAACTTAGTATCATCCGCAAATTTGGAGATACTGCATTTAATCCCCTCGTCTAAATCATTAATGTACAATGTAAACAGCTGGGGCCCCAGCACAGAACCTTGCGGCACTCCACTAGTCACTGCCTGCCATTCTGAAAAGTACCCGTTTACTCCTACTCTTTGCTTCCTGTCTGACAACCAGTTCTCAATCCACGTCAGCACACTACCCCCAATCCCATGTGCTTTAACTTTGCACATTAATCTCTTGTGTGGGACCTTGTCGAAAGCCTTCTGAAAGTCCAAATATACCACATCAACTGGTTCTCCCTTGTCCACTTTACTGGAAACATCCTCAAAAAATTCCAGAAGATTTGTCAAGCATGATTTCCCTTTCACAAATCCATGCTGACTTGGACCTATCATGTCACCATTTTCCAGATGCACTGCTATGACATCCTTAATAATTGATTCCATCACTTTACCCACTACTGAGGTCAGGCTGACCGGTATATAATTCCCTGTTTTCTCTCTCCCTCCTTTTTTAAAAAGTGGGGTTACATTGGCTACCCTCCACTCCATAGGAACTGATCCAGAGTCAATGGAATGTTGGAAAATGACTGTCAATGCATCCGCTATTTCCAAGGCCACCTCCTTAAGTACTCTAGGATGCAGTCCATCAGGCCCTGGGGATTTATCGGCCTTCAATCCCATCAATTTCCCCAACACAATTTCCCGACTAATAAAGATTTCCCTCAGTTCCTCTTCCTTACTAGACCCTCTGACCCCTTTTATATCCGGAAGGTTGTTTGTATCCTCCTTAGTGAATACCGAACCAAAGTACTTGTTCAATTGATCCGCCATTTCTTTGCTCCCCGTTATGACTTCCCCTGATTCTGACTGCAGGGGACCTACGTTTGTCTTCACCAACCTTTTTCTCTTTACATACCTATAGAAACTTTTGCAATCCGCCTTAATGTTCCCTGCAAGCTTCTTCTCGTACTCCATTTTCCCTGTCCTAATCAAACCCTTTGTCCTCCTCTGCTGAGTTCTAAATTTCTCCCAGTCCCCAGGTTCGCTGCTATTTCTGGCCAATTTGTATGCCACTTCCTTGGCTTTAATACTATCCCTGATTTCCCTAGATAGCCACGGTTGAGCCACCTTCCCCTTTTTATTTTTACGCCAGACAGGAATGTACAATTGTTGTACTTCATCCATGCGGTCTCTAAATGTCTGCCATTGCCCATCCACAGTCAACCCCCTAAGTATCATTCGCCAATCTATCCTAGCCAATTCACGCCTCATACCTTCAAAGTTACCCTTCTTTAAGTTCTGGACCATGGTCTCTGAAATTACTGTTTCATTCTCCATCCTAATGCAGAATTCCACCATATTATGGTCACTCTTCCCCAAGGGGCCTCGCACAATGAGATTGCTAATTAATCCTCTCTCATTACACAACACCCAGTCTAAGATGGCCTCCCCCCTAGTTGGTTCCTCAACATATTGGTCTAGAAAACCATCCCTTATGCACTCCAGGAAATCCTCCTCCACCGTATTGCTTCCAGTTTGGCTAGCCCAATCTATGTGCATATTAAAGTCACCCATTATAACTGCTGCACCTTTATTGCATGCACCCCTAATTTCCTGTTTGATGCCCTCCCCAACATCCCTATTACTGTTTGGAGGTCTGTACACAACTCCTACTAACGTTTTTTGCCCTTTGGTGTTCTGCAGCTCTACCCATATAGATTCCACATCATCCAAGCTAATGTCTTTCCTAACTATTGCATTAATCTCCTCTTTAACCAGCAATGCTACCCCACCTCCTTTTCCTTTTATTCTATCCTTCCTGAATGTTGAATACCCCTGAATGTTGAGTTCCCAGCCCTGATCATCCTGGAGCCACGTCTCCGTAATCCCAATCACATCATATTTGTTAACATCTATTTGCACAATTAATTCATCCACCTTATTGCGGATACTCCTTGCATTAAGACACAAAGCCTTCAGGCTTGTTTTATTAACACCCTTTGTCCTTTTAGAATTTTGCTGTACAGTGGCCCTTTTTGTTCTTTGCCTTGGGTTTCTCTGCCCTCCACTTTTCCTCATCTCCTTTCTGTCTTTTGCTTTTGGCTCCTTTTTGTTTCCCTCTGTCTCCCTGCATTGGTTCCCATCCCCCTGCCATATTAGTTTAAATCCTCCCCAACAGCACTAGCAAACACTCCCCCTAGGACATTGGTTCCAGTCCTGCCCAGGTGCCGACCGTCCGGTTTGTACTGGTCCCACCTCCCCCAGAACCGGTCCCAATGCCCCAGGAATTTGAATCCCTCCCTGCTGCACCACTGCTCAAGCCACGTATTCATCTGCCTACCTGTAAATCTGGTGCTGGGGACGGGCCCTGCCCGAAGTCTCGGGACCGGCCCGTTCAGCCTCCCTCCCCCTTCTCCTTCCCCCCCCCAATCTCCTTCCCCCCCCAATCTCCTTCCCCCCAATCTCCTTCCCCCCCATCTCCTTCCCCCTTCTTTTCTCCCCTTTATCCCCTTCTCCCTCCCTCCCCCTTCTCAAGTTCAAAGTCTCTGCCCTGTTTCCCATTATTAATTCCCCAGTCTCATCCTCTAAGGGACCAACGTTTACTTTAGCTACTCTCTTACTTTTTATATACCAGTAGAAGGTCTTGTCTGTTTTTATGGCCCCAAGTTTCCACATGATTTGCTCCTGATTTTTAGGAGCAACTGGTGTAGAACGGAGTATCTTAGAAATCGGAATTCTCGTCATTTAGTTTGCTCCAGTTGTAGTCAGTTAGAACAGTTTCACTTTGGAACAGAATTTTTTTTCAAAAGGGGGCGTGTCCGGCCACTTATGCCTGATTTCAAAGTTTCGTGAGTGAAAACTTACTCCAAACTAACTTAGAATGGAGTAAGTGAAGATTTTTGTACGCTTGAAAAAACCTTGTCTACACTTTAGAAAATCAGGCGTAGGTTACAAATCAGGCGTAGGGAATGGTGGGGGGGGGGGGGGGCGGTTTAAAGGGAAGTTTACAAACATTAAACACTTCAGTTTTACAAATAAAGAGCCATCATCAGTAATAAATGATAAATACATCAATAAATCAACCAATAAATCAATCAAAAAAAATTTATAAGAAATTATTTTTTTTTAAAAATCAATAAATAAAACATTTTCTACTTACCGACTGCAGCACCGGGAGCCCTCCAACAGCGTGCTGGGATGCCCCCCCCCCCCCCCAGTGTGTCTCTGTCAGTGTCTCTATCTCTCTGTCCATCTGTGTGTGTCTCTCATTCTCTGTCTGTCAGTGTCTGTGTTTCTGACAGCGAGGGGAGGGGGAGGAGGTGGGTAGAGGGAGAGAGGGGGAGAGCAGAGGGAGGGAAGGGGGAGGGATGGGGGAGAAGGGGGAGGGATGGGGAGAAGGGGGAGGGGGGAGAAGGGGGAGGGAGGGAGAAGGGGATAAAGGGGAGAAAAGAAGGGGGAAGGAGATGGGGGGAAGGAGATTGGGGGGAAGGAGATTGGGGGGGGAAGGAGATTGGGGGGGGGGAAGGAGATTGGGGGGGAAGGAGATTGGGGGGGGGAAGGAGAAGGGGGAGGGAGGCTGAACGGGCCGGTCCCGAGACTTCGGGCAGGGCCCGTCCCCAGCACCAGATTTACAGGTAGGTGGCGTTGGGTCGGGTCAGGGAGAGCGCAGGTCGGGAGGGTGGTGGGAGGGAGGTCGGTTCGGTTCGGGTCGGGGAGAGGGAGGTCAGGTCGGGGGGAGGGAGGTCAGGTCGGGGGGAGGGAGGTCAGGTCGGATCCAGTCCGGGGGCGGGGAGGGGGGGGGGGAGTGGGAGTTGGGTCGGGGTCGGGTCCGGTCCGGAGGCGTGGGCGGAGGGGGGGGAGCGGGAGTCGGGTCGGTGTCGGGTCGGGAGGCGGGAAGCAGGAGTCGAGTCGGGTCGGGAGGAAGCAGGAGCTGGCCGTGGGAGGAGCCTTATTCACACAGCCCCAGTGAGGCCATTCGGCCAGGGCTAGGGGCTGCGTGCTTCGGCCCCTCCCACACAGTTTTGGGTGCCTGGAGCTACTGCACATGCGCGCCCACGGTAGCACGCATGTGCAGAGGTCCCGGCACTGTTTTCAGCGCAGGGACCTGGCTCCACCCCCTACAGCTCCTGCTGCGCTGCGCCGAGGGCCAGAGGACCTGCAGGGAGGTGGAGAATCTGGAAGGTTTTTTTAGGCGCACTTTGTGGCGCGAAAAACGGGCATCCAGGTCGGAACTGCGCCGTTCTAGGCGCGGCTCGAAACTTGGGCCCCATATTTCTTGCTAGTTTATTCTCATAAGCTAGCTTCATTCTCTTTATCATTTTTTTTAGTCATCCTTTGCTGATTTCACAATCCTCAGGCTTACCATTAATCCTCGCAACATTGTGTGCCATTGTTTTCAATTTGATACCATCCTTTACTTCCTTAGTTAGCCACGGATGGCTCATCCTTCTCTTAAAGTCTTTCCTTCTCACTGGAATATATTTTTGCTGCGTGTTATGAAATATCTCCTTAAATTGCTGCCACTGCTTATCTACTGTCTTACCCCTTAATCTAGTTTCCCAGTCCACTTTAGCCAACTCTGCCTTCATACCTTTGGAATTGCCTTTATTTAGGTTCAGGACACAGGTTTGAAACCCAACTTTCTCAAAAGCTTGGTCAAAGAGGTAGGTTTTAAGGGGCGTTTTAAAGGAGGAGAGAGAGGCGGAGAGGTTTAGGGAGGGAGGTCCAGACTTTAGGGCCCAGGCAGCTGAAGGCACGGCCGCAATGGTGGAGCGATTAAAATCGGGACTGCGCGAGAGGCCAGAATTGGACGAGCGCATAGATCTCGGAGGGTTGTGGGGCTGGAGGAGATTACAGAGAAAGTGAGGGAGAGCGAGACCATGGAGGGATTTGAGCACAAGAATGATCACACTCTCAGAGGCTGAAAATATGTTTAAATAATATGAAATATGTTTCAAAATGGGAGCACAATACAAAATGGTTTTGATCCAAATCTGTGGACAAACTGTGGAATCTACACATTAGGGTTTTTATTTTTAATTGATTCATTCTTGGGTTGGGGGGAAATCTTTGACAAGGCCGAGATTTATTGCTGTCCCTTGTTACCCTGAGAGGATGGTGATAGTCTTCATCTGGAGAAGCTGGGAGTGATGTGATACAACATGATGGTTTGCTAGGCCACTTCATAGGAACATAGGAATTGCAGGATGTAATGTATTTGCTTCTGGGTTCTTTGCTTAAGAATTCATAGCAACACATTGCTATTAAGAACTAGTTGGTTTATTAACAAGGGTTTAACAATCACACTGCACATTACCAATTCATCCATCTAGTCTCACAACCACCTGCTCATCGTGGATGACCTAGACCCAACTGGCTGGGGTTTTATTGAGTCTTGTGAACATCACATGACTGGCTAAGCCATTCCCACTCAACAGCTCTACAACTATTTTGAGCATAATGTTCAATCAAGCGCCCCCTTTTGGCACTAGAACCCACAAATTTCCGAATAAAACTTTAAAGAAAACTTAGTTCAAATTAAAATTTGGTTGTCGGGGATGATGATACACTTAGTCCCTCCGGCGCCTATCTCTTGCGGAAGGCCGCGAGCGTACCGGTGAACACTGCGTGCTCCATCTCCAGGAACACCCTGGCTCGGATGTAACCGTGGAAGAGAGGCAGGCAGTCGGGCTGAACGATCCCCTCAACCGCCCGCTGCCTGGACCGGTTGATGGCCATCTTGGCCATGCCCAGGAGCAGACCTACGAGGAGGCCTTCCGACCTGCCTGCTCCCCTTCCGCACAGGATGCCCAAAGATCAGGAGCGTGGGACTGAAGTGCAACCAGAATTTGAGGAGCAGTCCCTTCAAATATTAGAAGAGGGGCTGCATTCACACATTGTACATACACATGGAACATGAACTTCTCCAGACCGCAGAAATTGAAGGCAGCCTGGGAGTCCGTGAACCGAATTAAAAACCTATTAAAAGGAACTGCCCCGTGCAACACCCTCCAGGCCAAGTCCCCAATAAATAAAGGGAGGACTCCCGCATAGAGTGCACTCCATCGGGGACCCCCGCCTCCTCCGTATGGCAAGATGGTACGCCATGGCGTGTCCGGACAGCAGACAAGGATGGCAACGTGGAGAGTGTGCAAGAGCAGCCCGTACAGGAATTCCCTCCGCGCAGAACTGAACGGAGGGGATTTCCCGGAGGAGGCTCAAGTTGTGAGGCGCTGGCTCCTGAGGGAGGTTTCTGGGCTTGGCGCCGATGAGGAATTCCGTCCGGGCGGGGGTCAGTTCGGACGGGACCGGCCCACGTGCTTGAGCCTCCTCAACGCAGCTAGCGGAGTTAGGGCCCAGCGCCCTGCCCTCACAACAGCTTTACAAACCGGTGAGCATCTTCACAGGTACATACATTACATCAGGCTTGGAAAATAAATCACATTTGCCGGGGGGGGCGTGGGATCATTAAGATGCAGAATCAGGAAGGGATGGCCAAACAAGCAGACTGATCAATGCACCCTGGCCAGCGATCATGGATGGGTTAATCCTTCTGGAACTCACACTGCCAATTCATTCCCTTCTCAAACCCTGCAGGGTACCATGTGACCCTGTTACTCTGCATTGATATCACGCGCAGTTTAATTAGTATCTTTTAACTGTCATTAACGATAATTGCATCTGATTGATACCAGGAAACAGATTATAAAATCTTACAGATGGTGCAGTGTGCCTAGGCTATAATTTAAATCAAGGGGTTCAGTTGATCTCCATAAACTACTTAAATCCTCTCCTGTGGTTTAAGGTCATTCCTCCATGAAATGATAGTTTTTATTTCTCAGTCTTTATCCTTCTTTCTGATTTGACAGGATTTGCGCTGCTTTTCTCTCCATTTATAAGTGGATGATTTATAAATCCATTTATAGACCCCTACGTAAACCAGAGGTGATCCAAAACTCAGCTGCCCGAGTCCTAACTCGCACCAAGTCCCGCTCACTCATCCTGTGCTCGCTGATCTACATTGGCTCCCGGGTAAGCAACACCTCGATTTCAAAATTCTAATCCTTGTTTTCAAATCCCTCCATGGCCTCGCCCCTCCCTATCTCTGTAATCTCCTCCAGCCCCACAACCCCCCGAGATGTCTGCGTTCCTCTAATTCTGTCCTCTTGAGCACCCTTGAATATAATCGCTCAACCATTGGTGGCCGTGCCTTCTGCTGCCTCGGCCCTAAGCTCTGGAACTCCCTCCCTAAACCTCTCCGCCTTTTTCCTCCTTTAAGACGCTCCTTAAAACCTATCTCTTTGACCAAGTTTTTGGTCACCTGGCCATCTGGCTCGGTGTCAATTTTTTTTTTGTCTTATAACCCTCCTGTGAAGCGCCTTGGGACGTTTTACTACGTTAAAGGCGCTATATAAATGCAAGTTGTTGTTATTGTTTGTGTTACTCGTCAATCAAATCGGGAAGATCAGTACTGGGAATGGGAATTACCCAAGGCCGATACTCGGCAGCCCCATGACAAGTATGGACAGCTCAGACACAGAGGACGACTCAATGTTAATCTACCGCACCACCCAGTCCAAGAGCGTGAATGTAGTGGAGGATGCACAAGAGGGCAGAGGAGGAGGAACGTAAGGCATTTATATAGCTCCTTTAATGTAGTAAAACGTCCCAAGGAGCTTCACAGGAGGGTTATAGACAAAAAAAAAATTGACACCGAGCCAGATGGCCAGGTGACCAAAAACTTGTTCAAAGAGGGAGATTTTAAGGAATGTCTTAAAATGGAGGAAAGAGAGGTAGAGAGGTGGAGAGATTTAAGGAGGGAATTCCAGAGCTTGGGGCCCAGGCAACAGAAGGCACGGCCACCAATGGTTGAGCGATTATAATCAGGGATGCTCAGGAGGGTTGGAGGAGGCCACAAAGATAGGCAGGGACGAGGCCATTGATGGATTTTAGCACATGGATGAGAATTCTAAAATAGGGCCGGAAGCTCAGTTCAGGGTCAAATACCATGCCGAGGTTGGGAACAGTCTGGTGCAGCGTCAGACGGTGGTCAGGAAGGGGGAGAGAATCGGTGACAAGCGAATGGAAGAAGAAAAGCTTTGGCCTTCCCAATATTTAATTGGAGTAAATTGCGAGTCAGACAGGACGGGTTGTCAGACAAGCAATCTGGCAACACAGGGACGGTGCATCATTGCCTTCCTACATAGGTGGGGGGGGGCAGTGAGGAGTCGTGGGGGGTGGGGCAGTGACAGGTCATTGGGGGGTGGTGCATTGACGGGTCATGAGGGGTGGGGCAGTGAGGGGTCGTGGGGGATGGGGCAGTGATGGGTCGTTGGGGGGTGGGGCAGTGACGGGTCATGAGGGGTGGGGCAGTGAGGGGTCGTGGGGGGTGGGGCAGTGATGGGTCATTTGGGGGTGGGGCAGTGACGGGTCATGAGGGGTGGGGCAGTGACGGGTCATGAGGGGTGGGGCAGTGAGGGGTCGTGGGGGGTGGGGCAGTGATGGGTCATTGGGGGGGTGGGGCATTGACAGGTCATGAGGGGTGGGGCAGTGACGGGTCGTGGGTGGCTGGGGCAGTGAGGGGTCGTGGGGGGGGAGGGCAGTGATGGGTCGTGAGAGGTGGGGCAGTGACGGGTCGTGGGGAGGGGGACGGTGATGGGGCAATGATGGGTCGGTAGGAGGTGGGGTGGTGAGGGGGCGGGCTGTGGGGCAATTGGAGAGCCCGTGGCAATAGTTAGGGTTGGAGGGGGGGCATTGGAGGGGTAGTCGGTAGGCAGTGGGGGTGGGGTAGTGAGGGAAGGTGGGGGATAGGGCAGTGAGGGAAAATGGGGGGCGCGGGGCCCTATTATAGCCATATTTCTTTTTTATTACCACAAAATTCAGGGGTGAAATGTAGGATAGTTGAAAAGAGTGGGAGAGGAGACGAGATAGATCAAAGGGTAACCCAACTCTGAGTTTGGGTTAATTCATTGTAGGAGGAAAGATAGACCATTGGGAAGCTACAATGGATGTTCCTGATATCTGGATAATATGACAGGGAGAAGAGTTTGAAGTCATGGAATGATACAGTACAGGAGGCCAATCGGCCCATCTTACCTGTGGTACCTTTGAAAGAGCTGTCCAATTAGTCCCACACTCCTGCTCGTTCCCCACAGCCTGGCACATTTTCCCCCTTCCAGTATTTATCCAATTCCCTTATGAAAGTCATTACTGAATCAAAGAAACTTATAGCACAGAAAGAGGCCATTGGGCCCATTCTCTTCTGGCTCTGTGAAACAGCTTAGTCCCTGCGCCTCCACTTTTTGCCCGTAACCCTGTAAGTTCCTCATCCTCCAGTAAGTCAAATTGAAACTGCTTCTGGAGAAATAGCAGATAGCGGCGTGTTGCGATCTGAAGCATTAATATATATGATAATGTAAACACTCTGTGTGCCTTAAAAGCGGTCAGCATCTTCCACCTTACACCAAGCAGCCGTAATCTGCAGCGAGACATCAAGGCTTTCATTAATACTCCAGTCAGGTAGGGACTTGGAGGCAGAATGTTAATTATTTCTCTGTCTTATCAGTGTAACTCCTCTCCGGGGACAATGCTGCTTCCTGCGGCCGAGCGGGCAAGTACTGAGGTGAGCCTCACACAATTCCCCAGTTAACTAGTCTGTGGTATCAGGACCAACAAAACTGACTGATTTTTGCAGAAACGTATCTACTGATCGCGATACTTACTGCGGAATGTAACACAAGGAAGGCTCTTTAATCAGATCAATTAAGGCGGCGTGAATAATCCAAATGGAGAGGATTTCTAGTTTTGCTGTACCGTAATATTGTGCTGTAATTCTTGGGTTTTTTGAACATTATAAGAAAATGGATTCTTAAAATGATTATGGACAGCCCCCGCGGGCAATTTTCCCTCCAGTAGCGGGGCAGAAGTGCCCTTGGTCTAGATGGCAGTGCGGAACGCACAGATTCGTGCATCAGTACAGCGCACCCTGTCCCACTACAACCTCTCTCAGTCCCCTGAGTTCGGGGCCAGGGGCCCAGGGGCAGTACGGGCCAGCCAACACTGCGATATGTGTGCGCACTAGGCCCGTGCAGCAGAGCTGGTCTCCAGTCATCTTGGTTAACCCTTGCCACTGGACCAAGACCTAGCTCGGTCAAGCCCGTGTGGTGGCTGGTGTGCAACAGTCACCCCACGTTAAAAAAATCCACTCACAGGCATCTTCCACCCTTCAGGATGTAGTGCGGGACCTGGAATATTAGGTCCTTCATTGAAACACCTGTGAACTCATCCTTTTTTGGCGTGGAAGCAAGTCATCCCCGCTTCGAGGAACTGCCTATGATGATGATGACGATCTCTGGGTGAGAGTCTTCACTTTAGGAGCATGCGCTGATCGTGGCGCAAATTGCCCCTGAAGTTCCACCTTTTGCAAAGTGTTATTTCCCCACCACCCCATAGTTTCCGCTCAAACTCATTTGCATATCGCCGAAATCAAAATCTGCCATGAACCAGCGCAATCGGGCAGCGTTTGAAAAGTAACATTGGGCCAAAAATTGCATTCGGAGGCTTCCCGCGGGTGGACGACTCCGGACGAATATATTTTTTTTAACGAAAATACCTGGTGGTCCCTGAGGAACGAACACTCACGCTCCGAGGCCCTCACACGCAGTCCGGCGCAGAGGCCCCCGTATTCCAGGAGCGTGTGTGCAGCCTGGGATCACATGGGCCGGACCAACCAATGAGAATGTTGCTTCCCCATTCACTGTGATCACCATTTCTATAGAAACATAGAAATTTACAGCGCTGAAGGAGGCCATTTCGGCCCATCGTGTCCGCGTCGGCCGACACAGAGCCGCAAGGCCCTCGGTCAGCAGCCCTGAAGGTTACATGTAAACCTATGAACAATGAACAATGGCGGAAAGGTAAAGAGCACCCAGCCCAACCAGTCCGCCTCCCACAACTGCGACACCCATTGCACCAAAACATTCTACACTCCACCCCAACCGGAGTCATGTGATCTCCTGGGAGCGGTAAATAACAGATAAAAACCCAGGCCAATTGGGGGAAAAAATCTGGGAAAATTCCTCTCCGATCCATCCAGGCGATCTATGAATAGGGATACCCCCAAAAACATAAACATGTTAAATAAATAAGAAAAACACTTCACATATTTAAAATTAATTGAAATTAAATGTTTTAGACAAAAAATTATTTTTTAAACTTTTTTTTCATATGTTTTAGGGATAAAAATAAACGTAACTTAATGGACAGGGTTTTTAAACATAAAAATTATTGATAATTTAATTTTCTATCTTTTAAAACTCTGACGCTGATAAAAAAAAGCAGGCCTTATGTCTGCTTTTACCAGGCGTGAGAGCTTGAAGGACATGCGCTGGGCAGGAGTTGGACAATAGCCCAAATCTCCCCCTTCTCCCGGGGATGCGTTGGAACTGTCCACCGAGAACCGGCACTTGTGGGGCCTCCATGGGTGCGTGCGCACATCGTACACGCCTGTAGGGATCGCGATTTGTGGCCCAATGCTTTTAAAAAAAAATATTCCTTGATGTACTTAAGAGTGGTAGCTTGGTGCAGTTTGATGAATTCAGCTGAAAATTAGTTTATCACAAAAAATAAGTGTTTTTAATCACAGTGCCAATCCATCACTTGTGAGCAATTTTAAATAACTGAAAATTACTTATAATAAATATACAAAACTACCTTCCAGTTAGATTGGGGTTAAGTAGCATGTTTCTTACTGAATTTAAACCAAAATCATTCAAAAACCTTTCAAAACGTATGTATTAATGTCCTCGCGCCCAGAAGTCCCAGCTTAATTTTTGGAGCCTCCTCAAAGGACCACAAAGGGACACAATTAGCGGACACTTCCGATGGTGATTCATTCCCCCTGGAGACGTGCTCCGTTTTGTGGGCGGAGCCTGCTTACGGCACAATGTTTTTACAACTAGTGCAAAAGATCGCGGAAATTTGATAGGCGCCGAACGTGATTCGCGCTTAGAAATCTGCGATCTTTTGCGCCGTTTATGTCAATGTCGGGGGAATGGCGCCGAAAAAGCCTGCACAATCGAGGCAGATTCCAGGCCGATGTCACTCTGCAGTCTCAGTGGGCAGCACTCTCGCCTCTGAGTCAGGACGTTGTGGGTTCAAGTCCCACACCAGGGACTTGAGCTCATAAATCTAGGCTGACACTCCCCAGTGCAGTGCTGAGGGAGCGCTGCACTGTCGGAGGTGCCGTCTTTCGGATGAGACGTTAAACTGAGGCCTCGTCTGCTCTCTCAGGTGGACGTAAAAGATCCCAGGGAACTATTTCGAAGAAGAGCAGGGGAATTATCCCCGGTGTCTGGGCCAATACATATCCCTCAATCAACATAATTAAAAACAGATTATCTGGTCATTATCACATTGTTGTTTTAAGGAGCTTGCTGTGCGCAAGTTGGCTGCCGTGTTTCTCACATTACAACAGTGACTACACTTCAAAAGTACTTCATTGGCTGTAAATCGCTTTGAGATGGTTAGTAGTCATTAAAGGCGCTATATAAATGCAAGTCTTTCTTTCTAAAGAAGTATCTTATCTTCTTACATTAACCCTCACACTGCTGGCAGCTTCAGAGGAAATGCCCATTTAAAAAAAATCTTTCCCTCACTGATTTTTCCCCTTACTCCCGAAGATGTTGACTTCACTCTGACATTGGCTACAGGTGCTTTGATAAGTGAGCATTCTTCACGGGCGAGGCTCGATTGGCAGCGTTGGCAGGTTATTGGACTGCAAGAGACATCACAGCCAGGCATCATTCTGTCCTCAGCCATGTGATCGACACATGGTAGAATAGAAAAAAGAAAGAAAAATATATATAGCGCCTTTTACGACCACTGAACATCTCAAAGCACTTTTTGAAGTGCAGTCACTGTTGTAATGTGGGAAACGCGGCAGCCAATTTGTGCACAGCAAGCTCCCGCAAACAGCAATGTGATAATGACCAGATAATCTGTTTTTGTTTTGTTGATTAAGGGATAAATATTGGCCAGGGCACTGGGAATAACTTCCCTGCTCTTCTTCGAAATGGTAAAAATGGATCTTTTACGTCCATCTGAGAGAGCAGACGGGGCCTCGGTTTAACATCTCATCCAAAAGACGGCACCTCCGACAGTGCAGCACTCCCTCAGCACTGCACTGGGAGTGTCAGCCTAGATTTATGTGTTCATGTCCCTGGAGTGGGACTTGAACCCACAACCTTCTGACTCAGAGGCGAGTGTGCTGCCCACTGAGCCACAGCAGAGGAACAAACTCTCGAATCTTTGAAGACATGCCTGGATTCTGTGATTGGGCAGTGAGGTGGGGGGAGGGGAGGGGAGAGGAAGTGTAGTTTGTTTTACTGGGCTAGGATGGGCTGAATGGCCTTCCCCATTTGCATTTACCCTGTGATCTTCAGGCATGCACAGACATACGCATTCCAGCATGGGTCAGTGGTTGGGGAGGAGGTGCAGGAACCATGGCCGAATATCCTCTTCCCAGCCCAGAGTGTGGAGGGCAATTGGAGGGTTGAGATTGGGTGACGCAGCACAGGTTGGTGATCAAACCTGGGCCCTTTCTAACACAGCTGGATAACCTCGTTCCGTCACTGGACAAGCCATCAGGATCACATCCATCCCCTTGGGAAGGAACATAACAAAATTCAACATAACAAAAACAGATTATCTGGTCATAATCATATTGCTGTTTGTGGGAGCTTGCTGTGCGCAAATTGGCTGCCACATTTCCCACAATACAACAGTGACTACATTCCAAAAAGTACTTCATTGGCTGTAAAGCGCTTTATGATGTCCGGAAGTCATGAAAGGCGCTATATAAATGCAAGTCTTTCTTTCTTAGACTCGTCCGCTTTGTCTATGGGTTATTGGCAATCAACCTTCTCCTGCAACCCATCCACAGCCCTCTATGTGACTTCAGGTACCTCATCACTCTTATTCCCATTCTCAGACACATCTTATAATAATGTTGCTGCCTTAAAGCATTTAAGCATAAATGTTCTACCATTTAAAATTAATGGATGGAATAAAATGGGTTTGGGGTGTGCAGTTTTTTTTACATTTATTTGTTCCTGGGATGTGGGCGTCGCTGGCAAGGCCAGCATTTATTGCCCATCACTAATTGCCCTTGAGAAGGTGGTGGTGAGCCGCCTTCTTGGACCAGTGTTCCTTGTAGCAGTTTGGCAGAACTGAGTGTCTCGCTGGGCCATTTCAGAGGGCAGTTAAGAGTCAACCACATTGCTGTGGGTCTGGAGTCACATATCGGCCACACCGGGTAAGGACGGCAGATTTCCTTCCCCACAGGACATTAGTGAACCAGATGAGTAGTTTCATGGTCACTGTTACTGACACTAGCTTTTCAGTCCCAAATTACTTAATCAACTGAATTTAAATTTCCCAGCTGCTGAGGTGCCCAGATGTGCCTCAATGTTGAACATCAAGTTCAACAATTTCAAACCATAACCTCTTCCCCTATTTTTTTCTTTCCCACAGCAGCTGATGATGATTCTGCCATTCACACCCTATCTAGACTCATCTTTTGTTTCTTAACTTGTCCCATTGCACGGTCTTAAGGACCTGATCTTAGAATAAGGGGCCGCCCATTTAGAACTGAGAGGAGGAGAAATTTCTTCTCTCTGAGGGTTGTGGATCTGTGGAATTCGCTGCCTCAGAGAGCTGTGGAAGCTGGGACATTGAATAAATTTAAGACAGAAATAGACAGTTTCTTAAACGATAAGGGGATAAGGGGTTATGGGGAGTGGGCAGGGAAGTGGAGCTGAGTCCATGATCAGATCAGCCATGATCTTATTGAATGATGGAGCAGGCTTGAGGGGCCGTAAGGCCGATTCCTGCTCCTATTTCTTATGTTCTTATGTTCTCCTTTCGCCTCGCACCATCATCTCTTTTGTCTTTCTAATCTCTCCTGCCTCACACTCTATCACAGACCTTCCCTTTTGTTCTTTCCTCCATTCCCCTCTTTCCCTGCCCCTGCACTTGCTTAAAAACCTGTTACGTCTCTAACTTTTGCCAGTTCTGACGAAGGGTCATCGATCTGAAACGTTAACTCTGTTTCTCTCTCGTCACGGACGCGTTGGATATATTCAAGAGGGAAGTAGGTATGGCCCTTATGGCTAAAGGGATCAAGGGGTGTGGAGAAAGCCTGAAAGGGGTACTGAAGTTGCATGATCAGCCATGATCTTATTGAATGGTGGTGCAAGCTCGAAGGGCCGAATGGCCTACTCCTGCACCTATTTTCTATGTTTCTATGCTTCTATGCCTGACCTGCTGAGTACATCCAACATTTTTTTGTTTTTATTGCCCAGATCATTAGTTCAGGCCTCTGGATTACTAGTCCAGTAATAGAACGACCACTCTACCATACTGTACCTGCAGTTTGTAAAATGTCCAGAATGCAATCTGTGCACCAGCAGGAGGAGAAGGGCTGAAGGATACAGTGAGGATTTAATTGTATTTCCTCCTCCCCCACCCCTTCAAAAAATAAAGACTGAAAGGAATTGGAGAATGAATTCTCAAAGATTTACTTCAGGCGAGTTATGAATTTATATAAATATATTAGCAGCACTGTCTTCCTGTTATGAATCTCTCGCTGACAGACAGTGATCGGCAGCACAAGTGAACAGTGGCAGCAATTATCCTGGTTTCTTCATTAATGGTTAGAAAAGGAAAAAACATTTTTTTATACAGTGTGGATTTTTCCCGTCAATCGCCTCATTTTGACCGTATATATTCAGTTACAAATTACATGAGAGCATAAGAATTAGGAGCAGGAGTCAGCCATATGGCCCCTCGAGCCTGCTCCGCCATTCAATAAGATCATGGCTGATCTACCTCAATTCCACTTTGCCGCCCGATCCCATATTCCTCGATTTCCCCCTCGCTCTCTCTCATAAGCAAATTTTTAGGCTTGAAGAATTTACAAAAAAATCTTGCAAACTGCATAACTAAATTTTATTTGTTTGTGGAAATTCATGTTTGTTAAGACTGTCATTCAGTAATAATGTGCACTTGGTGAACACCAGGAGTACGCATCAGGAACACAAAAGCTGTGGATGCTGGAATCTGGAATAAAAACAGAAAATGCTGGAAATCTCAGCGGGTCAGGCGGCATCTGTGGAGAGGAAGCAGAGTTAACGTTTCAGGTCGTTGACCCTTCGTCATATCAGGAAGCTGCATCATGGTTATGTTACAGGACTAATAATCTGGAGAGGTGAGTTCACACGGCAGATGTGGAATTTAAATTCAGTTCATTAAATAAACTGGAATTAAAAAGCTAGTATCAGTAATGGTGACCATGATTGTCGTTAAAATCCCAACTGGTTCACTAATGTAAAATCAAATAGGGAATTCAGAAAAAACTTCTTTACCCAGAGAGTGGAACTCGCTGCCACAGGGAGTGGTTGAGGTGAATAGTATCGATGCATTTAAGGGGAGGCTGGACAAGCATATGGGGGAGAAGAGGATAGAGGGTTATGCCGATAGAGTTAGACGGGTAAAGATGGGAGAGTGGAGCATAAACGGCGGCATGGACTGTTTGGGCCAAATGGCCTGTTTCTGTGTTGTATACACTCTGTAATATCCTTTGGGGAAGGAGACCTGCCAACCTTACCCGGACTCGCTCTATGTGACTCCAGACCCACAGCAATGTGATTGAGTCTTAACTGCCCTCTGAAATGCCACATACAGCACCTTCTTGGGGAAATTAGGGATGGGCAATAAACGCTGGCCTTGCCGGCGACGGCCACATCTCGTGTATGAATTTAAAACAACCTAGAACACACAGAAGTGATTGAAAACTCTTTCTTAACTGCTGAAATTATCCAGGCTTTCGAGGCAGGCTGAGGCCTTGATGTGAAGAGAAATTTTACCTGCCAAAAATCTCTTGGAAAAAGCATTTTGAATGATTGGTTCAGCAATAAAGCACGAAAGTTCAAATAGACAAATAGCAATACGGGAACGATGTGACCACAGAAAACAAGGGCTGCAAACAAGAAGTACGTTGAGTTTTAATCGGATGTAAATGCTTAACCTACCTTCCTTCTCTCTGCTCCCAGCGGCCATTCTGAAGGTGGGAGCAAGTATTTCATTGACTATCAATGCAGCTTTAAATTCAGGCTTTGCAGCCAAGACAAGGCCAGGTTCAGGAGATTGACATTGCTATAGATCCCGTCATAGGATTAACGTAAGATACCATTAAAGTGGGAGTCTGCAACTGGGGCACATCGAAGCTCATTGTTTGTACATCCAAGTACTTTTTAAATGTGATGAGGGTTTCTGCCTCTACCACCCTCTCAGGCAGTGAGTTCCAGACCCCCCTAACATTTGTACGTTGTGTTAGGGGAGATGGGGGTCCCATGCCTGCCTGGGGGGGTCTGCATGCATTCCTTGTCTGTCTAGTACAGGATTATCTGTCTATCCTGGGAAGCTCGTTTCTTCGGAGGAAGGAAACCACTTTAGCGTTCAAGGAAAGTGTCTTATACAGAGAAAATATAAAAGATGAGAGATTTATAGATGCTTGGGGCTCAATCCGTCCGATGGACTGTACTTGTGCTTTATGATGCAAAGCAGAAGCTCTCGGTTGCATTATTTGTAACATACTCCTCCCCCACTATTCCTTTACCCTCACTATTTCTCTACCTCTACCCCTGCTGTTCCTCTCCCTCCCTTCCCTCCCTCCCTCCCACCCCCCCCTAGGTTTTATCCCCATGGGTGTTAGCTCATGATAGTGTGGGCACCAGATACCCACAGACCTCCAGGAGTTGGCCCACTCCCACCGGTGCTGCCCCTCACTGTGACCGTCATACTACATACTGCAATTCCCCCGCACCCTTTCTAGTGCAATTACATCTTTCCTGTAATGTGCTGACCAGAACTGTAGATCCCGTCATAAGATTATTGTAAGATACCATTAAAGTGAGGCACATCGAAGCTCATTGTTTGTACATCCAAGTACTTTTTAAATGTGATGAGGGTTTCTGCCTCTACCGCCCTTTCAGGCAGCGAGTTCCAGATCCCCCCTAACGTTTGTACGTTGTGTTAGAGGAGATGGGGGTCCCGTGCCTGCCTGGGAGGATTTGCATGCCTCCCTTGTCTGTCCAGTAGGAATTATCCGTCTGATCCTAGGGAACTAATGGAACCTGAAATAAAAACAAAAAATGCTGGAAATCTCAGTGGGTCAGGCGGCATCTGTAGAGAGAGGAACAGAGTTAACGTTTCAGGTCGTTGACCCCTCGTCAGAACTGGCAATAGTTTGAAATGTAACATATTCTTAAAGAAGTGCGGGGGCAGTAAAAGTACAAAAGGGGAGGTCTGTGATAGGGTGGAAGGCAGAAGAAGTTTAACAGATTCTTCATCATCATAGGCAGTCTCTCAGAATCGAGGAAGACTTGCTTCCACTCTTAACATGAGTCCTTAGGCGGCTGAACAGTCCAATACGTGAACCACAGTCCCTGTCACAGGTGGGACAGATAGTCGTTGAAGGTAAAGGAGGGTGGGACTGGTTTGCCGCATGCTCCTTCCGCTGCCTGCGCTTGGTTTCTGCATGCTCTCGGCGACGAGACTCGAGGTGCTCAGCGCCCTCCCGGATGCACTTCCTCCACTTAGGACGGTCTTTGGCCAGGGACTCCCAGGTGTCAGTGGCAGAAGAAATTTAACAGATTCTTAAGGAAGTACTGGAGCCCTGGAAGGTTCCCTAAAGTTCTGACGGAGGGCCATCAACCCGAAACGTTAACTCGGTTTCTCTCTCCACAGATGCTGCATGACCCGCTGAGATTTCCAGCATTTTCGGTTTCTATTTCAGGTTCTAGCATCTGCGGTATTTTGCTTTTGAGTCAATGGAACCTGCTTGATTCAAAAAAAATCTCCATTTCTTTCGAACCTCACCTGTCGAATGCACAAAGTAACCCCTACAAAATAAAAAGAGCGAAAGAGAGAGAGAGAATGTAGTGGAGTGACTGACACCCCCTCCAGATTGAGAAATACCTTGTGTAACAGGTGGATGGTTATAGGTGCTTTTGTACTTGTATGATCCATGTTTCATAGGGGTCATGGAGAAATCTATGGAAGACAGAAAAAGGTATGAAATTTTATACACCCAAAAACATGCACTCAAAGCAGAAGAAAATATGGATGACGATGTCCAAAAATGACAGAATTAGTGGTGACGTCAAGGAGAGGTGGGGAGGCCTTTTCCCCAAATGTGCCACCCACCTCCCCTTCTACTCCGTTCTTTTGTAGAATGACTGAGAGGTTCCCGGAGGTCACGACCCATCGGCAATCCACTCGTCCAAGCTTGCTTGGTCTGATCTCTTGCTCCACCATCCCCCACCATGAGACACCCCCGTGTTGAGTTACACAGACAACAACACAGGTCTCGCTGACTTTACACATCGTTGCTGATTTGCCGTCAGTAAATACAGCCAAATGGTCCTGATGTACTAGTCAAGGAGTCCTCGCAACACGGCCTGTACTCGATGGGGCCCAGCCACGCTCTCTCACACCTGACATCCGATATGTTGGACAGAAATTGACTCTGCTGCTATCTCTGGACTACAATTGCACTTCTTGTTCAGACTATTGCTAATGTCAGATACAAAATGTGGAATGGAATCAGACACAAAGAGTGGAATGGATCAATACATTATGTTAATGTCAGACACAAAGTGTGGAGTTGATAAATACACTGTGTTAATGTCAGGTACAAAACGTGGAATGGATCAATACACTATGTTAATGTCAGATACAAAACGTGGAATGGATCAATACACTATGTTAATGTCAGATACAAAATGTGGAATGGATCAATACACTATGTTAATGTCAGATACAAAACGTGGAATGGATCAATACACTACACCATCAATAAAACAATATTTAGTGCCCCTCGGGTATGTGTGCCTTGTTCATTCAGTTAGTGGGTGTTACCATTCTATGATTGGAGGGTTGTTTGTGGGAAACTATAAACTGAGGTCTTGCTGGTCGATGGAGATGGTTGAGGTTTGGTGTCTTGCCCAAGATGGTAACAGAGCTCACTGCTGAGTCAAGCTGGAAATTCTAACTCTTCTCTCCCAGCAACCACCAAGGTGGCATTGATTTAGAATATTGAGTGGGACATCTCCATCTTTTCAATGGAGCTGCTTGAAAATTCTCCAATAAAGTCTTTTCAAGATTATATTTTGGCTCTTTTTTCCCTATTGTCCAAGGCACTATTTTTTGTGAGATCCTGGAGACTGAGGTCAGCGCGATCAAACCTGTCCCCTCCTTGCCCGATGTCCGCAGACACCAACCTCCCAACAGGAGCAATCGGGAAGGAATCCTGGCTGGTGCTTCACTCATGCCGCCCTTGCTCGCCGAGTCCAATTGTAGTCAAGAAATCAGGGGTTGAAATTCAGCTCCTACCGCCACCGGTCACCGCCCGCGGGAGGCAGCTAACGGGCGGCAAAGCCCGACCTTCGATGGTGAGTGGCGTCCACGCCTGCACAGAAATTCAGTCGGCTCTTTGGCAGAGGCGCCAAGAGCTAACGCTGCGCCGGCTATCGCCACCCGCGTGGTGATGTCATCCAGCGTGCCACACCCCCTCAGCGACTCTGTCGCGCTATTTCGTTTCAAGGTCGGCCTTCCCGGCAGGCCTTCTTACAGCCTGGGAAAAGTGGTTAAACAGCAGAACTCGGGCAGAATTGCCCAGAGAGCAAGGGAAGCTTTTCTCTTTATGTATGTCTTCAATTTTTCATTCGTTCTAACCGTGGGGAAGTTTGTGCGTGTGGGTCGGAGAAATTTGAGGTTTATTTTCTTTCTTCCATTTTCCCAGCGAGTGAGGCGGCCTCCCGAGCTCCCGTCCGAGGGTGAGTGTGTGACGCCACCTTTTAGCGCTGCTCTCTCATCTTTGGCCGTAAAAACTGAATGTAGCAGCTCGCGCCCGGTGGTAAAATCAGCACTCGGGCGGTGACACCGCCGCAAAAACACCGGGACCGAGTTTCGACCCCTCAATGCTTACTGGAGGCAGCCAGACAAAACACAACTCACTATGCAGCCGCCTTCTGTGACAACTTACCAAACAAATCGTTTCCCTGTCAACAGATGTCAGGCAACAACAACAACTTGTACTTGTATAGCGCCTTTAATGTAGTAAAAATTTCCCAAGGCGCTTCACAGGAGCGATTACCAGCCAAAGATTGACACCGAGCCACATAAGGAGATATTAGGACAGGTGACCAAAAGCTTTGGTCAAAGTAGTAGTTTTTAAGGAGCGACTTAAGAGGAGGAGCGAGAGAGAGGCAGGGAGGTTTAGGGAGGGAATTCCAGAGCTTGGGGTCCAGGCAGCAGAAGACACGGCCGCCAATGGTGGGGCGATTATAATCAAGGATGCTCACGAGGCCAGAATTGGAGGAGCACACAGATCTCAGAGGGTTGTAGGGCACTTAGGCCACTACTTGTGTGGGGTTTAACTCTTGGAATTAATAGCTTACTGCATTTCCCTGTCCTACAAACTCCAGCTGTAAACACAAATTATTGATTTTTTAAATTCATTCTCAGGATGTGGGCATCGCTGGCATTTATTGCCCATCCCCTAGTTGCCCTGAGAAGATGGTGATGAAGAGGGTTCTTCTTGAACCGCTGTTAGAGGGTTGTCGATACAACGGAGTTGATTGCTCAGAGGGCAGTTCAGAGTCAACCACTAGAATAAAAGCAAAATAAACACCTGACCTGCTGAGTGTTATATATGCAGACTATAGATATACTTTCTGTGTAGTCACTGTATGGTTGCATAAGATGGAGACTTGTTACCTGATGTACTATCAATAAGGTTTACCCTGTGTGCATACTATGCTGGTACCACTAGAGGGTGCAACTGGTGGAGACCGAGGTTTCCTGCCCCTGTGGCAGAGGCTGTCCACCAGAGGGCACTGCGGTGGGAGACCTGAAGGTCACCTGCATAGGTGTGCAGGACCCATTAGAAAAGGCTGCTCACCATGCTTGTGCCTCACTCTGGAGTTACAAATAAAGGACTAAGGTCAATACAGTTTGAGTACAACGCATTGCCTCGTGGAGTCATTCATAAGTGCATTATAGACATAATACTGAGTGTTTCCAGCATTTTCTGTTTTGAGGGCCTTGGAGGGATTTGAAAACAAGGATGAGAATTTTAAAATGTAAGGCATTGTTGGACCGGGAGCCAGTGTAGATCAGCGAGCACAGAGGGTGATGGGTGAGTGGGACATGGCATAAGTTTGGAGACGGCCGAGTTTTGGATGAATGACGCCCCGAGAATGAAAAGGTAAAGGAGAGGGAGATCTCCCCTGCCCATTGCTGTGAAAGGATGTGACTAATAGGTTGCTACATCAAACAACATCAATAATTTTCAGCTGTGGCTCAGTGGGCTGTGGGTTCGAGTCCCACTCCAGGGACTTGAGCACATAATACTGCGTGCAGTTTTGGTTTCCATATTTAAGAAAGGATATACTTGCTTTGGAAGCAGTTCAGAGAAGGTTCACAAGGTTGATTCTGGAGATGAGGGGGTTGACTTATGAGGAAAGCTTGAGGTGGTTGGGCCTCCACTCAATGGAATTTAGAAGAATGAAAGGTGATCTTATCGAAATGTATAAGATTATGAGGGGGTTTGACAAGGTGGATGCAGAGAGGATGTTTCCACGAATGAGGGAGACTAGAACTAGAGGTCTTAATCTTAGAATAAAGGGCCGCCCATTTAAAACTGAGATGAGGAGGAATTTCTTCTCTCAGAGGGTTGTGGATCTGTGGAAGTTGCTGCCTCAGAGAGCTGTGGAAGCTGGGACATTGAGTAAATTTACGACAGAAATAGACAGTTTCTTAAACAATAAGGGAATAAGGGGTTATGGAGAGCAGGCAGGGAAGTGGACCCGAGTCCATCATCAGATCAGCCATGATCGTATTAAATAGCGGAGCAAGGCTCGAGGGGCCGTATGGCCTATACCTGCTCCTATTTCTTATGTTCTTATGTTCTTATAATCTAGGCTGACACTCCCAGTGCAGTGCTGAGGGAGCGCTGCACTGTTGGAGGTGCCGTCTTTCAGATGAAACATTAAACCGAAGCCCCGTCTGCTCTCTCAGGTGGACGTAAAAGATCCCACAGCACTATTTTGAAGAAGAGCAGGGGAGTTATCCCCGGTGTCCTGGCCAATATTTGTCCCTTAATTAACAGATTATCTGGTCATTATCACATTGCTGTTTGTGGGAGCTTGCTTGTGTGCAAATTGGCTGCTGCGTTTCCCACATTACAAGAGTGACTACACTCCAAAAGTACTTCATTGGCTGTAAAGCGCTTTGAGACGTCTGGTGGTCGTGAAAAGCGCTATATAAATGTAAGTCTTCAATAGTCGATGCACAGGCTCTACAACAGTGTGAAGTTATTGAATATTCAGCAGGGTAAGGATCATTGGAGTAACTATGTTGAAAGCACTGGCCTCAGAGACACAGACCATCGACACACTCCCACAATTGGGGAGTAAGAGAACAAGGAAGGTCAGGAGAATGAAGCTAGTTCCCAAGACCCTCCTTGAGCTAAAAAAAAAGTCGCAGGTTGGGATGAGAGGGTCAGGAGGCAAGGAACCGTTGAGTTGAGTTCTGCCTCGGGCTAGGAAGCAGTGAACAAATAATGAAGCTGTGATACAGGTATCCTTGTACTAATTGGCAATAAAAATGTTATTAATATTGTTTCCACCTCCAGGCCCTAGGTATGGATTATAGAATAGCTTTCAGAAATAACAAGGGCTCCTGATGTAATTCTGAGACAATGCCAGTTATATTGTGCTGAGGTTTTACACTTGGCTGCCCATCAGCGGCCTCCGTCGCTCTGCTTCCTGGGCCGATGGCCAGGAGTGGGAGGCAGTGGCAGCAGCCTCTGGGATCAGGGGCTGGTGGAGACCGAGGCCTGGAACTGAGGGGGAGCAGGGGATAGGCCTGGGGCATTACTGGGTGTCGGGGAGGTCTGGGGTTGGGCTGGGCGGGGAGGCAGTGGGTGGTTTGGGGGGGCAGGAGTTCGGCTGGGGTGGGGGAGGGGGGGCTGGAGCAGTGTGAGGTTGTGTGGGGGGGGGTAGCAGGAGGGTTGGAATTAGGCTGGTGAGGTGGGGTGGGGTGGGGTGAGGTGGGGCTGGTGTGGGCTAGGGTGGTGTGTTAGTTGGGGTGAGGTGAGGTAGGGCTGGGTGTTAGGTGGGGGGAGACAGTGGGGTGGGGTGGGGGATGGGGTGGAGGGGTGAGGTGTGGTGGGGTGGGAGACAGTGGGGTGGGGCTGGGTGTTTGTTTCTTGTGAATTAGTCACACAGACAACCCATCAGAAATGCCATGACTGTCTTGTTTCTATGACCCAGTTAGTCCCCGGTTACATGGTTGTGAGATCTAATAGGTTTTAAGGGCTGTTGAAGGGCAGTGTTTTGTGGGATCTGACTGAAGGGAATACTACAATTATACGATTCAACACAAAGCTTTTTATATTGCGGAGGCATGTCCGAGACTGAAGGTCACCCTGAAAACGCTGTTTACAATGGAGCGGCTGACAGCAGGCACTTTCACGGCACAGTGATGGACAGAAATTGTGAGAATTATAGAACCAAAAGAGACCAGATCAGTTTCTTGCCGCTGAGCTGTAAGATCAGCGAGGACGGGAGTGGATAATGCAACATTTTGCGAGTGTGAGCCCAGCAACGAGCAGCACGCAGCCTTGTGTCAGGTCCAGCATGCATAAGAGGGAGAAAGGCACTCCATCTACACAGTACAACCTTGTACAACACTTGTACAGCATCTCCTGAGGCCAGCCTCCTACTGCACCCTTGACCTTCCTCATCCCACACTCTACTGTTGCTCTCCGACTCTTCCAATGTGTTCCTTAAGCTTCCTGGGAGGAAAGGGTCAATTAGCCGGGCCTAGGGAGGCCCTCTCTCTGAAGAAGCAAGCTGTTTTCCCCCTGCTTCCTTTGATCGCCTCTGCCATTTTATCTGGTCTGCTAATGCACAACTATCTTAGAAAGAACCCTGAGTCAGAAGATTGTGGGTTCAAAGTCCCATTCCAGAGACTTGAGCACAAAAATCTAGGCTGACACTCCCAATGCAGTGCTGAGGGAGTGCTGCACTGTTGGAGGTGCCGTCTTTCGGATGAGACGTTAAACCGAGGCCCCGTCTGCTCTCTCAGGTGGATGTAAAAGATCCCATGGCAAAATTTCAAAGAAGAGCAGGGCAGTTATCCCCGGCATCCTGGACAATATTTATCCCTCAATTAACATAACAAACACAGATTATCTGGTCATTATCACATTGCTGTTTGTGGGAGCTTGCTGTGCACAAATTGGCTGCCGCGTTTCCCACATTGCAACAGTAAGTACACTTCAAAAAGTCTTCATTGGCTGTAAAGCGCTTTGAGACATCCGGCGGTTGTGAAAGACGCTATATAAATGCAAGTCTTTCTTTTTAATCTTTTTTGTTTGTTTTCCCTGTACAAAACTGCAGAGAAACAATTAGGGATATGGTCGTGTCGTGGCTGCGTAACTGGACTAGTAATCCTGTAGAACGTGTGTTCAAATCCTCCCCCTCCCCTCCCCCTGCCTCGGCAATTTGAGAATTTAAAGTCAATAAATAGCGTGAAGTTGTTGCATTGTCGTAAAAACCCAACTGGTTCACTAATGTCCTGTAGTGGAAGGAAATCTGCCGTCCTTACCGGTCTGGTCTATATGTGACTCCAGTCTCCACTCCACTCCACAGAGGGTGCAGAGAAGATTTATAAGGATGATACCAGAAATGCGAGGGTGTACATACCAGGAAAGGATGAACAGGCTGGGTCTCTTTTCGCTTGAAAAGAGAAGGCTGTGGGGTGACCTAATACAGGTCTTTAAAATGACGAAAGGCTTCGATAGAGTGGATACAGAGAGAATGTTTCCACTTGTGGGGAAGAGCATAACTAGAGGCCATCAATATAAGATCGTCACCAAGAAATCCAATAGGGAATTCAGAAGAAACTTCTTTGCCCAGAGAGTGGTGAGAATGTGGAACTCGCTACCACAGGGAGTGGTTGAGGCGAATAGTATCGATGCATTTAAGGGAAGGCTGGATAAACATATGGGGGAGAAGGGAAGAGAGGGTTATGCTGATAGATTTAGATGAGGAAAGACGGGAGGAGGCTCAAGTGGAGCATAAACGCCGGCATGGACTGGTTGTGTCGAATGGCCTGTTTCTGTGCCGTATATCCGGTGTAATCCTATGTAGTCCCACACCGACATGATTGACTCTTAACTAAAAACAGAAAATGCTGGGAACATTTAGCAGGTCAGGCGTTTATTTTGATTTTATTTTAGTGGTTGACTTTTAATTGCCCTCTGAGCAATCAACTCGATTGTATTGACAACCCTCTAACAGCTGTTCAAGAAGAACCACCTTCATCACCACCTTCTCAGGGCAACTAGGGGATAGGCAATAAATGCCAACGATGCCCACATCCTGAGAATGAATATGAAAAAAAACAATAATGTGTGTTTACAGCTGGAGTTTGCAGGACAGGGAAAAACCAGGAACGTAGTAAGCCATTACATCTCCAAGACTTAAACCCCACACGAGCAGTGGCTGGTTGGTTGGTGAGGCGCGAGTTCAGGGCCAGGGGCCCAGGGGCAGCACGGGCCAGCCACACTGCGATATGTGTGCGCACTAGGCCCATGCAGCAGTCACCCTGGATAACCCTAGCCACTAGACCAAGACCTAGCTCTGTCAAGCCCGTGTGGTGGCTGGTGTGCAACGGCCACCACACGTTAAAAAAATCCACGCACAGGCAACTTCCACCCTTCAGGATGTAGTTCGGGACCCGGTCCCTCATTGAAACACCTGTGAACTCATTCCTTTTTTGGCGTGGAAGCAAGTCATCCTCATTTTGAGGGACTGCCTATGATGATGATGATGATGATGATGATGATTGGTCGGTAGTGAAGCAGAGGTCAGGTAGGCTCCAGGTATGACCTTCGATCTGTTCTAAATCAGCTGATCTCAGAGGCAGGTGCCACAACGAGATCCACCTGTCGGCCTCCGTGCTCGAGGGGTGGAGGGCAGGTGGAGGAGGGAGACAGTCAAGGTTCCAGCTCCTCTTATTGGACCGTACAACTGTAGATCTCGTGTGAAAACAGAACTGGGATGACCTACATGTGCGACCATCAGAGTTTGGGCTCCCCTCCCGCAAGAAGAGCGGACACTCGGGCAAAGTAGCTGCCAGGCTCCTTCAGCCTGCAGCGTGGAGCTACTCGAACCACAGAATCGTTGAGGTGTCTATTTATTGTCTCTTGAACAACTCTTCAGTTCAATTGAACTCTCTTTATTCTGGAGATCATTCAGCCATGTGCAGTTAAAATGGCGATCCTCACACACCAGTTTCTTAATACAGATCCAGGGTGCTATACCTCCTAGCTAGAGGCCGCTACACATTCTATCGTGGACACATGAAGGAGCAGGCACTCTGACATTGAGCAACAAGCTCACTCTCTCAATTCAACAACAACAACTTGTATTTATATAGTGCCCTTAATGTAGTAAAATGTCCCAAGGCGCTTCACAGGAGTATTACAAGACAAAAAAATTTGACTTCGAGCCACTGAAGGAGAAATTAGCGCAGGTGACCAAAAGCTAGGTCAAAAAGGTAGGTTTTAAGGAGCGTCCTGAAGGAGGAGAGAGAGGTAGAGAGGCGGAAAGGTTTAGGCAGGGAGTTTCAGAGCTTGGGGCCTAGGCAACAGAAGGCACGGCCACCAATGGTTGAGCGATTATAATCAGGGATGCTCAGGAGGGCAGAATTAGAGGAGCACAGATATCTCGGGGGGTTGTGGGGCTGGAGGAGATTACAGAGATAGGGAGGGGTGAGGCCATGGAGGGATTTGAAAACAAGGATGAGAAGTTTGAAATCGAAGTGTTGCTTAATGTAGGTCAGCGAGCACAGGGGTGAGCTTGGGGTACCTCAAGGATCAGTAATGGGGCCTCAGCTATTTACAATCTATATTAATGACTTAGATGAAGGGATCGAGTGTAGCGTATCCAAGTTTGCTGATGATGCAAAGTTACGTGGGAAAGTCAGCTGTGAGGAGGATGCAAAGAGGCTGCAGAGAGATATAGACAGGTTGACTGAGTGGGCAAGAGCATGGCAAATGGAATACAGTGTGGGGAAGCATGAAGTTATCAACTTGGGAAAAGCAAAAAGTAGAATATTTCTTGAATGCTGAGAGACTGGGAAATGTTTGCAGTTAGAGGGACCTTGGTGTCCTTGTATGTGATTACAAACTGTACTAATTTATAGTTTGTTTCCGGAAGATTTGGGAAATAGAGACGTCATTTTGACATTTTCCTTTGATGTCGTTTATTTTTAATTATTCATTCACGGGATGTGGGCCTCGCTGGCAAGACCAGCATTTATTGCCCATCCCTAATTGCTCTCGAGAAGGTGGTCATCATATTGAATACAACGGAGTGTCTCGCTGGGCCGTCTCAGAGGGCAGTTAAGAGTCAACCACATTGCTGTGGGTCTGGAGTCACATATAGGCCAGACCGGGTAAGGACGGCAGATTTCCTTCACTAAAGGGCATTAGTGAACCAGTTGGGTTTTTACCAAAATCCGGTAGTTTCATGGTCACCATTACTGATACTAGCTTTTTATTCCAGATTTATTTAATTGAATTTAAATTCCCCAGCCGCCTTGGTGGGATTTTAAACTCACATCTCTGGATCATTAATCCAGGCCTCTGGATTACTAGTCCGGTAACATAACCACTATGCGACCATTTCCCTATACTCCAGACTCCACAACTGAACATTCACAGCCCTTTCAGGTTGAAACATGGTGTATAAAGGAGCAGGGTTCTCAATAGTTTGTCAGAATGGGCAGGAACGATACAGGAACCAGTAACGTCACTCTCTGTCTGTAGTTAAGACTGATCACCTTTACTGTGAATCAATAAAGTCTGTTCAGTGCACTCCACTGCGAAGTCTCGCGCTGACTCAGAATGTGTGGTTGTGAAGCAGAGGAGAAAGGAGGTTGTTTAACACCCAGCATTGGGCACAATACTCCAGCTAAGGTCTAACCTAGAGTACTGTGTGCAGTTCTGCTCACCACATTACAGGAAAGATGTGATTGCACTAGAGAGGGTACAGAGGAGATTCACGAGGATTTCACCTGCACTAGAGAACTTTAGCTATGAGGAAAGATTGGATAGGCTGGGGGTTCTTTTCATAGAAACATAGAAAATAGGTGCAGGAGCAGGCCATTCAGCCCTTCCAGCCTGCACCGCCATTCAATGAGTTCATGGCTGAACATGAAACTTCAGTACCCCCTTCCTGCTTTCACGCCATACCCCTTGATCCCCCGAGTAGTAAGGACTTCATCTAACTCCCTTTTGAATATATTTAGTGAATTGGCCTCAACTACTTTCTGTGGCAGAGAATTCCACAGGTTCACCACTCTCTGGGTGAAGAAGTTTCTCCTTATCTCGGTCCTAAATGGCTTACCCCTTATCCTTAGACTGTGACCCCTGGTTCTGGACTTCCCCAACATTGGGAACATTCTTCCTGCATCCAACCTGTCCAAACCCGTCAGAATTTTAAACGTTTCTATGAGGTCCCCTCTCACTCTTCTGAACTCCAGTGAATACAAGCCCAGTTGATCCAGTCTTTCTTGATAGGTCAGTCCCACCATCCCGGGAATCAGTCTGGTGAATCTTCGCTGCACTCCCTCAATAGCAAGAATGTCCTTCCTCAAGTTAGGAGACCAAAACTGTACACAATACTCCAGGTGTGGCCTCACCAAGGCCCTGTACAACTGTAGCAACACCTCCCTGCCCCTGTACTCAAATCCCCTCGCTATGAAGGCCAACATGCCATTTGCTTTCTTAACCGCCTGCTGTACCTGCATGCCAACCTTCAATGACTGATGTACCATGACACCCAGGTCTCGTTGCACCTTCCCTTTTCCTAATCTGTCACCATTCAGATAATAGTCTGTCTCTCTGTTTTTACCACCAAAGTGGATAATCTCACATTTATCCACATTATACTTCATCTGCCACGCATTTGCCCACTCACCTAACCTATCCAAGTCACTCTGCAGCCTCATAGCATCCTCCTCGCAGCTCACATTGCCACCCAACTTAGTGTCATCCGCAAATTTGGAGATACTACATTTAATCCCCTCGTCTAAATCATTAATGTACAATGTAAACAACTGGGGCCCCAGCACAGAACCCTGCGGTACCCCACTAGTCACTGCCTGCCATTCCGAAAAGTACCCATTTACTCCTACTCTTTCCTTTGGAACAGAGAAGGCTGAAGGGAGACCTTATTGAGGTGTATAGAATTATGAGGGGCCTAGTTAGAGCGGATAGGAGGGCCTTATTTCCCTTAGCAGAAGGATCAACAACCAGGGGGCATAGATTTAAAGTAATTGGTAGGGGGAATTTGAGCGGAATTTTTTTCACCCAGAGAGTGGTGGGGGTCTGGAGCTCACTGCCTAAAAGGGTGGTAGAGGTAGAAACCCTCACCACATTTAAAAAGTACTTGGATGTACACCTGAAGTGCCGTAACCTACAGGGCAATGGACCTAGAGCTGGAAGGTGGGTAATATGTCCTTACTATACAATATAAATGCACACGAGGCCCATACTTGAGAGGTCGTCACTCTTTGACCATTAACCTTTATTAGCCAGCACTGAAGTGATGAGGGTGGGTGGAGCTTCCCCTTTTATACCTGAAAGCCCAGGTTAGGAGTGACTCCCACAAGTTCACCACCTAGTGGTCAATGTTCTCACGGTGTACAACTTAGGTCAGTTTATACATGGGTTACAATGACAGTTAAATACATGACATCACCTCCCCCTCAAAGTCTTATTGGGATCACAGGTTAAGCCTCTCTGGTGGTTTACGCTCCCTTGTAGAGCTCCTGAGTTGGGGCCCCGGTTGTTGGGCGCTGGCCTGAGTGTCTGCTGTTTGCAGTGCCTCAGGCCTGTCCGGACTGCCTGGGCTCTCCTCCGCTTGGTTCCGGTGTTCGGTCACCTGTGGAGGGGTGAACTCTACATCGTGTTCTTCCTCTGCTTCTTCTATGGAGTTGCTGAACCTCCTTTTTGTTTGATCCATTTGTTTGCAGCAGATTTGTCCATTGGTAAGTTTAACTACCAGAATCCTATTCCCCTCTTTGGCAATCACAGTGCCTGTGAGCCATTTAGGCCCTGCAGCGTAGTTGGGGACAAAGACAGGGTCATTGACATCAATACATCGCGCCCTCGCATTCCCGTCATGGTAGTCACATTGTGACTGGCGCCTGCTCTCAACAATTTCTTTCATGGTGGGGTGTATAAGGGATAACCTGGTTTTGAGCGACCTTTTCATTAGCAGCTCTGCGGGTGGGACCCCTGTGAGCGAGTGTGGTCGGGATCTATTGGTCAACAGGAGGCGTGATAAGCGGCTTTGTAGGGAACCCCCTTGGATTCTGAGCATCTCCTGTTTGATTATCTGCACTGCTCATTCCGCCTGGCTGTTTGAGGCCGACTTGACATGGTTGATACCATTTCCTGCCATGAAGTCTTGGAATTCAGTGCTTGTAAATCAGGGGCCATTGTCACTGACCAAGACATATGGTAGACCATGGGCGGCGAACATTGCCCGTAGACTTTCTACCGTGGCAGAGGATGTGCTTGAATTGAGAATGTCACACCCGATCCACTTGAAGTAGGCGTCTACTACAACCAAAAACATTTTTCCCATGAAAGGACCTGCGTAGTCCACATGTATGCGTGACCATGGCTTGGCGGGCCAGGACCAGGGGCTAAGGGGGTCTTCGCTGGGCGCATTGCCCAGCTGGGCACACGTATTGCACCTGCGAACACAAAGTTCCAGGTCTGCATCTATCCCTGGCCACCAAATGTGTGACCTGGCAATTGCCTTCATCATGACAATGCCCGGGTGCTCATTGTGGAGTTCTCTGATGAACATCTGTATGCCCATCTGGGGCATGACTAATCGGTTTCCCCATAGTAGGCAATCGGCCTGAATCGAGAGTTCATCCTTGCGCCTGTGAAATGGTTTGAATTCCTCAGGGCATGCCCCGTACGTAGTTGCCCAGTCCCCATTCAGGACACATTTCTTAACTAAAGACAGTAGCGGGTCTCTATTTGTCCAGACTTTAATCTGATGGGCTGTCACAGGTGAGCCTTCGCTTTCGAAAGCTTCAACAGCCATGACCATCTCAGCAGCATGCTCGGTTGCCTTCTCGGTGGTGGCTAGTGGGAGCCTGCTGAGTGCATCGGCACAGTTTTCAGTGCCCGGTCTGTGCTGAATTGTATAGTCATAGGCGGCTAACGTGAGTGCCCACCTCTGTATGCGGGCCAATGCATTTGCATTTATGGCCTTGTTGTCGGCCAAAAGGGATGTTAGGGGTTTGTGATCTGTCTCCAGCTCAAATTTCCTGCCAAACAAGTACTGGTGCATTTTTTTTACAGCATATACACATGCAAGCCTTCCTTTTCTACCATCCCGTAGCCCGTTCTGCCTGGGACAGAGTTCTGGAGGCATAAGCTACCGGCTGTAACTGACTCTTGGCATTAACATGCTGCAACACACACCCGATCCCATAGGACGACGTGTCGCACGTTAAAACGAGTTTCTTACATGGGTCATATAGCGTTAACAGATTGTTGGAGCATAACAAATTTCGTGCTCTATCAAAAGCCCTTTCCTGGCTGTCCCCCCAGACCCATTCACGACCTTTGCGTAGGAGCACGTGTAGCGGCTCTAACAGCGTGCTCAATTTGGGAAGAAAGTTACCAAAATAGATCAGGAGCCCCAGGAACGAACGCAGCTCCGACATGTTACGGGGTCTGGGTGCTCTTTGGATCGCTTCTGTTTTGGACGCAGTAGGTCTGATCCCGTCTGCTTCTACCCTCATTCTATCTCTGGAGCTAAGAAGACGTACTTTGCCTTTTTCAGTCGCAGACCTACCTGGTCCAGACTGCGTAGCACCTCCTCCAGGTTACGGAGGTGTTCTTCAGTATCACAACCCGTGATGAGGATGTTGTCTTGAAAAACCACTGTCCTTGGAATCGACTTGAGGAGGCTTTCCATATTTCGCGGCGGCCGAGCGAATCCCAAACGGACATCTGTTGTACACAAACAACCCCTTGAGTGTCGTGATGGTGGTCAGCTTCTTCGACTCACTTGCCAGCTCCTGGGTCATGTAAGCTGAGGTCAGGTCCAATTTTGAAAAGATTTTGCCACCGGATAGCGTCGCAAAGAGGTCCTCCACTCTCGGTAGTGGGTACTGGTCTTGGAGTGACACCCAATTGATGGTGGCCTTGTATTCATCACATATCCTGACCGACCCATCCGCCTTGAGCACCGGCACAATCGGGCTCACCCAGTCACTGAATTTGACTGGTGAGATGATACCTTCCCTCAGCAGGCGATCCAATTCGCCTTCTATCTTTTCCCACATCACGTACGGCACTGCTCTGGCCTTATGGTATACTGGCTTGGCGTCCGGGTTTATGTGAATCACTACCTTGGTCCCCATGAAAGTGTCAATGCCGGGTTGAAATAGTGAGTCAAATTTGTCCAGGACCTGTGAGCATGATATTCGCCCCACAGAAGAAATTGCATTGACATCGCACCATTTCCAGTTCATGACAGCAAGCTAACTCCTCCCCAGCAGTACGGGACCATCCCCCGGGACAATCCAGAGTGGCAACCTGTTCTCCGAATACTTGTGGGTCACGACTACCGTGGCGCTGCCTAGCACTGGAATGATCTCCTTTGTATATGTCCGTAGCTGTGCGTCAATTGGCAATAATTTTGGCCTCCTGGCCTTGGACGCCCACAACTTGTCGAACTGTTTGATACTCATCAGGGACTGGCTGGCCCCTGTGTCTAGCTCCATTGATACTGGGATGCCATTGAGGAGCACTTTCATCATTATCGGTGGCGTCCTGGTGTATGAACTGTATATGTGCTCCACATGAACTCGCTGAACTTCAGCTTCCAGCGATTTCCCCCAGTATTCATTTGACCTCGTAGGGCTTACATCGGGCCCGTCCTCGTACATCAACATGGCTGCAGGATTCCTGCACATACTCGCCAAGTGACCGCTGACATTGCAGTTTCTGCAGGTATATTGCTGATACCTGCAAGCTCTGGCTGTGTGTTTGCCTCCACACCTCCAACATGAGCCATTGTTGGAAACAAAAGGTCCATTACCAGTCAATCGTCTCTGACTGTCTCTGTAACTGTCCTTAAGCGCACCATTGACAGGTGTTGATGGCCCCAATACTGGCCGCATTGTCCCTTGCGATGGCATGAATCGCCATTCAGCTAGCCATTGTCTCTGTTGAATTCCCCCTTTGGATTCGACTACATGCTCGGGCATGTCCGATTGCCCCTGTCTGCCTGAAGAACTATGTCCTGCGTTAACAATGTTGACTCCCTGTCCATTTGCTGCATTTAAATCAAGATTTTTGTCAAACATCATTCTGGTCTCTTCCTCCCCTGAGATAAATATCTGGGCCATCAAAGCAGCCGTTTCCAGGGTCAAGTCTTTGGTCTCAATCTGTTTCTTGAAAACCCCAGCGTGCCCAATGCCCTCAATAAAAAAGTCTTGCAGCATCTCAGCTCTGCATGCATCTGGGAACTTACATAGGCTCACCAGTCGCTGGAGGTCTGCCACAAAATCTGGAACGCTTTGCCCTTCTCGCCGGTGCATGTAAAACCAGTGCCTCGCCATGTGCATGCTGCTCGCTGGTTTAAAGTGTTCCCCGATCAACTTACTGAGCTCTTCAAAAGTCTTGTCCGCTGGCTTCTCTGGCGCTAGGTCCTTCATCAGGGAGTACGTCCTGGATCCACAAACCGTCAGGCGTTTGTCGGCCGAATCCTGTCCCAGCCATTCCTTGGTGACGAAACTTTGCTGTAGTCTCTCAATAAAATCGTCCCAATCATCACCAACACAGTACCTCTCGTCTGTGCTGCTGATGGCCATGCTCGCGTGGTTTAAATCCCAGTTTCTAGCTGCCAATGATATGTCCTTACTATGCAGTATAAATGCACACGAGGCCCATACTTGAGAGAAGGTCACTCTGTGATCAGTAACCTTTATTAGCCAGCACTGAAGTGATGAGGCTGGGTGGAGCTTCCCCTTTTATACCTGAAAGTCCAGGTTAGGAGTGTCTCCCACAAGTTCACCACCTAGTGGTCAATGTTCTCACGGTGTACAACTTAGGTCAGTTTAAACATGGGTTACAATGACAGTTAAATACATGACAGTGGGATTAGGCTGGATTGCTCTTGGTCGGCCGGCATGGACACGATGGACCGAAATGGCCTCCTTCCGTGCTGTAAACCTCTCTGATTCTATTCTAACCAGTGATTTAGAAAGGTTCAGCACAACTTCCCTGATGTTGTGCTCTAAGAATGTAGAAAAGAATTTAAAAATCGCTTCGCAACCTAACTTTCTACCTCCCTGATTTCATTAACATTTAAAAGCGAGAGAGCAGTGAGGGAAGGGCAGCGCGTCTGATGTTGAATAAATTTACAGTTAATAGTTTGATTGATCCCAGCGGAGAAAAACATCAAAGTAATTTCACTCCGAGCCCAGGCGCTTGACTGTTCAGTTCAGGCTCGCAGTGAAATATTAAAAAGCTCTTCTACTTACAGCGGGAAAAGCTGATCGAAACAGGACTGGAGTCAAATGGCAACCGTCACTCACTGCCAGAGGTTCCTTTCTGTATTAATTAGCTGAGCTCAGATATATCAGTCACAGAAATTGACATTTAAGCCATTCTTAACGTGTTTAAAAACGCAAAAGTACCAGGGGTTTAATTTGTACAGATAAATCATCCAAAGGCACGCGTAGCTCTTGGAAATCTGGAATAATGCTGCTGTAGGTGTGTGCAAATCTGAGCTGTGAAGATCAGAGAGGCCACAGGGTTAATTCCGAGTCAAAAATAACAACTTGCATTTATATATCGCGTTTCCCACATTACAACAGTGACCACACCCCAAAAGTACTTAATTGGTTGTAAAGAGCTTTGAGACGTCTGGTGGTCGTGAAAGGCGCTATAGAAATCCAAGTCTTTCTTTCTCTAACGTACTGAAACGTCCCAAGGTGCTTCACAGGAGTGCTATCAGACAAAATGTGACACCGAGCCACATAAGGAGATATTAAGGCGGATGACCAAAAGCTAATTCTGAGAGGTAGGTTTTAAAGAGCGTCTTAAAGGAGGAAAGAGAGATAGAAAGGCGGAGAGATTTAGGTAGGGAATTCCAGAGCTTAGGGTCCAGGCAGCTGAAGACACGGCCACCGATGGTGGAGCGATTCAAATTGGAGATGTGCAAGAGGGCAGAATTGGAGGAGCGCAGAGATCTCGGAGGGTTGCGGGGCTGGAGGATGTCAGAGAGATAGGGAGAGGCGAGGCCATGGAGGAGTTTGAACATGAGGATAATTGTTCAAATCGAGGCGTGGCTAGACCGGGAGCCAACAGACACTGAACAGGAATTTGGTGTGAATTAGGATATAGGCAGCGGAGTTTCGGATGAGCTGAACTTTGTAGAGACTGGAAGGTGTGTGGCCAGCAAGGCGGGCATTGGGATAGTCAGTCTTTGCTGTGTTAGCTGATGTCAAGTCAAGAAGGAATGGAAGGGATGCTGGAATAGAACTCAGTGCCCTGCGAGGGTAGAAACATTCAGCAGAACTCCCTCAGCACTGCACTAGAATGTCAGCCTGGATTTGTGCTCAAGTCTCCTGGAGTGGGACTTGAACCCACGACCTTCTGACTCAGAAGCTGCCCACTGAGCCACGGCTGATTAGAGAGAAGCTCTTTGCTCTGGTGGGAGAATTCAGAACAAGGGGACATAACCTTAATGTTAGAGCGAAGCCATTCAGGGATGATGTCAGGGAGCACTTTGGCTCACAAAAGGACAGAACAACTCTGCATCAATCTCCCCCAGAAGTGTTGAGGCTGGGGGTCCAATTCAAAATGTGAAAATTGAGACTGATTGTTCAGCATCATCATCATCATCATCATCATTGGCAGCCCCTCGAAATCGAGGAAGACTTGCTTCTGTTATATATGCATACTATAGATATACTTGCTGTGTAGTCACTGTATAGTTGCATAAGATGGAGACTTGTTTACCGAAGGTACCATCAACAAGGTTCACACTGTATACACTATGCTGACACCACCAGAGGGTGCAACTGGTGGAGGCCCAGGGTGGACCACAGGTACCCAGGCATAAAAGGGAGTCCACCATGTGGTATCCTCAGTTTGGCGTTATATTAAATGGACTAAAGTCACTACAGTTCAAGTACAATACTTTGCCTCGTGGAATCATTATCAGAGCATCTAAAGACAGAACAGCTTCCACTCTAAAAGTGAGTTCTTAGGTGACTGAACAGTCAAATTCTGGAATTACAGTCTCTGTCACAGGTGGGACAGACAGTGGTTGAAGGAAAGGGTGGGTGGGGAGTCTGGTTTGCCGCACGCTCCTTCCACTGCCTGCACTTGCTTTCTGCATGCTCTCGGCGACGAGACTCGAGGTGCTCAGCGCCCTCCAGGATGCTCTTCCTCCACTACGGGCGGTCTTTGGCCAGGGACTCCCAGGTGTCGGTGGGGATGTTGCATTTTATCAAGGAGGCTTTGAGGGTGTCCTTGAAAAGTTTTCTCTGCCTACCTGGGGCTCGCTTGCCGTGTAGGAGATTCGAGTAGAGCGCTTGCTTTAGGAGTCTTGTGTCGGGCATGCGAACAATGTGGCCCGCCCAACGGAGCTGGTCAAGTGTGGTCAGTGCTTCGATGCTGGGGATGTTGGCCTGGTTGAGGACACTAACGTTGGTGCATCTGTTCTCCCAGGGGATTTGCAGGATTTTGCGGAGACATCGTTGGTGGTATTTCTCTCGCGATTTGAGGTGCCTAGTTTATATGGTCCTAGTTCTCTGAGCCAATACGGAGGGTGGGTATCACTACAGCCCTGTAGACCATGAGCTTGGTGCCAGATTTGAGGGCCTGATCATCGAAAACTCTCTTCCTCAGGCAGCCAAAGGCTGCGCTGGCGCACTGGAGGCAGTGTTGAACCTCGTTGTCTATGTCTGCCCTTGCTGATAATAGGCTCCCAAGATATGGAAAGTGGTCCACGTTTTCCAGGGCGTGCCGTGGATCTTGATGACTGGGAGGCAGTGCTGTGTGGTGGGGTCAGGTTGGTGGAGGACCTTTGTCTTACGGATGTTTAGTGTAAGGCCCATGCTTTCGTACGCCTCAGTGAAGATGTTCAGTGAAGACTCCAAGTCATAGTTCAGCAAGGGTGCTAAGGGTTATGGAACCAAGGTGGGTAGATGGAGTAGATATATATAGAGAAGCAATGATCTAATTGAATGGCGGAATAGGCTCAAGGGGCATAAATGGCCAATTTTCCTGTGATCTTGACGAATCGCTTGTGGGTTAAGGCTGGAACTCCACCTATCGCCCAAAGGTGTACGTGCGATTTCTGGGAGCCGAGCTGCCGTTCAGTTGGACACCGGGCGTTGTTCCCGGGAGATAATGGAGACTGGCTGTTTGGCAGTGGGCGGGGACAGTTACGCTGTGCACTGTCTCGTAGAGAGCTTGGTGCTCAGTCAAAACGCATACTTAGATGAACGATAAATCGCTTTCTGGGGCAGAAAAACATGCGGCCTCAGTTGAAACTGTGTAGCTTGTAACTGAAAACTCAATTAGGATCTCCTCTGCCTGACTGAAAACATATAAATAAATAAAGGCTCTTTATCAAAGTCTAGGTCCTGGCATGGACTGCTTACAGTTCACTTACAGCCAGTTAAAAACCAACACATCCATGTGGAGCTGCTCCTTCAGCCCATTGACTCTTATCCTTCCGGGACCGATCTTCCCATTCCGAACTGAGTCCAGCATCCCACACTCGGCTCACCTCCCTGACCACGAGCTATTCACCACACCCATTGCGTGACGAACCAGCCCGGACTAATGATCTGGAGATACGGGTTCAATTCCCACCATGGCTGCTGGGGGAATTTAAATTCAGTTCATTAAATAAATCTGGAATTTAAAAACAAAAGTGCTAGTGTCAGTAACAGTGACCATGAAATTACCGATTGTAGTAAAAACCCATTTGGTTCACTAATGTCCTTTTTGGGGAGGAAATCTGCTGCCCTTACCCAGTCCGGGCCTATATGTGACTCCAGACCCACAGTAATGTGGTTGACTCTTAACTGCCTTCTGCAATGGCCCAGCGAGACACTCAGTTGTACTAAACGGCTACGGCAAAGTCAGCACTGTGGGAGCACCTTCACATGGACTGCAGCGGTTCAGAAGGCGGGTTACCACCATCTTCTCGAGGTCAAATGGGGATGGGCAATAAATGCCGGCCTTGCCAGTGACGTCCACATCCCAGGAACAAATTTTTAAAAAACACTTTGACATCTGTGCTAAACTGACTTTTCACAACTTTAAACATGTCCTGCTGCCCCGATGTACCTGAAAGTATTGTCTGGGTTTAGAAAGCAAGAAAGACGTGCATTCAGATAGCGCCTTTCACGACCACCGGTCAACGAAGCACTAATGTGGGAAACGCGGCAGCCAATTTGCGCACAGCAAGCTCCCACCAACAGTAATGTGATAATGACTAGATAATCTGTTTTTGTGATGTTGATTGAGGGATAAATATTGGCCAGGACACCAGGGATAACCCCCCTGCTCTTCTTCGAAATAGTGCCATGGGATCTTTTACGTCCAACTGAGCCTCGTTTAACGCCTCATCTGAAAGATGGCACCTCTGACAGAGAGGTCAGTAACCAGGGGGAATAGATTTAAAGTTATTGGTAGAAGGATTAGAGGGGAGTTGAGGAGAACTTTTTTCACCCAGAGGGTGGCGGAGGTCTGGAACTCACTGCCCGAAAGGATGGCAGAGGCAGAAATCCTCAACGCATTAAAAATTACTTGGATATACACTCGAAGTGCCATAACATACAGGGCTACAGAAAATGGGATTAGGCTGGGCAGCTCTCTTTCGGCCAGCACAGACACGATGGCCGAATAGCCTCTTTCTGTGCCAGAAATTTCTATGATTCTATGATTCTAGTATAGTATTGAACCTCATGTATATCGAACAAGGAAAATGAATCACTAGGGAAAACCCAGCAAGCAGGCACTGGGATCTCAGGCCCATCCTTTTGAATGTACAACGATGTGGGAGCTTGCTGTGCGCAAATTGACTCCCGCATTTCCTGCATTACAACAGTGACTACACTTCAAAAGTACTTCATTGGCTGTAAAGTGCTTTGGGACGTCCTGAGTTTGTGAAAGGCACTATAGAAATGCAAGTCTTTTTCCATTAAATAATGAGTATTCCACAACAACAACAACTGAAAAGGGTATTCGTGAGGCCATACGTGGAGTACTGCGTACAGTTTTGGTCTCTGTGTTTAAGGAAGGATATACTTGCATTGGAGACAGTTCAGAGAAGGTTCACGAGGTTGATTCCGGAGATGAGGGGGTTGTCTTATGAGGAAAGGTTGAGTAGGTTGGGCCTTATTAAATACGGAGCAGGCTCGAGGGGCCGAATGGACGACTCCTGCTCCTATTTCTTACGTTCTTTCCCCCCAGCCCTGCAAATTTTCCCCCTTCAAGTATTTATCCAATTCCCTTTTGAAATGTATGATTGAAACTGCTTCCACCGCCCTTTCAGGCAGCACACTCCAGATTACAACAATTCACTCCGTAAAAAGATTTCTTCCCATCTCCCCCTCTGGTTCTTTTGCCAATCACCTTAAATCTGTGCCCACTGGTTACTGACCCCTCCTGCCACTGGGAACAGTCTGGCGCTATTTATTCTATCTAAGCCCCTCATCGTATGAAAAAAACCTCTATCAAATCTCCCCTTAACCTTTCTTTATCGTCTCTGTCATGTTCTACCACTTTACTCTCGTCCGTCCTGAGGCCATTGACTTGTGCTGGGTTATAGTTCCACAAGAACAGGCTGTCCTTCCAGTATTGCACTAAATGTCCAATCTAAATTTCTCAGCGTGGACAAAGCGTGCTGGGGTGGGGGTGGCTGCGGGGCGGGGGTGAGGGCCTTGACAGAGAAGGACTGGGTACCAGGGGACAGGATCAGGCTCACACACACAGTCGGGCGAAATTACCTTCAAGAGTCTTGGTGTAACAAGATCTCTTTCGATAAAGGGAAGTTGCGTTCTTTTCTTGTTGATGTTGCGTCTATATTACAGGCCGGCCTCTGGAGACACCGCAGCATCAAACAAGGCAGCAAAGGGTCCTCAGAGCAATGCCTGATCCTGTCCTCTGGTATCGTTTCCTCCTCCTCCGAGTCTCTCAGTTTGTTTCGCCGCTCTGTGCCTCTCCTTTAAAATTCTCGTGTCTACCGTCAACCCCGCAAGCCCCACTCCACATTCCTCGCCAAGACATGCTCCATCCTTTCTTCCCTCTGCCTCTGCACTCAGCGACTCCTCATCCTCGGTGATTTCAATCTCCATCTCGACTCCCCTTACCCTCAACATCTTGCAGATGAGACGTTAAACCGAGGCCCCGTCTGCTCTCTCACGGCACTATTTTGAAGAAGAGCAGGGGGAGTTATCCCCGATGTCCTGGCCAATGTTTATTCCTCAATCAACATAACAAAAACAGATTATCTGGTCATTATCACATCGCTAATTGTGGGAGCTTGCTGTGCACAAATTGGCTGCCGCGTTTCCCACATTACAACAGTGACTACACTCCAAAAGCACTTCATTGGCTGTAAAGCGCTTTGAGATCTTTTCTTTCTCTCTCTGACTGCACTGCTCTCCCTAAACCTGCCCCTCCATATAACAGTGACTACACTTCAAATATACTGCACTGGCTGTGAATAGTGCTGTGGGATCTTTTCTGAGAGAGCAGACAGGGCCTCAAGTAAATAGCTCATCTGAAAGATGGCACGACCCACAGCACTGCACTGGGAGCGTCAGCCTGGATATTATACTCAAAGTCTCTGGAGTGGGATTTGAACCCACAACCTTCTGACTCAGAGGCGAGAATGCTGCCCACTGAGCCACAGCTGATGTAACAAGTAGTCAGCCTACATAAGAACCAGGATTTGAAATAACAGCGTTAATTTAGAAAAAAAAACAAACAAATTTGAAAATCATTCATGTCACTTCCTGCTGGAAAATAAAGAATTGAATTAACATTTCAAAGTGAGAGACCTTGAGTTTTTTTTTAAAAACAGACTGTGTTGTCAATCCAGCCAGATTGCTGATATTGAGTTTATGGGGATGCAAGGGAGTCAGAACCATGGAGCCTCGGAGGAGCCAGCGGGATTTGTTGATGTCAAATGAATGTCAAACAAGCCCCTCGGGGGCTGCAATGACAGCAGCGAGGTTTTTCTATTTACGAGGAATCTATGGAAATGAGGAGTAGAATTTGAATCTGAAATGAAAAACAGATTTCCTGCCGCTGTGTCCGGCCTCTCTTCCGTTAGATTGTCAGAACACAGAAATGTTGGCGGTCCTGGAACTGATGGGGTGGAGGGTTGTTCACTTTGAATGTATTGCTGCTGTACCACTGGAATTGGCTTTCCCTACCCCCTCTCTGCCGATCACGCCTCCCCAGAGGGCTATGTCCTTGCCGACCCTGACGTTGAAGTCACCGAGGAGGATCAGTTTGTTGTCCGTAGGGACGCGGGACAGTGATAGTTCGAGGCTGGAGTAAAATCCCTCTTTGGCCTCATCTGTTACGTCAAGTGTTGGGGCGTATGCGCTGATGACTGTGGCGCACTGGTTCTGGGATAGGGTGAGTCGGAGGGTCATGAGGCGTTTGTTAATCTTGCAGGGGGAGTCTCTGAGGCGGCCCACCTGCTCGTTCTTGATGGCGAAACCGCTTCTGTGGAGGCGGCGTTCTTCCTCTGGTTTGCCATTCCAGCGCTGTTAACCCTAGCGCCAGTTGTCTCTCCACGTCTGGTAACGCTTTGTGACCACAGGGCGGATTTTACTGATTGAGGACCCGGTGCAGAGTTTAACACAGTGGGTAGCTCTCAGAAACAGGAACTTGGAGTCTATCTGATCATCCCAAAGAGTTGCAAATAATCCATTAACCTTCACCAGATAGAATAGCAATGCAGGGCTCACGTCCAAGTACCCGATATATATATATATATCGGAATTGGTTATGGCTGTTTTTGAGGCGGGGTCACTGCCTGCGTGCTGATTTCACCGCCGGGCGTTGGGTGCAGCCTCAAACATAGAAACTTAGAAATTTACAACACAGAAGGAGGACATTTTGGCCCATCATGTCCACGCCGGCCTACAAAGAGCCAAACGGCCCTCGGTCAACAGTCCTGAAGGTTACATATAAACCTATGAACAATGAAGAATGGCGGAAAGGCACAGAGCACCCAGCCCAACCAGTCCAACCAGTCCGCCCCACACAACTGCGACACCCCTTACACCAAAACATTCTACACTCCATCCCAACCGGAGCGGTGCGATCTCCTGGGAGAGGCAAAAAAAACAGATAAAAACCCAAGCCAATTTGGGGGGGAAGAAAATCTGGAAAAATTCCTCTCCGACCCATCCAGGCGATCGAAACTAGTCCAGGAGATCACCCTGGCCGTTTTCGATTCGCTGCAGTACTTACCATCATAAGCCCAATTCAATTTTCCACCTCAAATCACTGGAGAAATACCACCAACGATGTCTCCGCAAGATCCTGCACATCCCCTGGGAGGACTGATGCACTAACGTGAGCGTCATCGATCAGGCCAACATCCCCAGCTTGAAGCACTGACCATACTCGACCAGCTCCGCTGAGCAGGCCACATTGTTCGCATGCCTGACACGAGACTCCCAATGCAAGTGTTCTACTCGGAACTCCTACACGGTGGGCGAGCCCCAGGTGGGCAAAGGAAATGTTTCAAGAACACCCTCAAAGCCTCCTTGATAAAGTGCAATATCCCCACTGACACCTGGGAGTCCCTGGCCAAAGACCGCCCTAAGTGGAGGAAGAGCATCCGGGAGGGCGCTGAGCACCTCGAGTCTTGTCGCTGAGAGCATGCAGAAATCAAGCGCAGGCAGCGGAAGGGGCGTGCGGCAAACCAGACTCCCCCACCCACCCTTTCCCTCAACCACTGTCTGTCCCACAATTTGACAGAGATTGTAATTCCCGTATTGGACTGTCACCTGAGAACTCACTTTTAGAGTGGAAGCAAGTCTTCCTCGATTTTGAGGGACTGCCTACGATGATGATTTCAGTTTGCACGGCCAAAGGAGAAAGCGCGGTGGTGAAAGGTGGCATTGCACATTCGTCCTCAGGCGCCCACGGGGGGCAGGAGCTCAGGAGGCCAAGTGAAAAAATAAACTCAATCGTCTCCGGCCCACACACACACACACACACACACACACACTGTTACAACTGATTGAAAAAGAAAGAAAGAGAAAGAGAAAGAAAGAGAGATAAAAAGAGAGAGAAAGAGAGAGAGAAAGAAAGAAAGAGAGAAAGAGAGGAAGAAAGAAAAGATAGATATCGCGGGCACTGTGCACAGGAGGCATTGCCCGCTGGATGACATCACCACGCGGGTGGCGTTACCTCTTGGTGCCTCCGCCAAAGAGCCGGCCGAATTTCTCCCGAGCCATGGACGCCGCTTAACAACCATGGTCGGCCTTTGCCGCCCATTTGCCACCTGGCACCGGTGCTAACCGGCGGCGTTATAAAGGGTAATTTGACCCCATTGAATCATACAGCACAGAAGGAAGCCACTCGGCCCATCGTGCCTCTGTCGAACCCAGCCCTTTGAAGGACCTATCCAAATATTCCCACTCGACCTCGCTTTCCTCATAGACCTGCAATGTTTTCCTTCTCAATTATTTATCCAATTCCCCTTTCGAAAGTCACTATTGAATCTGCTCCCACCGCCCTTTCAGGCAGAACATTCCAGATCACAACGACTCGCTGCGTAAAAAACAGATTCTCCTCATTTCCCCCCGGAATTTTTTGCCAATGATCTTAAATCTGTGTCCTCTGGGTACTGACCCCCCTGCCACTGGAAACACTTTCTCCCTATCTCCTCTTTATCAAAACGCCTCAGGAGTTTTAAACAACCCTATTAAATTTCCTCATAACTTACTCTGTTTTAAGGAGAGCAATCCCAGCTTCTCCAGTCTCTCCACATCACTGAAGCCCCTCAACCACGGATAACAATCTTATGTTGCTCAAAGGGCTGTGCCAAGGGCATAAATTGGTTAAAATCTATCCTTGTACCTTCCATCATTCAGTGGTTTTAGTGAAATGGATGCACGTGTAAACCACTTTATATTCGGGTCTAGTTTTTTGCCCAAACTAGCAAATAAAGAAAGACTTGTAATTATATAACGCCTTTCACGACCACCGGATACCTCAAAGTGCTTTACAGCCAATGGAGTATTTTTGGAGTATAGTCACTGTTGTAATGTGGGAAACGCGGCAGGCAATTTGCGCACAGCAAGCTCCCACAAACATAATCTGTTTTTTTGTTATGGAGGGATAAATATTGCCCAGGACACTGGGGATAACTCCCTGCTCTTCTTTGAAATAGTGCCATGGGATCGTTTACATCCACCTGAGAGAGCAGATGGGGCCTCGGTTTAACGCCTCATCCAAAAGACGGCACCTCCGACAGTGCGGCACTCCCTCAGCACTGCACTGGGAGTGTCAGCCTAGATTTTTGTGCTCAAGTCCCTGGAGTGGGCCTTGAACCCACAACCTTCAGACTCAGAGGCGAGTGTGCTGCCCATTGCTTCAGACTCAGAGGTGCTAAAAAGATGTGTGGTGGGAGTGGATGATAAAGGGGAGATGAGGAGGAATTTCTTCTCCCAGAGGGTTTTAAATCTATGGAATTCTCTGCCGCAGAGAACTGTGGAGGCTGAGTCATTGAATATATTTAAGGTGGAGATAGACAGATTTTTGAATGATAAGGGAGTGAAGGGTTATGGGGAGCGGGCAGGGAAGTGGAGTTGAGGCCAGGTATCAGATCAGCCATGATCTTATTAAATGGCCCTCTGACAGTGCAGTGCTCCCTCAGTACTGGCTCTAAGAGTGTGAGCCCGGATTATGTGCTCAAGTCTCTGGAATGGGAATTGGAACTCCCAACTTTTTGACTCCGGGGCGAGAGTGCTACCAACTGAGCCACGGCTGACACCTTGTAAACCCAAGAAATGCAGCCATTGTTGCCATGGAAATATCGCAGCCAATTTGTGGACAACAAGGTCCCAGAAACAGCCATGTTTGGTGATGTTGATTGAGGGAGGCAGGAACGTTAGCCAGTGGACCGAGAGAATTCTCTGCTCTTCTTCGAATATTGCCACGTGCCTCGGTTTAACATATCTGACCGATGGCATCTCCGGCAGTGCAGCACTCCTGCGGCACTGCACAGAAAAACCTTGGCTTTGATTGCATGCTCAAATCCAGGAGCGGAGTTTGGACCCAGGACCATCTGTTTCAGAGGCTTGAGTGCTACCGAACGACAGTGCTAAATTGGTCTATCAAACACCGCCTGTGCAGTGGCTTTAAACGTTGCGGGGCTGGGAGGGGTACTGCAAGTATTTGGTCTCAAACCTCACCAGGAAGGTCAGCATAAAATAATTTTTGGGAGGGGGGGGGGAATTGACAAAAGTATAGATGGGGTGAGTTACTGCAATCATTTTTTTATCTCTGTGACAAGGATAGTAGCCATTGCTGAGCGATGAGCTTGTTGAGGTTATTAAAAAGCAATTTAGAAAGATCATTTAGACTGGGTGACCTTTAACAGGTTTTTCTGCACAAGTCAGTCCAACAAGATCTGATTGATTACTGCAGTGCACTTGCGTTTTGCTTGCATAGTCTTCTATCCACCTGTTTCCATGGCTCCGCCTTACAACAGCAGCAACTTGCATTTATATAGTGCCTTTAACACAGTAAAATGTCCCAAGGTGCTTCACAGGTGCGCTCCCAAACAAAATTTGACATCGAGGCACATAAGGGGATGTTAGCGCAGGTTGGTCAAAGCGGTAGGTTTTAAGGAGGGTCATAAAGGAGGAGAGAGAGGTCGAGAGGCGGAGAGGTTTAGGGAGGGAGTTCCAGAGCTTGGGGCCCAGGCAGCTGATGGTATGGCCGCCGATGGTGCAGCACTTAAAATCGGGGATGCTCAAGAGGGCAGAATTGGAGGAGCGCAGAGATCTCGGGGGGTTGTAGGTGCCCCCCGCCCCTCACCCACTTCCCCACCCCAATCACAATTTCCTGAACTTGTCGAGGGCAAAGATGTAGGTAAAAGAAGTACTTGCATTTATATAGCGCCTTTCATGACCTCCAAATATGCTTCACAGCCAATGAAGTACTAGTGAAATGTTGCACACGTATCCAAACTCTGCTCCATCACTTTCCATATCAGCTTATGGCTTAAAACTCATTTGTATATTATATTATATTCACCATATTATAAAACTGAGATGAGGAGGAATTTCTTCTCTCAGAGGGCTGTAAATCTGTGGAATTCGCTGCCTCAGAGAGCTGTGGAAGCTGGGTCATTGAATAAATTTAAGACAGAGATAGACAGTTTCTTAACCGATAAGGGAATAAGGGGTTATGTGAAGCGGGCAGGGAAGTGGACCTGAGTCCATGATCGGATCAGCCATGATCATATAAAATGGCAGAGCAGGCTCGAAGGGCCGAATGGCCTACTCCTGCTCCTATTTCCTATGTTCTTATTTAAAAAGGATATAGAAGCACTGGAGATGGTGCAAAGATTTACAAGGATGATACCAGAAATGTGAGAGTATACATATCAGGAAAGGATGAACAGGCCGGGTCTCTTTTCTCTTGAAAAAAGAAGGTTGAGGGGTGACCTAATAGAGGCATTTAACATTATGAAAGGTTTTGATAGAGTGGATACAGAGAGAGTGTTTCCACTTGTGGGGAAGAGCATAAGTAGATGCCATCAATATAAGATAGTCACAAGAAATCCAAGAGGGAATTCAGAAGAAACTTCTTTACCCAGAGAGTGGTGAGAATGTGGAACTCGCTACCACAGGGAGTGGTTGAGGTGAATAGTATCGATGCATTTAAGAGGAGGCTAGACAAGCATATGAGGGAGAAGGGAATAGAGGGTTATGCCGATAGATTTAGATGAGGAAAGACAGGAGGACGCTCGAGTGGAGCATAAACACTGCATGGACTGGTTGGGCCGAATGGCCTGTTTCTGGGCTGTATATCCGGTGTAATCCTATGTATCTCTCTTCTGAATGAACGGGTGTCAGCAGGCTGGCAGGGATCGCCCACTGTGGCCCTGGTACCACTCGTACAGCAGTGGTTTGTCACTCCCCAACCCCCCCCCTGCCACTGCCCCATCGCACCTGTTCTGCAGATGATTGGGGTGTTTTAACCGCCCCTGCCTGACCCAATAAAACAAGTAACCTTGCGCATTGTGCTAGTTGCTGGGTCCTCAACAAAATGCTCATCAAATATTAACACGTCTATTCTGCAATTCTTGCTGAAGCCAGTATACAGCCAATCGTTATGTTGAACATGTAACCCGGGGGATAGTTTTATCGCAACAGCAGGCAGACGATAGACAGTTGAAAGATGAGGCACTCAAAGGAGCAATGTCCTTCGTGAGACAGATTCCCGCTCAACCCTTTCCCGTTTGTTCCCAGTGCACAATATGGAGACGTAACAAGGAAACAAAATGAGTTCCAGATCGGTATCGCTCAGCTCCAAACTGGGATGTATATTTAATCACCCCGTAACCAAGGAGTCTCACAATGCTCTAAATTAAGCAGACAGAGAGAGAAAGAGAAAGAGTAAGAGAGAAAGAGAGAGAAATAAAGAGGAAGGAAAGAAAAAGTTAAATAGAGAGCGAAAGAAAAAGGATCAAGACAGAAAGACTTGCATTTATATAGCGCCTTTCACGACCACCGGATGTCTCAAAGCACTTTACAGCCAATTAAGTGCTTTTTGAAGTGTAGTCACTGTTGTAATGTAGGAAACGCAGCAGCCAATTTGCACACAGCAAGCTCCCACAAACAGCAATGTGAGAATGACCTGGTAATCTGTTTTAAAAATGTTGGTTGAGGGATAAAAGTTGGGCAGGATACCGGGGAGAACCCCACGGCTGTTCTTCAAAGTAGTGCCATGGGATCTTTTATACTCACCTACGAGGGCAGACGGGGCCCTAGTTTAATGGCTCATCGGAAAGACGGCACCTCCGACAAAGCGCCACTCTCATTACCACACTAGAGTGTCAGCCTTGATTATATGCTTAAGTCTCTAGAATGGGACTTGAACGCACGATCTTCTGACTCAGGAGGCAGGAGTGCTACCCACTGAGCCACGGCTGATATGCACAAGATGGACAGGTAGGAGGGAAAGGGGATGTCAAGAAAAGTTCCATATCCCTTGATGCTCTTTAGAAAAATCTACTGATGACCATCTTAAAAGCTCCAATTGTCATCATCACAGGCAGTCCCTCGGAATCGAGGAAGACTTGCTTCCACTCCCAAAGTGAGTTCTCTGGTGGCTGAACAGCCCAATACAAGAGCCACAGACTCTGTCACAGGTGGGACAGACATTCGTCGAGGGAAGGGGTGGGTGGGGCTGGTTTGCCGTGCGCTCCTTCCGCTGTCTGCGCCTGACCTCTTCACGCTCTTTGCGTTGAGACTCGAAGAGCTCAACGCCCTCCCGGATGCACTTTCTCCACCTCGGATGGTCTTCGGCCAGGGACTCCCAGGTGTCAGTGGTGATGTCGCACTTTACCAGGGAAGCTTTGAGGGTGTCTTTGTAACGTTTCCGCTGCTCACCTTTGGCTCGTTTACCTTGAAGGAGCTCTGCATAAAGCATTTGCTTAGGGAGTCTCGTATCTGGCATGTGAACTATGTGGCCTGCCCAGCGAAGCTGACCAATTGTGTCCCAGTATCGATAGCTTTTTGGGGCCAGATTTCTGTTACACTTTGTGTGAAAATATGCTCCCTGATTTCACTCCTAAATGGCCGAACTTCAATTTCGAGATTATGTCTGCTCGTTCTTGATTCCACTAACAGAGAAAATATTTACTCTGTAGCTACCCTATCGAAACCTTTTGACATTTTAATCACCTCGATCGGATCACCTCTCAATCTCTCAGGTGAATGTAAAAGATCCCATGGCACTATTTCGAAGAAGAGCAGGGGAGTTATCCCCGGTGTCCAGGGGCCAATAGTTATCCCTCAATCAACATGACAAAACAACAGATTATCACATTGCTGTTTGTGGGAGCTTGCTGTGTGCAAATTGACTGCCACGTTTCCCACATTACAACAGTGACTGCACTTCAAAAGTACTTCATTGGCTGTAAAGCGCTTTGGTCGTCCGGTGGTCGTGAAAGGCGCTATATAAATCCAAGTCTTTCTTTCTAAAGAAGTATCGTATCTTCTTACATTAACCCTTACACTGCTGGCAGCTTCAGAGGAAATGCCCATTTTAAACATAACTTTCTCTCAATGATTTTTCCCCTTTCTTTCTTTCCAAGGGAATTCATCTTATCATTGTTTATGAGACCTTGCTGATGGTGAATTATGCTCTATTTCCCTACATGACAATCACTGCACTTAAAATTCATCGTGTGAAGTGCTTTCAGATATTCTGACGATGTGATAAGGTGCTTTATAAATACAAATGGTGAAATCTTTTACTAGTTGTCACAGCAGATATATTAACAAAGGGTTAGTGGGGAGATTTTGATTGCTTTAATCTGCAAGGTTCTTCCCCGCCACCCCCCACCAACCCCGCTCCCTCCCCCCACCCCCCCACCCCCCACCTCAATTAAACAAACTGTTAGATCTTTCCTCCAGATGTCTGTTAACTGATCAGAAGCTATCATGATTGACATGGAGCATTAGAGGTGAATTTCCTTTTGAAATGGCTCCTTGTAAGTCTTGACGCAGACGAGGGGTGTCCTTGAGTGACGTCCTTGAGAGAGATGTCCTACAAGTAGCAGCTTATCCTCTAACTCTACCCCTGCCTTTCCTGACTCACTTTGAGGTTGAGTTCCACAGGTGTTGGCTGCTTCTCTTCTCTCATCTTCAGAGGACAGTGAGAATCAGGAGGTGATCGGTCGTGGGGTGCATCACGGCCAATCGTGTCGCTCACCCAATGTCCAAACAGGTGCGCGTTCCAAGGGCAGCCACTGCAATCGGGACCAGGCTGAGCTTCTCCCTCCCTGGCTCAGGGTGCTGGGGTAGCAGTCCCGACGCCATTTTGGTAACAGGACCTGGAACTGAACCTAGGGCTTTCCAGATCGATATCGCTCAACTCCAAACTGGGATGTAGATTTAATCACCCTGTAACTGGGGAGTCTCACAATGCTCTAAATTAAGTACAGAGAGAGTGAGAAAGAGAGTGAGAGAGAAAGAGAAAGAAAGCAACATGGAAACATAGAAATTTACAGTGCAGAAGGAGGCCATTTCGGCCCATCGTGTCTGCACCGGCCAACAAAGAGCTGCACTGCCCTTTGTCAGCAGCCCTAAAGGTTACATACAAACCCATGAACAATGACGGAAAGGCAAAGAGTACCCAGCCCAACCAGTCCACCCCACACCACTTCAACACCCCTTACACTGAAAACATCTACACTCCACCCCAACCGGAGTTATGTGGAAGAGGAAGAGAAGGAGAAAGAAAATGGATCAAGAGAAAGACTTGCAATTATATAGCGCCTTTCATGACCATTGGATGTCCCAAAGTGCTTTATAGCCAATGAAGTACTTTTGAAATGTAGGGAAACGCGGCAGCCAATTTGTGCACAGCAAGCTCCCACAAACAGCAATGTGATAATGACCAGATAATCTGTTTTAGTGATGTTGATTGAGGGATAAATATTGGCCAGGACACCGGGGATAACGCCCCTGCTCTTCTTCAAAATAGTGCCATGGGATCTTTTACGTGCACCTGAGGGGCAGATGGGGCCTCGGTTTAACATCTTTCCAACAGTGTATCACTCCCTCAGCACTGAACTAGGAGTGTCAGCTGAGATTTTTGTGCTCAAGTGTTTGGAGTGGGACTTGAAGTCACAACCTTCTAAGGGTGCTACCCACTGAGCCACAGTTGACACACAAGAGAAAGACAGAGAGAGAGAAAGACAAAGTGAGAAAGAGAGAGCAAAAAAGAAGAACGTGGAATATAAATATACAGGGTTTCCATTAATGAGCCTCGAGTGCCTTTCAATGTGTAGCTGAAGGTATTAGCAATCTATTGCTGTGAAACAGCACACTTGGGTTCCATGTACCTTTCTCTGTACTGACACGTTCCACAGCTTTTACTGCTGTTCACCCCATGCACAAGACTGATGACACCCATTGCTCAAATATTGATGCTTCTCGACTCACGGGGTTTGAGGTGAAGAGAAGACAGAGAGAGACACTTTATGAATATTCTGCCTTTCTCCAGGTTGTCACTGACCAATGGAGCATCGGTATGGGATGTAAAACTGCCTCTCTCGGGAGTGGGATGATAGTGATCAGGAAGTATCGCCCAGCAGGACACTCACTCAGTCTGCAGTCAGGCCTCTGCATGCACCTGCAGTATTCCTTGCCAAAGTTTGGATGTGCTGCAATGGGAATTATTAGTAAATTTTACCGCACTGTTCAATGAATCAAGTCCTAGATGGCACAATAGGTTAACACACTGTCCTATCAGTCATTGAAAGTTGGCATGCAGGTACAGCAGGTGGTGAAGAAGGCAAATGGCATATTGGCCTTAGAAGGTGAGAGGATTTGAGTATAGGAGCAGGGAGGTCTTACTGCAATTGTACAGGTCATCAGTGATGTCACACCTTGAATATTGTGTACAGTTTTGGTCTCCTAATCTGAGGAAGGATATTCTTGCTATTGAGGGAATGCACCAAAGGTTCACCAGACTGATTCCCGGTATGGCAGGACTGACATATGAAGAAAGACTGGATTGACTAGGCTTATATTCACTGGAATTTAGAAGAATGAGAGGGGATCTCATAGAAACATATAAAATTCTGATGGGATTGGACAGGTTAGATGCAGGAAGAATGTTCCCAATGTTGGGGAAGTCCAGAACCAGGGGTCGCGGTCTAAGGATAAGGGGTAAGTCATTTAGGACCGAGATGAGGAGAAACCTCTTCACTCAGAGAATTATGAACCTGTGGAATTCACTACCACAGAAAGTTGTTGAGGCCAGTCCGTTAGATATATTCAAAAGGGAGTATTATGGCTAAAGGGATCAGGGAGTATGGAGAGAAAGCAGGAATGGGATACTGAAGTTGCATGATCAGCCATGATCATATTGAATGGTGGTGCAGGCTTGAAGGGCCGAATGGCCTACTCCTGCACCTATTTTCTATGTTTCTATCATCTCTGGGACCAAGATTGAAATGTGTTCCAACAGTAGTAGTCAGGTTGGGGACAGCATCAAACAAGAAATTAGGTAATAAAAGTACAGCAGTTATCATGGGTGACTTTAACCTACATATTGATTGGGCTAACCAAACTAGTAGCAATGCGGTGGAGGAGGATTTCCTGGAGTGTATTAGGGATGGTTTTCGAGACCAATATGTTGAGGAACCAACTCGGGAGCTGGCCATCCTAGACTGGGTGATGTGTAATGAGAAAGGACTAATTACCAATCTTGTTGTGCGAGGCCCCTTGGGGAAGAGTGACCATAATATGGTAGAATTCTTTATTAAGATGTAGAGTGACACAGTTAATTCAGAAACTAGGGTCCTGAACTTAAGGAAAGGTAACTTCGATGGTTTGAGGCGGGAATTGGCTAGAATAGACTGGCAAATGATACTTAAAGGGTTGACGGTGGATAGGCAATGGCAAACATTTAAGGATCACATGGATGAACTTCAGCAATTGTACATCCTTGTCTGGAGTAAAAATAAAATGGGGAAGGTGGCTCAACCGTGGCTAACAAGGGAAATTAAGGATAGTGTTAAATCCAAGGAAGAGGCATATAAATTGGCCAGAAAAAGCAACAAACCTGAGGACTGGGAGAAATTTAGAATTCAGCAGAGGAGGACAAAGGGTTTAATTAAGAGGAGGAAAATAGAGTACGAGAAGAAGCTTGCATGGAACATAAAAACTGACTGCAAAAGCTTCTATAGATATGTGAAGAGAAAAAGATTAGTGAAGACAAACATAGGTCCCTTGCAGTCGGATTCAGGTGAATTTATAATGGGGAACAAAGAAATGGCAGACCAATTCAACAAATACTTTGGTTCTGTCTTCACGGAGGAAGACACAAATAACCTTCCAGAAATATTAGGGGACCGAGGGCATAGTGAGAAGGAGGAACTGAAGGATATCCTTATTAGGTGGGAAATTGTGTTAGGGAAATTGATGGTATTGAAGGCCGATAAATCCCCAGGGCCTGATAGTCTGCATCCCAGAGTACTTAAGGAAGTGGCCCTAGAAATAATGGATGCATTGGTGATCATTTTTCCAACAGTCTATCGACTCTGGATCAGTTCCTATGGACTGGAGGGTAGCTAATGTAACACCACTTTTTAAAAAGGGAGGGAGAGAGAAAGCGGGTAATTATAGACCAGTTAGCCAGACATCAGTAGTGGGGAAAATTTTGCGCATTTGGAAAGCAGTGACAGGATCGGTCCAAGTCAGCATGGATTTATGAAGGGGAAATCATGCTTGACAAATCTTCTGGAATTTTTTGAGGATAAAACGAGCAGAGTGGACAAGGGAGAACCAGTGGATGTGATGTATTTGGACTTTCAAAGGGCTTTTGACAAGGTCCCACACAAGAGATTGGTGTGCAAAATCAAAGCACATGGTATTGGGGATAATATACTGACGTGGATAGAGAACTCGTTGGCAGACAGGAAGCAGAGGGTCGGGATAAACAGGTCCTTTTCAGAATGGCAGGCAGTGACTAGTGGAGTGCCGCAGGGCTCATTGCTGGGACCCCAGCTCTTTACAATATACATCAATGATTTGGATGAAGGAATTGAGTGTAATGTTTCCAAGTTTGCAGATGATACTAAACTGGGTGGTGGTGTGAGCTGTGAGGGGTCACTAGGAGGCTGCAGGGTGACTTGGACAGGTTAGGGGAGTGGGCAAATGCATGGCAGATGCAGTATAATGTGGATAAATGTCAGGTTATCCACTTTGGGGGCAAAAACGCAAAGACAGAATATTATCTGAATGGCAGCAGATTAGGAAAAGGGGAGGTGCAACGAGACCTGGGTGTCATGGTTCATCAGTCATTGAAAGTTCGCATACAGGTACAGCAGGCGGTGAAAAAGGCAAATGGTATTTTGGCCTTCATAGCTAGGGGATTTGAGTATAGGAGCAGGGGGGTCTTACTGCAGTTGTACAGGGCCTTGGTGAGGCCTCACCTGGAATATTGTGTTAGTTTTGGTCTCCTAATCTGAGGAAGGACGATCTTGCTATTGAGGGAGAGCAGCGAAGGTTCACCAGACTGATTCCCGGGATGGCAGGACTGACATATAAGGAGAGACTAGATCAACTGGGCCGTTATACATTGGAGTTTAGAAGGATGAGAGGGGATCTCATAGAGACGTATAAGATTCTGACAGGACGGGACAGGTTAGATGCGGGTAGAATGTTGTCGATGTTGGGGAAGTCCAGAACCAGAGGACACAGTCTTAGGATAAGGGGTAGGCCATTTAGGACTGAGATGAGAAGAAACTTCTTCACTCAGAGAGTTGTTAACCTGTGGAATTCCCTGCCGCAGAGAGTTGTTGATGCCAGTTCATTGGATATATTCAAGAGGGAGTTAGATATGGCCCATACGGCTAAAGGGATCAAGGGGTATGGAGAGAAAGCAGGAAATGGATGCTGAGGGAATGATCAACCATGATCTTATTGAATGGCGGTGCAGGCTCGAAGGGCCGAATGGCCTACTCCTGCACCTATTTTCTATGTTTCTATGTTTCTATGGATGGGCTTAGAGTGTATTGGCTGTAAGGGTCCTTTGAGAGATGGAGATTGACCATTCTTAACCAAGTCCTTTGCGAGAGAAACTTAGGAGAGCCCTGTTTGGGGTCATAACATTTAAAAGTAGAAAAAAATTATCGGCAGGTGCCAATCCTTTTCTACGTGAAATAAATTGGGGGTTTTCGCTCCAAACCCTCGGGAAGCGAAACGTTCAACCAGGCGGTCCACTTGTTTCCTGGAGCGCAAGAGGCAGCAGGCGAAACGGCTCCTCCCATCCCTTAAAGGGAAGAGCCATCGCTGCAGACTCTGCAAAATAAAAACGTAGCTGGTCGCCGACGGCAGCCGCGATCCAGCCCGATGCACCGCAGCAGAGTGCCGGGCTGATCAATGGCAGACAAAGAGCGGCAACAAACCTGAGGGAGAGCAGCAAGAATGTTTTTGAACTTACCTCAGCCGTCTCGCCCCCGGCCTCCCGACGGACGCCTCCTGCAGCTGTCGGTGTTTCCGCCCGGCGATGCTGCACGGGACGGTAACCCAATTTCAGGTCCAGGGCGCTAGCGGGGGTGACGCGCACGGCGATGACATCACAATCTCCGGGGCGTAGGAGATCAGGGCGCAACGCCGTACCACCGCCGCAAACCTCCCGCCGAATATGGCGGAGGGCGATGTCATTGCTGCACCCGGTCGGTACCTGGCTAGTGACCCGCTAGCGCCTCCCGGAGGAGAACACGGGAGGCACGCTAACGAGCCCAATCTCTCGGCTTTACTGTCCATGTGCTCATGGTACAAAACGACCCAAACTCAATGTTAATGAGCATTAAATTGTTAATCTCACTCAGAGGATCATAAGAATGGCTGGAGTAGAAAATGTAAATTACTTTCTGATGTTGGGGGGTGGAGGGGGATCTCAAGAAACATTAGACAAGAACATAAGAAATAGGAACAGGAGAAGGCCATACGGCCCCTCGAGCCTGTTCCGCCATTTAATACGATCATGGCTGATCTGATCATGGACTCAGCTCCATTTCCCTGCCCGCTCCCCTAATCCTTTATTCCCTTATCAGTTAAGAAACTGTCTATCTCTGTCTTATATGTATTCAATGTCCCAGCTTCCACAGCTCTCTGAGGCAGCGAATTCAACAGATTTACAACCCTCTGAGAGAAAAAATTCCTCATCTTAGTTTTAAAATGGCAGCCCCTTATTCTTAGATTATGCCCCCTAGTTCTAGTCTCCCCTATGAAACATCCTCTCTGCATCCACCTTGTCGAGCCCCCTCATAATCTTATACGTTTCGATAAGGTCACCTCTCAGTCTTCGGAATTCCAATGAGTAGAGGCCCAAACTACTCAACCTTTCCTCATAAGTCAACCCCCTCACCTCTGGAATCAACCTAGTGAACCTTCTCTGAACTGCCTCCAAAGCAAGTATATCTTTTCGTAAATATGGAAACCAAAACTGCACGCAGTATTCCAGGTGTGGCCTCACCAATACCCTGTATAACTGTAGCAAGACTTCCCTGCTTTTATACTCCAACCCCTTTGCAATAAAGGCCAAGATTCCATTGGCCTTCCTGATCACTTGCTGTACCTGCATACTAACCTTTTGTGTTTCATGCACATGCACCAGGTTCTGCTGTACTGCAGCACTTTGCAATCTTTCTCCATTTAAATAATAACTTGCTCTTCCATTTGTTACACTGTTAGGGGAGCATCACTCTCCACTTGCTCCGTACTAATTGGCCTGGGCAAGCTCGATCTGGGTGCAAAAATGGGGCCAGCAGTAGCCTCATTTAATTTGATGGAACCAAAAATTGATCAAAACGTGTGAGGCCCAGCTATTCCTGAGGGTCCGTTTAACCAGCGGAAACAGTGCAGAAACTGGGTTCGCTCCCACATTCCCACCTTTACTCAGGACCTGAGAAGATCAAAGCCTTAGGGAGGGTGCCGAAGAGAATGGTCCCAGGGATGGAAAACTTCAGTTAAGTGGAGAGACTGGGGAAGCTAGGGTTGTACTCCCGAAGGTTAAGGGGAAATTTGATAGAAGCATTCAAAACCACGAAGGAAGTTGATAAAGAGTAAACAAGGAGAAACAGTTTCCAGTGGCAGAAGGGTCAATAACCTGAAGACACAGATTTCAGATAATTGGCAAAAGAACCAGAGGCGACATGAGGAGAAACACATTGACGCAGCGAGCGTTTATTATCTGGTACGTGCTGCCTGAAAGAGCGGTGGAAGCAACTTTCAACAGGGAATTAGATAAATACTTGAAGGGGAGATAGTTGCAGGGCGAAAGGGAAAGTGTAGAGGACTGGGACTAATTAGGTGCTTAAACAGTAATATTACTGGGCTTATAATCCGGAGGCCGGGACTAATGATCCGGAGACAAGAGTTCAAATCACACCACAACAGCTGGAAAATTTAAATTCCTTTAAAATTTAAAGGAATAAAAAGCTAGCATCAGTAATGGTGACCATTTAACTGCTGGTGAAACCTGTCTGGTTCACTAACATCCTTTAGAGAAGGAAATCTTACCTGGTCTGGGCCAATATGTGACTCCAGACCCACAGCAATTTGGTTGACTCTTAACTGCCCTCTGAAATGGCCACTCAGGTGTCAGGTAGGTGGCTCACCATCACCTTTGAGGGCGATTGGGGATGGGCAATAAATGCTGGCCTTGCCAGCGACGCCCACATCCCGTGAATGAATAAAGGGAAAAAAACTGCAGAGCTCTTTCAAAGAGCAGGCATGATGGGTTGAATGGTTTCCTTCTGTGTCGTATCCCTCAAAGCCTCCCTGATAAAGTGCGACATCCCCACCGACACCTGGGAGTCCCTGGCCATAGACCGCCCTAAGTGGAGGAAGAGCATCCGGGAGGGCGCTGAGCACCTCGAGTCTCGTCACCGAGAGCATGCAGAAAACAAGCACAGGCAGCGGAAGGAGCGTGCGGCAAACCAGATTCCCCACCCACCCTTTCCTTCAACCACTGTCTGTCCCATCTGTGACAGGGACTGTAATTCCCGTATTGGACTGTTCAGTCACTTGAGAACTCACTTTTAGAGTGGAAGCAAGTCTTCCTCGATTTCGAGGGACTGCCTATGATGATGTATATGATGATGATAATAATGATGATGATAATTCTATGGTCGTCATCATAGACGGTCCCTCGTATCAAGGATGACTTGCTTCCATGCCAAAAAGGGATGCGTTCTAATATTCCAGGTCCCGAACTACATTTTAAAGGGTGGAAGATGCTTGGCGTGGATTGTTTTAACGTTGGTGGCTGTTGCACACCAGCCACCACACGGGCTTGACAGAGCCAGGTCCTGGTCCAGTGGCAAGGATTACCCAGGATGACTGGAGACCAGCTCTGCTGCACGGGTCTAGCGCGCACACATATCGCAGTGTGGGCTGGCCCGTGCTGCCCCTGGGCCCTCGCCTCTCCTGGGCCCCGTAACTCACACCGTTGCTGGGTCCCAATCACGTGCCTCTACGAACTCTCGCCGCTCCTCCGCTCCGACCTCACCACTCCTGCTGTACCTGCCCGCACCGCAATCATTGCATCTATGGTTCCCCTGTGTTGGAAACTTTGCTCTCCTCCATCTCCAACTCCAGGAATTGCAGTTCTTCAATCTGTTTGTGCTTTAATATGGTGTTACTAACTTTTCAAAGAAACTCTCGGTGTGGATTCCTTGGGGAACAATAGATTCACGTTGGAGAAACTGTTGGGGCTGGATTTTCTCAGTTAGTGCCCTGGATATACAGCAGACGATGTTATGTTGCAGGGCACTGAACAACAATGAAGTGCATTAAATCAAAGAAACTATTTACAAGCGTAATCAATAAAAACCAGGCTATGTGTACAATCTTGTCCTGCACATTATTCTGACTTGTTCAACATGTGATTTTCGGCATAGGCGCGAAAACGTCCTTGTGTAACGCCTGATTTTACCCCCTCGATCATGGAACCTCATTTTTTTTGCCGACTTTTGCAGACGAAGGTGAAAATCTTTTCCAGGCGGTATCAGAACCGCCCCACCGCCGTTACCGCCCCGAAATCTCAAAAGCCAAAAATCCAGCTCGTGAGATTTACACGGAGATTTGGAGCTGCACTTTACACTGTCTCAGTATTGGTGAATAGTTTCGCTGACGCCAAGTAACAGAGAAATAAACTACAGGTCTTTGATGGAAGAAGTCAACTATGGTGCCGTCCACCAACACCGACACACCAATAACCTTCTGCTCACAATGTGGTCATTGGGGAGACCAAGTGTAGACCAAGTGCACCTCCATACAGTCCGCAAGTGTGACCCCGAGCTTCCGGTCACCTGTCATTTTAATTCTGACCTCTCTGTCCTCGGTCTCCTGCACTGTTCCAACGAAGCTCAATGCAAGCTCGAGGAACAGCACCCTATCTTTCGTTTAGGCACTTTACAGCCTTCTGGACTCAACATCGAGTTCAACAATTTCAGAGCATAACCGCTGCCAATCTTTGGCTCCCTTTCTCCCCGCCCCAGAGCCTGTTTCTTTCTTTCTATTTTTCTCCTTGTCTCTAATGTCAGTTGGTCATTATCCCACCATTCACACCCTATCTTGACTAATGTTTTTCTAACTCCTGGCATTACCATTTGAATTTGGCCCATCATCCCTTTCGTCTCTCTAATTTCTCCTGCCTTCCAACCTATCACAGACCTTCCCTTTTGTTCTTTCTTCCCCTCCCCCTTTCAGTGCTAGTTAAGAATCTGTTCTTTCCAAACACTCTCCAGTTCTGATGAAGGGTCACCGACCCGAAACGTTAACTCTGCTTCCTCTCCACAGATGCTGCCTGACCCACTGAGATTTGCAGCATTTTCTGTTTTTACACCTAGAACCTGCTTCCGCTAGAGCCACTCGGCTCCACATCTCATCACAGCCTTGATCCAGACAAGAGCTTAACGCCAGAGGAGCGATGAAAGCAGCTACCTTCAACATCAAACGTGTACGGCACCAAGGAGCCCGAGTAAAACTGGTCAGTAGGGGTGGAAGGGAAAGACCCCCCACTGGCCGGCATTGTGCCTGACACAAAGGAAGATGGCTGCATTTATTGGAGGCCAATCATCACGGCCCCATGACGTTGTTGCCTCAGGGAAGCATTCTCAGCCCGGCCATCTTCAGCTGCTTCATCAATGACCTCTGCTCCATGAGGGCAGGAATAGGGCTGTTAGGGAATTCCAGATTCTGACCCGGCGATGGTGAAGGAACGGCAATGTACGTCCAAGTGTGTGATGACTTGAAGGGGAACATGCAGGTGATGGTGCTCAAGCTAGGATGAGAACTCCTGATACAGCCTGTGCTTCCCAACAACAGGAGCTGGATAAGATCTAGGCTTCGGCTGACAAGTGGCAGGTAATTACCATCTCACACACAGGAAACTCTAGCTACCTCCTCAAGACCTTCAGACTATCACTGATCCTGCCGCCCCCTGCCCAATATATCAGCATCCTGGGGGGGTGGTCACCACTGAACTGGACCAGCCATATCAACACCGTGGCTCCACGAACAGGACAGAGGCTGGGTACTCTGCCAGTGTGCTGAAATACACATCATCTGGATGGGTACAGCTGCAATAACATTCGAGCATCCCAACACCATCCAGGACACCACAGTTGACTTGATTGGCATCCCTTGGACCTGACTCAATGTCAACCTGCTCTGCCATCAGTATACTGTGGCTGCAGTGCGCACACTGGTGCGAACACCACCACCTCCACCTTTCCCCCCATCCTGACTTGGAAATATATCGGCCGTTCCTTCACCGTCGCTGGGTCAAAATCCTGGAACTCCCTCCCTAACAGCATTGTGGGAGCATCTTCGCCACACGGACTGCAGCCGTTCAAGGCGGCTCACCACCACATTCTGGTAGTGAGTAGCTGTGGCTCAGTGGATAGCACACTCGCCTCTGGATTAGAAGGTTGTGGGCTTGAGCACATAAATCTAGGCTGACACTCCTAGTGCAGTGCTGCACTGTTGGAGGTGCCGTCTTTCGGATGAGACGTTAAACCGAGGCCCTGTCTGCTCTCTTAAGTGGACATAAAAGATCCCATGGCACTATTTCAAAGACGAGCAGGGGAGTTCTCCCCGGTGTCCTGGCCAATATTTATCCCTAAATCAAAAAAACAGATAACCTGCTCATATCATATTGCTGTTTGTGGGAGCTTGCTGTGCGCCAATTGGTGTTTCCTATATTACATTAATGACTACACTTCAAAAGTACTTCATTGGCTATAAAGCGCTTTGGGACATCTGGTGGTCGTGAAAGGCGCTATATAAATGCATTTCTTTCTTTCGCAAATCACCAAGGTTACTCACCAACACCACGTCTTTCCCTGCAGCCTTTACTGTCAAGAAGTAATGTTGTGGGGACGCCATTACCTCCAAGTTCTCCAAGGAAGAGGTCCTTGAAGGCCACAAAATGTCATTGCTGTAAAGATCCTGAGGTCAACTTCTGGTTAATAGTTATTGGTGAAGGAACGTTTGCAGAGGACCATGTTCGTGTAAATATCTGACTCCAAGCCAATCTACAAATGACGCTCAGCACCAGCAATTAACCTGAAATTAACCTCAGCATGAAATATCTGCTCTTCATTCTCTCGTTTCTTTTTAGTACTTTTGACATTAATGTCTGGTGTGATGGATCTTCTCAAAATATCGATAGACCGAGGCCCCTCCAGCACAACACGCCGTTCAAACTTTTCTGAGTCTATTCATGAAATGTCATCATGGGATAGTTGACAGATGATAAATGACTCTGGAGAATGTTTTCACTGAAACACAGAGTTCCATCTTCAAGAAAGACTTACATTTATATAGCGTCTTTAACGACCACCAGATGTCTCGAAGCGCTTTACCGCCAATGAAGTACTTTTGGAGTGTAGTCACAGTTGTAATGTGGGAAATGCTGCAGCCAATTTGCACACAGCAAGCTCCCACAAACAGCAATGTGATAATGACCAGATAATCTGTTTTTGTGACGTTGATTGAGGGATCAATATTCGCCCAGGACACCGGGGATAACTCCCCTGCTCTTCTTCAAAATAGTGCAGTGAGATCTTTTATGTCCACCTGAGAGAGCAGACGGGGCCTTGGTTTGACGTCTCATCTGAAAGACAGTGCAGCACTCCCTTAGCACTGCACTAGGAGTGTCAGCTTAGATTTTTGTGCTCAAGTCCCTGGAGTGGGACTCAAACCCACAACCTTCTGACTCAGGGGTGAGTGTGCTACCCACTGAGCCACAGCTGACACTTCATCATCCATCATCATTTTATTTCTTTCGTTGAAGGTGTTAAGAGTTTGCTGGGGTTTTGAAACATTATTAATTCTCGGGATATGGGCATCACTGGCATTTACTGGCCATCCCTGAGAAGCTGGTGGTGGTAGACCATCTTCTTCTTGCTCTGCTGGTCATGGTCTACAACTAAGTGACTCACCACTCAGGAAAACACTTGACAATGTTATGGGGAAAGGGTGGGGGAGTGGGACTAATTGGATAGCTCGACCAAAGAGCCAGCACAGGCACAATGGGCCGAATGGCCTCCTACTGTGCTGTGTCATTCTATTATAAAGCTCTTTAAAGAGAAGTTAAGAGTCAGCCACATGTTGATGTGGGCCAATATATAGGCTGGATAGGGGAAGAACGGCAGCTTTTGTTCCTTCTAAGGGCTTTTTACCCCAACATTCCTTAAAGGATGTTAGAGAATCAGTTGGGTTTTTATGTCAATCTAACAACTTCATGGACACTTTTACTGATGCCAGCTTTAAATAAAATGTAATTCAAATTCTCATACTGTCATGGTGGGATTTAAACTCACGCTATCAGGATTACTAGTCCAGCAATATATACCCAACTCTACCCCGACCCTACCCCGAACCTACCCTGACCCCTGCTCTACCCCACCCTACCCCGACCCTACCCCGACCCCACCCCCACCCTACCCAGGCCCTACCCCACCCCTACTCTACCCCACCCCTACTCTACCCCACCCCTTCTCTACCCCTACCCTTACAGTATTGTTCCACAGACATTGTCATCCTCTAGCACATTGCCCAGATCTGGTCGTCATTTACGTGTGTGTCTTTACCATGGGGTGCATCTCAGCCCTGTTCCAGCACCAGGTGCTATCCAGGAGGAATTATTGGATAGTGGTCAGAGCGGGAACTCCGGTTGAAGATTTACCCCTTCCCTCGTTCAAGGACGCTGTGGTCAGCTGGGATTCCCCAGTGTAATATGGAGCTTTCCCCTAGTGGATTACTGTGGTAATGCAACTGCTGATGTAGATACAATGAAGGATCACGTGACAATGTCACATGACAAGTTCCTGTAGAGCCATCGTATGTGTGTGTATGTTTGTGATGTCGTCATTCCTGCCCTCCTATATGGCTCAGAGAAATGGACTATGTACAGAAGGCACCTCAAAGCACTGGAGAAGTACCACCAGCGCTGACTCCGCAAGATCCTCCAAATCCATTGGGAGGATGGGTGCACCAACGTCAGTGTTCTCGCTCAGGCCAACATCCCCAGCATCGAAGCATTGACCACACTCGATCAGCTCCGTTGGGCGGGCCACATTGTCCGCATACCCGACACATGACTCCCAAAACAAGTGCTCTACTCGGAACTCTGGCACAGCAAGCGAACCATGGGTGGGCAGAGAAAATAATTCAAGGACACACTCAAAGCTTCCTTGAAAAAGTGCAACATCCCCACTGACACCTGGAAGTTCCTGGCCCAAGACCACTCAAAGTGGAGAAGCATTCGAGAAGGCGCCGATCACCTTGAGTCTCTTCGCCGGGAGCATGCAGAAGCCAAGCGCAAAGAGCGTAAGGAGCGGATGGCAACCCAAGCCCCCCACCCACCCGTCCCTCCAACCACCGTCTGCCCCACCTGTGACAGAGACTGTAGGTCCGTATTGCACTCAGCAGCCACCTGAGAACTCATTCGTGTGGAAGCAAGTCATCCTCGACTCGGGGGGACTGCCTAAGGAGAGAAGACGAGAGACGGTGTAAAGAATATATCACACCCAGTTACTGTCTTTTTGAGATCAACTAGGGGAGGACGCACCAAGACTTGTGCTGGGGACCTCATGGACTCCAAGGCTCGGGGAGAAAGGGAGCTCTGTGAACCAGAAGAGGTTGAATTTTCAAGTTGAAGTTCTGGGCTGATTGCCTGGAATTATTCGCTGACTTTGGTGTCAAGGGTTTGCAAAGAGCATCCGTTTAAATTTTCACCCACTGTTATTTCGATGTAGGTCCTTGTTTTCTGGATGATTAGTTCCTTTGACGTTTTATTTACTTCTTAGAATAGAAGCATTCACTTTCTATGTTAAGTTTCATCTGACTGCACCAACTGAACAAGAGGTGGAGGCATTTTTAACTTAATCTATCCAAAGAGGACCACAGCACGGAGAAAGTGAGATGTTACAGATGTCGCTTTGTCCTCACCGACTAACACTCAGGGTTGCAGAGAACGAGACAGATAGACTCACATTTGTACAACACCTCATCACTTTTTCCCCAAAGTGCTTCATGTACAACGAATTACTCTGAAGTACAGCATCTTGTGTACAACAACTTGCATTTATATAGCGCCTTTTTTATAGTGACCCAAGGTGCTTCACAGGGGCGATAATCAAACAAAATCTGACACCCAGTCGCATAAAGAAATAAGGGGACAGAGTTCAGCTTTAAGGAGCGTCTTAAAGGAGGAGAGGTAGAGAGGCGGAGAGGTTTAGAGAGGGAGTTCCAGAGCTTGGGGACCAGGCAGCTGAAGGCACAGCCGCCAATGGTGGGACGAAGGGAGTGAGGGCGCACAAGAGACCAGAGTTGGAGTAGCGCCGAGTTCTCAGAGGGTTGTAGTGATAAGTACCTATTCTGTGGCCAGCAATGTTCCACAAACTGCAGTGAGACGAATGATCAATTAACCGGTTTTTGGTGGTGCTGATTGTGAGATGAATGTTGCCAGGACACCAGGGGAACTGCCTGCTCGCCTGTGAATTGTGTTATCGGATCTTTAACCGTGCCTCGGTATAACAACTTACCCAAAGGAAGGTCCCTCTGACAATGCAGGCACTCCAGTCAAGTGTCAGCCTCAATTATGTTCTCCTGGGACCCAAAACCTTGTGATTCTGAGTGCTACCAATTCTGCTGAAAAGATGTAACAAACATAAGAACATGGAACATAAGAAATAGGAGCAGGAGTCGGCCATTTGGCCCCTTGAGCCTGTTCCGCCATTCAATAAGATCATGGCTGATCTGATCCTGGTCTCAACTCCACTTCCCCACCCTTCTCAGGACAAACAATGGCCCACTCATAACCAGCAACAGGGCTATTTGGCTGGGGGAGGGATGCACTTGGACTGGGGTAAGGCACTTTGGCTCGGGGAGGGATGCACTTGGGGTGGGGTAAGGCACTTTGGTTGGCCCTTGCTGTCTTCTGGGGAGCTCTGTCCTCTATCACTTCAGGAAGTCAAAGTGGACCGAGTTACAATTTGTAAAGTCAGTGAGACCTTGGGATGGGTGAGTCCAGTGACACATTCCTGTAAAACTTCAGGGTGTGGCTTATCCTCCAAGGAGACCAATCAGAAATAAGGGGTGGAGCCTCTTGGCCATTTCTGCAGCACAAATAAGCGCGTCCATTTATAAATAGAGTGAAGCTGAACTGGTTATCTAATTGGCACTAATTGGGCGACAGCGGAATAAAAATTGCACATAGTCACTGTGGAGAAGTGCTGGTACGATTGAAGTGGTGAAGAGGGATAATTCGCAAAATGAAGCAAAAAAAGAAAAATGTTTTTCCCGGTTTCTGGAAGCAGTGCTGTCGAGCTTCACAGGATCCAGAGTGAGCTGTCTGAAAATTGCATGCTGATTTCCTGCAGCGATGAGCACATTGAAAGGGTGTTCTTAAAGCTGTCAGCTCTACTGTGAGCCATCTCTCTCTCACTCTCCAAATGGGGACAGTACAATCTGTGTTCTGCAATAAAGGATTCAACTACCACCCACTGATTTAATCGGTTCTCCCGCACAGCAGCCTTCAGTTCCCGGACTGGAGAAGGCGCAGTTGCAATTTTCCACACACTCTTTGATGTCTTTATACAGTTGGCACAATTTCAGAATTGCAAATGGATTGCACGGAAATCAGAGATTAATAGCTGTCCGATAAATTATCTTGAAACAAACTTCTCTTGATGAGGCTTGATGCTAAGCGGGAGTCACAATACGCATGCTCTGTTGCTTACCCAGTGAGTTCCTGTTAGGCCGCACCCAGTTATTAAACTACTTGTGAAATCCCCAAATAAGTTTCGACAACAAAAAAAACACTGGCCTGCTTGTTCTTTTCCTTCCAGAAAACCAGCCCTGCTGTCAACATTAATTATTTGCATTTATATAGCGCTTTCAACGTCCCAAGGCTCTTCGCAGGAGTGTAATCAGATACAAATGGACACCGGGCCACAGAAAGAGATATTAGGGCAGGTGGCCAAATGCTTGGTCAAAGAGATAGGTTTTAAGGAACCTTGTGAAGGAGGAGAGAGAGGTAGAGAGGCGGAGAGGTTTAGAACATAAGAACATAAGAACATAAGAATTAGGAACAGGAGTAGGCCATCTAGCCCCTCGAGCCTGCTCCGCCATTCAACAAGATCAAGGCTGATCTGGCCGTGGACTCAGCGCAACTTACCCGCCCGCTCCCCGTAACCCTTAATTCCCTTATTGGTTAAAAATCTATCTATCTGTGATTTGAATACATTCAATGAGCTAGCCTCAACTGCTTCCTTGGGCAGAGAATTCCACACATTCACAACCCTCTGGGAGAAGAAATTCCTTCTCAACTCGGTTTTAAATTGGCTCCCCCATATTTTGAGGCTGTGCCCCCTAGTTCTAGTCTCCCCGACCAATGGAAACAACCTCTCTGCCTCTATCTTGTCTATCCCTTTCATTATTTTAAATGTTTCTATAAGATCACCACTCATCCTTCTGAACTCCAACGAGTAAAGACCCAGTCTACTCAATCTATCATCATAAGGTAACCCCCTCATCTCCGGAATCAGCCTAGTGAATCGTCTCTGTATCCCCTTCAAAGCCAGTATATCCTTCCTTAAGTAAGATGACCAAAACTGCACGCAGTACTCCAGGTGCGGCCTCACCAATACCCTGTACAGTTGCAGCAGGACCTCCCTGCTTTTGTACTCCTTCCCTCTCGCAATGAAGGCCAACATTCCATTCGCCTTCCTGATTACCTGCTGCACCTGCAAACTAACTTTTTGGGATTCATGCACAAGGACCCCCAGGTCCCTCTGCACCGCAGCATGTTGTAATTTCTCCCCATTCAAATAATATTCCCTTTTACTGTTTTTTTTTCGAAGGTGGATGACCTCACATTTTCCAACATTGTATTCCATCTGCCAAACCTTAGCCCATTCGCTTAACCTATCTAAATCGCTTTTCAGCCTCTTTGTGTCCTCTACACAACCTGCTTTCCCACTAATCTTTGTGTCATCTGCAAATTTTGTTACACTACACTCTGTCCCCTCTTCCAGGTCATCTATGTATATTGTAAACAGTTGTGGTCCCAGCACCGATCCCTGTGGCACACCACTATCCACCGATTTCCAACCCGAAAAGGACCCATTTATCCCGACTCTCGGCTTTCTGTTAGCCAGCCAATTCTCGATCCATGCTGATACATTTCTTCTGACTCCGCGTACCTTTATCTTCTGCAGTAACTTTTTGTGCGGCACCTTATCGAATGCCTTTTGGAAATCTAAATACACCACATCCATCGGTACACCTCTATCCACCATGCTCGTGATATCCTCAAAGAATTCCAGTAAATTTGTTAAACATGATTTCCCCTTCATGAATCCATGTTGCGTCTGCTTGATTGCACTATCTAGATGTCCCGCTATTTCTTCCTTAATGATAGCTTCAAGCATTTTCCCCACTACAGATGTTAAACTAACCGGCCTATAGTTACATGCCTTTTGTCTGCCCCCTTTTTTAAACAGAGGCGTTACATTAGCTGCTTTCCAATCCGCTGGTACCTCCCCAGAGTCCAGAGAATTTTGGTAGATTATAACGAATGCATCTGCTATAACTTCCGCCATCTCTTTTAATACCCTGGGATGCATTTGAGTCCCATTAGCCTGTCCAGCACTACCCCCCCTAGTGATAGTGATTATCTCAAGGTCCTCCCTTCCCACATTCCCGTGACCAGCAATTTTTGGCATGGTTTTTGTGTCTTCCACTGTGAAGACCGAAGCAAAATAATTGTTTAAAGTCTCAGCCATTTCCACATTTCCCATTATTAAATCCCCCTTCTCATCTTCTAAGGGACCAACATTTACTTCAGTCACTCTTTTCCGTTTTATATATCGGTAAAAACGTTTACTATCTGTTTTTATGTTTTGCGCAAGTTTACTTTCGTAATCTATCTTTCCTTTCTTTATTGCTTTCTTAGTCATTCTTTGCTGTCGTTTAAAATTTTCCCAATCTTCTAGTTTCCCACTAACCTTGGCCACCTTATATGCATTGGTTTTTAATTTAATACTCTCCTTTATTTCCTTGGTTATCCACGGCTGGTTATACCTTCTCTTACCGCCCTTCTTTTTCACTGGAATATATTTTTGTTGAGTACTATGAAAGAGCTCCTTAAAAGTCCTCCACTGTTCCTCAATTGTGCCACCGTTTAGTCTGTGTTTCCAGTCTACTTTAGCCAACTCTGCCCTCATCCCACTGTAGTCCCCTTTGTTTAAGCATAGTACGCTCATTTGAGATACTACTTCCTCACCCTCAATCTGTATTACAAATTCAACCATACTGTGATCACTCATTCCAAGAGGATCTTTTACTAGGAGATCGTTTATTATTCCTGTCTCATTACACAGGACCAGATCTAAGATAGCTTGCTCCCTTGTAGGTTCTGTAACATACTGTTCTAAGAAACAATCCCGTATGCATTCTATGAATTCCTCCTCAAAGCTACCCCGTGTGATTTGATTTGACCAATCGATATGTAGGTTAAAATCCCCCATGATTACTGCCGTTTCTTTTTCACATGCCTCCATTATTCCCTTGATTATTTGGGGGCCTATAAACTACGCCCACCAGTGACTTTTTCCCCTTACTATCTCTAATCTCCACCCACAATGATTCAACATTTTGTTCATTAGAGCCAATATCATCTCTCACAACTGCCCTGATATCATCCTTTATTAACAGAGCTACCCCACCTCCTTTCCCTTCTTGTCTATCTTTCCGAATTGTCAGTTACCCCTGTAAGTTTAATTCCCAGTCTTGGCCACCCTGCAACTACGTTTCTGTAATGGCCACCAAATCATACCCATTTGTAATGATTTGTGCTGTCAACTCATTTACTTTATTTCGAATGCAGCGTGCGTTTAGGTAGAGTGTTTTAATCCTAGTTTTTAAACCATGATTTTTAGTTTTGACCCCTCCTGCAGCCCCTTTATATTCATACATATTGTCCCTTCCTATCACCTTGTGGTTTACACTTACCCCAGTGCTACTCTGCTCTGTTGCCTCCTGCCTTTTGCATTCTTTCTTGAGGTCCTGTTCATCTGCGCTCTCACCCACTCTAACTAGCTCAGAGCCCTCTCCTGGGTTCCGAATACTCCTTGCATTGAGGCACCGAGCTTTCATGCTTGCCTTTTTAACACTTTGACCCTTTAGAATTTTGCTGTACAGTGGCCCTTTTTGTTTTTTGCCTTGGGTTTCTCTGCCCTCCACTTTTACTCATCTCCTTTCTGTCTTTTGCTTTTGTCTCCATTTTGTTTCCCTCTGTCTCCCTGCATTAGGGAGGGAATTCCAAAGTTTGGGGCCAAGACGGCTAAAGACACGGCCACCAATGATGGGATGAGATCAGTCAGGGGGTGCCTTTTGGCAGCATCTGTTTCTTAAATGAGCCCAGTGTCCAGATCTCAAACACCCTTTCTCACTAATAACCCCAACATATTCACTACAGCTCACTAATAACAGCTTGCCATCTGTATAGTGCCTGTAACATAATGAAATGTCCCAAGGCGCCTCACAGGAGTGTTATAAGACAAAAATTTGACAATGGGCCACATAAGGAGATATTAGAGCAAGTGACCAAGAGCTTGGTCAGAGGTAAGTTTTAAGGGAGGAGGGAGAGGCGGAGAGGTTTACAGAGGAGGTTCCAGAGCTTGGGGCCCAGGCAACAGAAGGCACAGCCACCGATGGTGGAGCGATTATAATCAGGGATGCTCAAGAGGGCAGAATTAGAGGAGCACAGATTTCTTGGGGGGTTGTGGGGCTGGAGGGGATTACAGAGATAGGGAGGAGCGAGGCCATGGAGGAGTTTAAAAACCGGGGGTGAGAATGAGAATTTTAAAATCGAAGCGTTGCTGTATTTATTACAACTCACTATTGACCCAATATAGTCACTACAACTCACTATTGGCCCAATGAATGCACAACTTTATATATACAAGTAACAGCCATCAGAATATTTCATTTCGGAATGACTCATCATCAGTTAGCTGTTTCGGATAACAGATCTGGCTGGTTGAACGTATCAAGTACCCGTTATCCATTTTAATACTCAGTCTCTTATGTCACACACACTGAGGAAAAGCTTGAGATGAACTTGAATGATAGAAAGTTATGAAAAGTTCCTTCCTATGCCCCTCCAACCCGAAATACAGCACACATAAGCATATCTGTACAGCACTTTGGAGCAGGGCTCACTGAATAAATCTGTGCTCTTCAACTCTCATTTGCATAATTTATTCAGTTGCCAGAGCCAGAACTAATTTTCTTTGGTATATTTGATCATTTGTCCTTGTGCTGATGTTATCGCCCTCTTTCTCTCGCTCGCTCTCTCACAGCTTCATGAACAAGCTAAGGAATATTTGGATGTTTTCCCGTTACTGGTGGCAGATTGCTAATGCAAAGAATATCGAACTCGCTACCACAGGGTGTGGTTGAGGCGACTGGCATAGATGCATTGAGGGGGAAATTGAATAAACACATGAGGGAGAAAGGAATAGAAGGATATGGTGATAGGGTGAGATGGAGAGGAGTGGGAGGGGGCTGGTATGGAGCATAAACCCCGGCACGGAGCGGTGGTATCGAATGGCCTGCTCCTGTGCCGTACACTCGATGTCACTATAATGTTATACTCTTAGAATATTTACAGAACTAAAAAGCCAAGGGCCTACAGATATAGTCTGGCTCCTAGACAAAACATATGGGGGGGAGGGAAACTACACAATGGCCTGTTTTGCGGCAGTAACAGCCGCGAGGCGGGATTTCCCGCGCCAGACGTGGAAGTCTTGCCCCGCCGGCGATATTGGGGTTACCGCCCCCCGCAAGCAAGAGAATCGCAAAATAACACGCCCCCCTCCCTCTGTGGGGCACGAGCGGGGCGGAGGCAAAAGGAGGAGGGGCGGAACGTCATGTGCTTGGGGGGGGGGGGCGGAGCGCTGCCACGTAGAAGGAGCCCCTCCCCTTCATTAAAGGGAAAGGGCCAGACTACAATCTGTGCAGGTCCCTTACCTGGATCACCGAGGAGCGGGGTGCCATGGCATCAGCCTGGCGCTCAAGCGGAACGCCGGGCTGCCAGATCGCAGAACGGACCGCGTGTTTCACGGCGGTAAGTTGGACGATTTTTGTTTTTCTTCCAAGCGCCACCTCCCCTTTAACCTGCGCTCCGCGAGCGGCCTGGAGCAGGGTACGCACTCCCCTGTAGCAGGGTACGTGCCCCCACTGTAGCAGGGTACGCGACCCCCCCACCCCCCCCGTAGCTCGGTACGCGCTCCCCATAGCTCGGTAATGACGCTATTGTGACGCCTCTACCGGTTACCACCGGCACTAAACTCGCGCGGAATTTAACGGGAGATTTTAGTGGTGCCGCGCCCAGGTGTAAAGTTGTTTGTGCCCCGTTAGCGCTCCCCTGGAGGCAATATTAGGAGGCACAAACAACCCGAATTTCTCCCCCTTCATAAATACCGGGGCTGTGTCTCCTTGTAAGTCTTTTATCTAATTCTCACTCACAAGATTTTCAAGATACCATAAGGACACGGGGAGACTGGCTTCAGGGAGTAATGGATGAAAGCACCCCCTGCATTCACAATCATCCAGCGTGTCAGTGCATCATTGAAAGGTTATCGCCTCTGTATGGCAAGCTGTTGAATACAAACTTTTTCCTATTTGTAAGCAGGGCCGACATAACTTATTTCCCTCTGAGCATTTATGAGCTATTTGATCCCTTCACTTATAAGACACGTTTTTTTTTATTCATTAATGGGATGTGGGCATCACCGGCAAGGCCAGCATTTATTGCCTGTCCCTAATTGCCCTTGAGAAGGTGGTGGTGAACCGCCTTCTTGAACCGCTGCAGTCCGTGTGGTGAAGGTGCTGTTGGGGAGGGAGTTCAGGATTTTGACCCAGCGACGATGAAGGAACGGCCGATATATTTCCAAGTCAGGATGGTGTGTGACTTGGAGGGGAACGTGGAGGTGGTGGTGTTCTCATGCGCCTGCTGCCCTTGTCCTTCTAGATGGTAGAGGTCGCGGGTTTTGGAGGTGCTGCCGAAGAAGCCTTGCCGAGTTGCCGGCGGCGAATACATTTTTAAAGAGAGGAGTAGGGAGTGGGTCTGAGGGCGGAGATGCACTATCGGAAGGGGATATAAGATGGGAGAGATGCTGCAAAGTGGCGTGGGGTTTGAACAAAGGAGGTGGTTGGTGATGGGGTCAGAGGAGAGAGGAGAATCCTGAGCCAATTGAATGGACAGTCTCGATGTTTGAGAGGAACACATGAAATTCTCACACCTTGTAAATTGGCCACTAGGGAACATTATCTTGGGCAATTCACCCGTTTCCATTCCCTTTGGGTGGGTAGATGTGCCAGCACTTCTGAGATCAGGGACATGGTGCCTGTGCAGGAATTCACTGGCACAGACTGACACAATCCCAGCCAAAACCCATGACATGCCACGTTTATACATTTATTTATTTTTAAAGTAAGCACACACTACACGTCACACAGTACAATGGGGGTTGGGCACAGGAGCCTCTCTCGTTACTGCCAGCGTGGCTAAGGGTAGTACCGAGAACATAAGAAATAGGAGCAGGAGTCGGCCACCTGGCCCCTCGAGCCTGCTCTGCCATTCAATACGATCATGGCTGATCTGATCATGGACTAAGCTCCACTTCCCTGCCCACTCCCCATAACCCTTTATTCCTTTATCGCTCAAAAATCTGTCTATCTCGGCCTTAAATATATTCAATGACCCAGCCTCTACAGCTCTCTGGGGCAGAGAGTTCCACAGATTTACAACTCTTTGAGAGAGGAAATTCCTCCTCATCTTAATTATAAATGGACGGCCCCTTATTCTGAGACTATGTCCCCTAGTTTTAGTTTCCCCTGAGTGGAAATATCCTCTCTGCATCCACCTTGTCGAGCCTCCTCATTATCTTATATGTTTCGATAAGATCACCTCTCATTCTTCTGAACTCCAATGTGTATAGGCCCAACCTACTCAACCTATGTCAACCCCCTCATCTCCGGAATCAACCTAGTGAACCTTCTCTGAACTCTGGACTCTGAGTCAGAAGGTTGTGGGTTCAAGCCCCACTCCAGAGACTTGACCACAAAAATTTAGGCTGACATTCTCAATGCAGTGCTGAGGGAGTGCTGCACTGTCGGAGGTGCCGTCTGTCGGACAAGACATCTGCCTTCTCAGGTGGACGTAAAATATCCTATGGCACTATTTTGAAGAGGAGCAGGGGAGTTCTCCCAGGTGTCCTGGCCAATATTTTTCCCTCAACCAACATCACCAACACAGATTATCTGGTCATTATCACACTTGCTGTTTGTGGGAGCTTGCTGTGCGCAAATTGGCTGCTGCGTTTTCTACATTACAACAGTGACTACACTTCAAAAAGTACTTCATTGGCTGTAAAGCGCTTTGAGACGTCCGGTGGTCGTGAAAGGCGCTATATCAATGCAAGTCTTTCTTTTTACTGTAAAGGAGGAACAATTTTGGGGACCTGATCACTTCGACCCTTAAAAAAGGCAACATACAAGCAACGTCGTTCAACAATTACACAATGGTCATAAATAGTACTCACTGTCTGTATAACTAACTAAAAAGCTCTTGCGGTGTACTGACCAGGCACCGTGTGTGTTGGTCCATTGTGTTCAAAGGATTGTTCCTGAGTTCCTTCCTCTTGCTTTTGGTTTTTTCCATTGCATTTGCAGATGTCCTCCGTCTCTTGCACACGTGTGATGTGATGTGCTGCTGGCGGTACTGTGTGGCCCAGAGCAACGTCCTGAGTGCCAGTGAGCGATCAGGGGGTGTGTGGCGGTAAGCCAGGTGGCCACTGAGTGCAGGGACAGGGGAGGGGAGGAGAGGGCCACTCCCGGATTGCAATATCTACAAAGTCCAATCTTTTATTAAAAAAAACCCATACAGGAGCTAACTAACAATGCCGAACTCATACCCCTTGGATCATGCACGACATTTGACTCCATCCCACGCCGAGCCATAATGACTGGATCCAAGAAACAGACGTTACACCTTACTGAGTATAAAAATAAAACGGTGTAAAGGGAAGGGGTAGTCACAGTGCAATCTGCTGAAACAGACCTGCAGGGCTGAATTCCGCCCCCACCCCCAGTGAAATAATTAACACGTTTTAATTCATTCCCTTTTGCAGGTGTCAGTACGAGGAATGTAAGACTTTACTCAATTTTTGTTTCCAAAACTGAACACCGAGGACTCCCAGGTCAGGTACGGCACAGGTGAGATGCAGGGTCAACACGCCCTAAGTGTAAAATTATCACGGGTCAGTTGGTTTGTAGAATACTTGCTTCACTATCTTATAATCATCAGTGATGGATTTATAATCGTGTGTAAGAATTCAATATAGAAGTCTATAATCATCAACGGTAAGCTGAATTATATATAACGTGTCCCTTTTTCTTATACTTAAAAGTCTGTGAGTGTGCTGTAAGCAGACAGGCTGGGGTGAGAATAGATTGTTACGGTCAAATAGACTGCAGCTAGCCTGGGAGCCAAGGTGAGGTGTTGGGATGTTACAACATGCGCAGTGAGTGATGAACAAAGGCAAAGAGCAAGGGCCGTATTGAAACCTTTTGTGTTGCCATAACTACCCCAGAGAGGAATCTTCATGATCAACAACAGAGGGTTTAAGAGTGTCATCTTGACACTCAAAATCCTGAGTGAGCAAGGATGCTGCAAACCTGGCATCTTTACGATTGGATTTTGGGTGTGGGTGTGAGCCAGTGATCCCGGAGGACGCCACAGGGTTTGAATGAGCGTAAGGGGATAAGTAGCGGGGGAGTCTGATCAGCCACAAATTGTAGACGATTTCAGGAAGAATCAAGGAGTCACCCAGGAGATCAAGAGAGAGGAGAGACACAGGGTGCAAATTCCTCACGATTGCGGCTTCTACCCAGATTATAATTGGTAAAATAAGTCTTAATTATTCTCTGTGAGCTGCTGTTCTGACACTGTAATGTTTTAAGTCTTGCTTGAGCCGGATAAAGTGAAACCACTGTCCCCAATACAGCCCATTGAATCATTTGGAACCAGGGTTCCCTCTGGGATCCCACAAAGCCCACTGTTCCCAGAGCAGGTACCCACAGCTCTCAATTGATTTATGTGCCAACTTCCTCTTAAAATTATTGACAGCGGTTTTGATCACCTCCCGGGGCAAAACATTCTAAACAGTAACACTGCCCCCCCGTCCGAAATATTTATATCTGATCTCTCCACTCACCTTCTCTCTCCTGAGTTCCATTGCTGTCACTCATTGACATGGTAAACAAAATCTTCTGAAGGTCACTACCCTGAAGAATCGTGACCACCTCAAGTTGTATTTATATAGCGCCTTTAACATAGTAATAGTGTCAGCTGTAGCTCAGTGGGCAGCACTCTCGCTGGGGGAATGCTGCACTGTTGAAGGTGCCATTTTTCAGATGAGACATTAAATTGAGGCCCTGTCTGCCCTCTCAGGTGGATGTAAAAGATCCCATGGCACTATTTCGAAGAAGAGCAGGGGAGTTATCCCCAGTGTCCTGGTCAATATTTATCCCTCAATCAACATAACAAAAAACAGATTATCTGGTCAACATCACATCGTTGTGTGTGGGAGCTTGCTGTGTGCAAGTTGGCTGCTGCGTTTCTCACGTTACAACAGTGACTACACTTCAAAAATACTTCATTGGCTGTAAAACGCTTTGAGACATCCGGTGGTTGTGAAAGGCGCTACAGAAATGCAAGTCTTTCTCTTACTAAAACGTCCCAAGACACTTCACTGGAGCACCGAGCCACATTAGGACAGATGACCAAAAGCTTGGTCAAGGAGGTTGGTTTTAAGAACCGTGTTAAACGAGAGGTAGAGAGGTAGAGAGGCGGAGAGGTTTAGGAAGGAAATTCCAGAGTAGGGTCTAGGCAACTGAAGGCACAGCCACCAATTAAAATCGGGGAGTGCACAAGAGGCCAGAATTGGAGGAGCTCAGAGATCGTGGAGGGTTGAAGAGCTGGAGGAGATTTCGGAGATAGGGAGGGGTGAGGCCATGGAATGGATTTGAAAACAAGGATGAGAATTTTTTTAATGTTTTTTTTTTAATCGAGGTGTTGTTGGACCGGGAGCCAATGTAGGTCAACGAGCACAGGGGATGATGGGTGAGCGGGACTTGGTGTGAGTTGGGACATGGCGCAGCGAGCACAGGGGGTGATGGGTGAGTGGGACTTGGTGCAAGTTAACACACGGAGCAGCGAGCACAGGGGTGATTGGTGAGCGGGACTGGATGCGAGTTAACACATGGAGCAGCGAGCTCAGAGGTGATTGGTGAGCGGGACTGGATGCGAGTTAACACATGGAGCAGCGAGCTCAGGGGTGATTGGTGAGCGGGACTGGATGCGAGTTAACACATGGAGCAGCAAGCACAGGGGGTGATGGGTGAGCGGGACTGGATGCGAGTTAACACATGGAGCAGCGAGCACAGGGGTGATTGGTGAGCGGGACTGGATGCGAGTTAACACATGGAGCAGCGAGCTCAGGGGTGATTGGTGAGCGGGACTGGATGCGAGTTAACACATGGAGCAGCAAGCACAGGGGGTGATGGGTGAGCGGGACTGGATGCGAGTTAACACATGGAGCAGCGAGCTCAGGGGTGATTGGTGAGCGGGACTGGATGCGAGTTAACACATGGAGCAGCGAGCTCAGGGGTGATTGGTGAGCGGGACTGGATGCGAGTTAACACATGGAGCAGCGAGCTCAGGGGTGATTGGTGAGCGGGACTGGATGCGAGTTAACACATGGAGCAGCGAGCTCAGGGGTGATTGGTGAGCGGGACTGGATGCGAGTTAACACATGGAGCAGCAAGCACAGGGGGTGATGGGTGAGCGGGACTGGATGCGAGTTAACACATGGAGCAGCGAGCACAGGGGTGATTGGTGAGCGGGACTGGATGCGAGTTAACACATGGAGCAGCGAGCACAGTGGGTGATGGGTGAGCGGGACTGGATGCGAGTTAACACATGGAGCAGCGAGCACAGGAGGTGATGGGTGAGCGGGACTGGATGCGAGTTAACACATGGAGCAGCGAGCACAGGGGGTGATGGGTGAGCGGGACTGGATGCGAGTTAACACATGGAGCAGCGAGCTCAGGGGTGATTGGTGAGCGGGACTGGATGCGAGTTAACACATGGAGCAGCGAGCACAGGGGGTGATGGGTGAGCGGGACTGGATGCGAGTTAACACATGGAGCAGCGAGCACAGAGGGTGATGGGTGAGCGGGACTTGGTGCGAGTTAACACATGGAGCAGCGAGCTCAGGGGTGATTGGTGAGCGGGACTGGATGCGAGTTAACACATGGAGCAGCGAGCACAGGGGGTGATGGGTGAGCGGGACTGGATGCGAGTTAACACATGGAGCAGCGAGCACAGAGGGTGATGGGTGAGCGGGACTTGGTGCGAGTTAGGACATGGAGCAGCGAGCACAGGGGGTGATGGGTGAGCGGGACTTGGTATGAGTTGGGACATGGCGCAGCGAGCACAGGGGGTGATGGGTGAGTGGGACTTGGTGCAAGTTAACACATGGAGCAGCGAGCTCAGGGGTGATTGGTGAGCGGGACTGGATGCGAGTTAACACATGGAGCAGCGAGCTCAGGGGTGATTGGTGAGCAGGACTGGATGCGAGTTAACACATGGAGCAGCAAGCTCAGGGGTGATTGGTGAGCGGGACTGGATGCGAGTTAACACATGGAGCAGCGAGCTCAGGGGTGATTGGTGAGCAGGACTGGATGCGAGTTAGGACACGGGCATCAGAGCTTTGGATGAGCTCAAGTTTACAGAGCGTGGAAGATGGGAGGCCAGCCAGAAGAGCATGGGAGGTAACAAGGGCATGGATGATAATATGATCCCCTCTCAGTCTTCTCATCTTTAGTGTTAGGCCATGCTGACTTGCTCTGATAACTTCACATTTCATAACTCTCCAGGTGCTTAATGGTAACCTTTCTTCAGGACACTCTCCAAACATTTTAGCCACTTAGTGTTTTACCCTGGAGAAAAGAAATAAGGTGGAATGTTCCATCCTCTACAATCCTTTGGTACAACTTCCAATTCTAATGATTGTTAAAAGAATGAGACCAATCTTGTCAGCCAATTCCTTAAAAATTTACACTAAATGTGTGCAATACAGTACATGACCTCTCACCTCCACAAGCCCATCAAACTCGTGCAAGCTAGCAACCATCATCATCATCAACCAAAGAACAGCCAACAGATGGTCGCAAGAAGTATACCTCTCCCAACCCGCTCCAGAAGCAGAGCGCCAGGTAACGAAAGACAAATAGGAAAAGATGTTGCCCTTTAGACTTGACTGCTCCAACTCACTCCTGGCCGGCCTCCCACATTCTATCCTACGTAAACTTGAGGTCATCCGGCTGCCCGTGTCCTAACTTGCACCAAGTCCCGCTCACCCATCACCCCCTGTGCTCGTTGACCTACATTGGCTCCCGGTTAAGCAATGCCTCGATTTCAATATTCTCATCCTTGTTTACAAATCCCTCCATGGACGTCGCCCCTTCCCTATCTGTGTAATCTCCTTCAGCCCCACAAACCTCTCCCCTCCCCCTGAGATATTTGCGCTCCTCAAGATTCTGCCCTCTTGAGCATCCCTGATTATAATCGTTCAACCATCGGTGGCCGTGTCTTCTGTTGCCCAGGCCCCAAGCTCTGGAACTCCCTCCCTAAACCTCTCCGCCTCTCTACCTCTTTTTCCTCCTTTAAGACATTCCTTAAAACATACCTCACTGACTAAGCTTTTGGTCACCTGCCGTAATTTCTCTTTATGTGGCTCGCTGTCAAACTTTTTGGTTGTTGTCTTATTATACTCCTGTGAAGCGCCTTGGGACGTTTTACTACGTTAAAGGCGCTATATAAATACAAGTTGTTTTGTTTGTGGCTGTGACTCCAACCATTCATCTGCTGCTCACAACTACAGAAAACCAACGGCAAGATGCACAGAAGGACAGTGTTAGACACGCGCGTTGCACGGACGGACGCTGCCTCCCTCGATGCACGTACGTCTCCGCTCAACCAGGAAGTGAGGATACTGGGGCCACAGTGGACTCAAAACTGATTTGAAAGTGGAGTTGTGTAAATGGTCCAATCCCGATCGGTACAACACCCGAACTGCCTCGTGAACAATGCACAATCTCACAGCTAGCTAGAGAACGCGGCGGGCCATTCACAAAATGCCTTTACAGTTTCTACATACCCATGATAGTATCTTGAGTAAGGTTGCCAACCCTCCAGGATGTGCCCTGGAGTCTCCAGGAATGAAAGACGAATCCCCAGGACACTGCTGCCAGCTCAGCCCAGGGAGGAACCTCCTAATCAAACATTGTGTGCTGTTTTCATTTTCATTAGACACTTTACTTTAATAGTTGTAAAGATATTGTACGTGGGAAAATTGGTTGTTTGACTGGACGGGGCGGTTGGAGGTGATAGTTCATATGATGAGACCTCCAGGAATGCCTCCAACCAGAGTTGGCAATCCAAATCTCGAGCAATACCAGAGATGGTACTGTGAAGGATACGTCATGATGAGGGCATGAGGAAGTGGTTGTAGTGTAAGAAAGCGATTAATGGGGGAATTCAGTCTATCAGTCCTGCTCCTTCCAAGGGTCACCATGGGCCCTGCCCTTCTATTTAATCTCAAGGGGCAATGCTCCGGAAATTGCTTCTCTGAGCTGCGAAGGAGATCAAGCCAAGGCTTCAAAGGGCCGAGTCCACCGTGAGCCGCGCTCAGTGAGGGTGGCACTAGCGTGCAAACACTTGCAGTTCTAGCAGTCACAGGCCCAAACAGATGGAACATCACAGGTACCAAGCCTGTGGTTACCCAACCTGCTCTCCCTGTGGGTGCTGTCTCACTGGGAGGTCCGACCATGGAATCTGCTGCTGTACCAACCCATGCTTACAGCTCTGCCACCAATCCTGCCCGGTTGCTGTCCGCAACAACAACAACAAATTGTATTTATATAGCACCTTTAATGTAGTAAAACGTCCCAAAGCGCTTCACAAGACAAAAAACATTTATTTGACATCGAGCCAGGTAAGAATTTACGGCAGGTGACCAAAATGTTGGTCAAAGAGGTTGGTTTTAAGGAGCGTTTTGAAGGAGGAAAGAGAGGTAGAGAGGCGGAGAGGTTTAGGCAGGGGCCCAGGCAGCTGAAGGCACGGCCACCAATGGTTGAGCGATTATAATCAGGAATGCTCAAGAGGGCAGAATTTGAAGAGCGCAGACATCTCGGGGAGGAGATTACAGAGATAGGGAGCGGCGAGGCCATGGAGGGATTGAAAATAAGGATGAGAATTTTGAAATCGAGGCGTTGCTTAACCGGGAGCCAATGTAGGTCAGCAAGCACAGGGGTGATGGGTGAACGGAACTTGGTGCGAGTTTGGACACGGGCAGCCGAGTTTTGGATCACTTCCAGTTTACATAGGGTGGAATGTGGGAGGCCAGCCAAGAGTGCGTTGGAATAGTCACGTCGAGAGGTAACAAAGGCATGTCCACAGGTGACAGTTCCTTGGTCTCCAAGTAGTGATATTCGATCACCTGTGCGGATACTCACCTGTAACCTTCAACACTGTTCTCATTAACAATAATTACCTAGTTAGGAGCTAGCTGACACAGCACTAACTTTTTAATGAGTGGCTGCTCAGCACGTGTTCTGCTCAGTGAGGGAAAAAACATTAAATTATCTCGGTCTCTTTCGAGCCTCGTTAATTTTTGGCTCATGTCCTCTAGTTCTGTCCAAATTAAATAACCCGCTTGCCTCTACATTATTCATTCCTCTCAGCACCTTAATGATCATATCCCTTTTTAATTTTATTAAATCAATGAAAAGTACTTCTAACTCTCCCTTTGTAACTCAGAAAACAAGATCCCCGAATCCCCATAAACTCTCTCTCGAGCGCCTCAATTTCCTTTTGGATGGTAGGGTGTCCAACATTTTACACAGTGCTCCAAATGCCATCTCACTAACAAGCCACAAAAGATTAGAAATATCGACTCATCTTTTTCTAACTTCTGCCATTACCATCTCAAGTCAGCCCATAATCCCTTTCATCTCTCAAATCTCTCCTGCCTTCCACCCTATCACAGACCTTCCCTTTTGTTCTTTCCTCCCCTCCCCCTTTCAGTGCTCCTGAAGAATCTGATGAAGGGTTACAGACCGAAACGTTAACTCTGTTTTTCTCTCCACAGATGCTGCCTCACCCGCTGAGATTTCCAGCATTTTCTGCTTTTATATTAGAATACTAGATCCAGCCTGTAATTAAGTCCCTATCCCAGTTCCTAATTAACAAAAGCTTCACGTCTCCTTTCCCACTTTTTGACCAACCCGTTAACCACAGCTTCACACCAATGGAAACTACGAGTAATGCTTCCTTTTTCCACCTTGCTGATGGACATCCTTCCATTGCACACACACAATTCCTGCTGCTAGTTCCTATAACCTTACATTTGAGAGAAAGGAAGGTCCATATTCTGTATTGGGTATCGGAATAAAAGAAGAGGAATGTTGCACCTCTTTTCTTGTAGAATTAGATTACCCTTCAATTCAGTGCTGTTATTTTACTTGGAACAATCTTTCCGTTCTGCTTCCTGCAATGTATTTGCTTCATGGGTCCTTTGCTTAAGAATTCATAGAAACACATTGCTATTAAGAACCAGTTGGTTTATTAACAAAGGTTTAACAATCACACTACACATTACCAGTTCATCCACCAAGCTCACAACCACTTGCCTCTTCGTGAATTCCCCGAACCCAACTGGCTGGGGTTTTATTGAGTCTTGTGAACATCACGTGACTGGCTAAGCCACGCCCCCAATGCAACAGCTCTACAAACCTGTGAGCATCCTTACGGGTGCATACATTACACTTCCCTTGAATGTGATTTCGATTCTTCAGAAAACCTCACCCTCAAGACGTAAGCACTCACCTCTGCTCCATGTGCTCCAGCCAGGTAAGTGGGCCAGGGGGTCACACACGCCTTCGCAGCTTCCAATAGCAATGCTGCTCTGTGGGTCAGCGGGCAGGAGGCACGTTTCTACGGGGCAAGGCAGACAGTGACCAGTTTGTGCCATGAGGTGGGTTGTGCCAGCTGGCGACTTGGCTGCGAGCTGCTGAATGAATACAAGAACATCACAGGCCGCCGTGATGGTGTGTTACTGGAGTCCTACCACAAGTGCGAAAGCCCTTTAATGAACGGGGTCAGGTGGTAGGGGGAGACGGGGGAGGTCTTTCACATCAGTGACTGAACTTTAGTAACACACTACCAATGGGGTAATGTTCTACTTATTCTATGGGTTATTTTTCCAACGTGTCATGCGGCCTATTAACATTGAAAATTAACTGCGGTTAAATTATCACATTCCCAGACTCTAGAATTATCATAGACTCCCATAGAATAAAGATTATTCACGCACAAGTCTACCCATAGCAGGACTAAACCATTCTGATCGTAACTTTAACCAGTTGCCTCTCTCTATAAAGGAACATCCTCTTAAGAAAAGCAGAGGCGCTCAATATTAAAACTTAGCAAGGTTAACCTTAGCAACCATTTTTTATTTCTGTCTAATTCTGTGGCAGATACTTTTTTTTAAATTAGGAAGTCCTGACAGCATTACTTAGAGGAAGTTAGCTTGCAGGCATTACTTAGCCAACAGAATGAGGGAGCTGAATTAACTGACCTAGTTGAAATTACAGGGGTCACATATGCCCTTGGGTTGGCGATGTCTAATCAGTTCTCTCATATTGTCAGGCACAGCAAGACCAGCAGCTAACACCACCAAGCATCCTCTACACTCGGAGCATGGGGCCTGCGTTTCTCCCTCGTGGGCCCCCTCTCCCACGGGATCCCGAGCCGAGTGGGTCACCTAGAAACACTGCACGAGCTTCAATCTCAATTTTACCCCCTACTCCCCCACTCCCCACTCCGCCCATTTCCCGTACAGAGATACCTGGTTTGTGCTCATCATCGCACCACACAGGGTGCTCCAGAGCTCAATAGAATGGGAGTTGGACTGGAACCATTCTGATCAATGCTGCTGATGCTCCAGCTGGATTATTTTATGAATATAAAAACAAAACAGAAAATGAGCCCCTAAATTAGTGGGAAAGTGTCTTGATGTAGGACTAAGCGCACAGATACAGGACTATCTCCGGTCAGATTCTCAGTGTGAGTTAGCTGACCGTACAGAAATTTGGCCATGGGATTGCCACAATCAGCCTCAGTGTGGATGGGCCCAGGAAACAGGAGCGAGGGGGAGTGAGGAATCGGCCACGCTTCCAGTTCCCAGGGGCTTTCCATTGACCATTGCTGGAATTGGTCTTGAATGAAGACAGAAGCTGAGTTAACCATGATCGAAGAGTCTGCCAACACTCACTGTCTGGATTCACACGTGACAAATGGTTATTTGGGCGAGATGCTGCCGATGTCCGATGGAACTGTGGGCCAGCAGGAGAGGAGAAAGTTGGATTGACCAAAGAAAAAAACTGGGTGGGGTGGAGGAACCAATAAAGAGACCCCGTTTTAATGATTTCAATGCCTTATTTTGAAATGATATCGCACAATATAAGTTGGTCTCAAAAGGAATCAAGAAATATGGGGATCGGGCGGGAAAGTGGATTTGAGGTCAAATATCAGCCATGATCCTATTGAAAGGCGGAGCAGGCTCGAGGGGCCGAATGGCCTGCTCCTGCTCCTAATTCTTATGTTCTTAATATTGATATACAATTAAACTGAAATTTAGGCAAATGTGTTCTGTGGTTTTTTTCCACTCACTAAACCAACATGAGGCGATGAGGAAAAAAATCTGCCAAAACCTAACTGCATAAAAACTTGGGGTTTTGTTCTAAATCCTGGCTTCACCACTGGGAAAGGAATCAGGAGAGGGTGAAGCAGGGATGAAACAAAATAGTCATGTATTTATAGATTCACCTCAAGGCCAAGGTCACTTTTTAAACCATTCATTTATGGCACCGTGAGTAGGGACAGGTTTTGGTCATTATTGGAGGGACGGGTTCCGGTCATTATTGGAGGGACGGTTCTGGTCATTATTGGAGGGGCGGGTTCCGGTCATTATTGGAGGGACGAGTTCTGGTCATGATTGGAGGGACGGTTCTGGTCATTATTGGAGGGATGGTTCTGGTCATTATTGGAGGGACGGTTCTGGTCATTACTGGAGGGATGGTTCTGGTCATTATTGGAGGTATGGGTTCTGGTCATTATTGGAGGGATGGGTTCTGGTCATTATTGGAGGGACGGGTTCTGGTCATTATTGGAAGGACAGGTTCTGGTCATTATTGGAGGAATGGGTTCTGGTCATTATTGGAGGGATGGTTATGGTCATTATTGGAGGGATGGTTCTTGTCATTATTGGAGGGATGGGTTCTGGTCATTATTGGAGGGATGGTTCTGGACATTATTGGAGGGATGGGTTCTGGTCATTATTGGAGGGATGGGTTCTGGTCATTATTGGAGGGACGGTTCTGGTCATTATTGGAGGGACGGTTCTGGTCATTATTGGAGGGACAGTACTGGTCATTATTGGAGGGATGGTTCTGGTCATTATTGGAGGGATGATTCTGGTCATTACTGGAGGGATGTTTCCGGTCATTATTGGAGGAATGGGTTCTGGTCATTATTGGAGGGATGGGTTCTGGTCATTATTGGAGGGACGGGTTCTGGTCATTATTGGAGGGACAGGTTCTGGTCATTATTGGAGGGACTGGTTCTGGTCATTATTGGAGGGACTGGTTCTGGTCATTATTGGAGGGATGGGTTCTGGTTATTATTGGAGGGATGGGTTCTGGTCATTATTGGAGGGACGGTTCTGGTCATTATTGGAGGGACGGTTCTGGTCATTATTGGAGGGATGGTTCTGGTCATTATTGGAGGGATGGTTCTGGTCATTATTGGAGGGATGGTTCTGGTCATTATTGGAGGGACAGGTTCTGGTCATGTTTGGAGGGACAGGTCCTGGTCATGTTTGGAGGGACAGGTCCTGGTCATTATTGGAGGGATGGTTCTGGTCATTATTGGAGGGATGGGTTCTGGTCATTATTGGAGGGATGGGTTCTGGTCATTATTGGAGGGATGGTTCTGGACATTATTGGAGGGATGGGTTCTGGTCATTATTGGAGGGATGGGTTCTGGTCATTATTGGAGGAACAGGTCCTGGTCATGTTTGGAGGGACAGGTCCTGGTCATTATTGGAGGGACAGGTCCTGGTCATTATTGGAGGGATGGTTTCTGGTCATTATTGGAGGGATGGGTTCTGGTCATTATTGGAGGGACGGTTTCTGGTCATTATTGGAGGGATGGGTTCTGGTCATTATTGGAGGGACGGATTCTGGTCATTATTGGAGGGATGGGTTCTGGTCATTATTGGAAGGACGGGTTCTGCTCAGTAGGGAATGCTAACAATGTGCCAAAACAGGTGATAAATTCAGTCGGACCATTCTGGGCATATGTGGGTGGGTGGCACCCAGCAGCGAGGGGGCTAGTTAGAGACCTCAGATTACTTGCAATTGATGAAGCTATGGGTCAGATATCCATCTCACTGCTGCCTAGGACAGGTACTATTTATAAATTAACTATACCATTGGACTGAAACACAGTGTTGAAATTGGCCGAGGAGCTGCTGCATGCAAGAAAATGTATTCTCATTATTATTGGCTAATTGAGGTCAGCAATTGTTATTTGAGGTAATGTTGTTACCACTCAAACAGAACGTACTGGGGAAGTAAGGGGCAGAGGTGGCACGCGCTAGACAAACACACTTCCCTTCGCTTGAATAAATGCGAGTAAATATTGGCTGTGCTGTGCGAGTTATCCATCAAAGCAGCTCCAATAGAAGCGAGCTTGCACAGGGAGAAAGCGACGGATGTATTCGCGGCTGGTTTGAGGTGTGTTGCCCAGAGATGGAAAGACAACAGTTGGATGCTGTGTCTCCCGGCTCACTTCAGACTCCAAAGAGTTCTGCCGAAAGTTCGTCGGCCTGAAACGTTAACTCTCGTCTCTCTCTCCACAAATGCTGCCCGATCTACTGGGTGTTTCTAGCATGTTCTGTTTTTATTCCAGATCAGCATCATCTGCAGTGTCTTCCTCTCACTTTGGCTCTTGTCTGGACTTCAGTGGGAGGACTAAAAGGGCTGTAGCGGCTTGGCAACCCGTTATGCAGCCCGCTCGATTTTTCCTCAGATTGTTGGGCGCACAATAGGCAGCCAATTTGCCAACATCCATTTTATGCCCTGAAGTTGAATTTTCCACCCATGGCATCTAATGGATGGATGACCAAATGGGCAGTGCAAATAGTCCTAACTTTCTAAACAATTTGAACTGCTTGGGGGCGGCGGGGGGAAGAAGTCGGGCTGGTTGTGTCAGGAAACATGTCTTCATACAAAGGGCAGTGGAAATCTGGAACTCTCTCCCCCCACCCCCAAAGGCAGTTGAGGCTGGGGTTCCATTGAAAGTTTCAACACTGAGATTGGTAGATTTGTGTTAGACAAGGGTATGAAGAGATATGGAACCAAGGCAGGTAAATGGAGTTAAGTTACAGAGCAGCCACAATCTAATTAAATGGCAGAACAGACTTGAAGAGTTGAATGGCCCCCTCCTGTTCCTATAATTCATGAAGGATAGGCTGTACTGAGATAGCGTAGAATCTGAAGGACTAATTATGAATATTGAGGAAGGAAGCAAGACACATTTCAATTGGACACAGAATGGGAAAGTTATGGGATCAAAGCTTGGAGCATGTCAGCCATGGCTCAGTGGGTAGCACACTTGCCTCTGAGTCAGAAGGTTGTGGGTTCAAATCCTGCTCCAGGAATTTGAGCACAAAATCTAGGCTGACCCTCCAGTGCAGTGCTGAGGGAGTGCTGCACTGTCTGAGGTGCCATCTTTCAGGTGAGATGTTAAACTATAAGGCCTTGTCTGCTCTCTCAGGTGGATGTAAAAGATCCCCTGGTGTCAAGGTCAATATTTATCCCTCAATCAACATCACCAAAGCAGATTATCTGGTCATTTTCTCATTGTTGTTTGTGGGAGCTTGCTGTGCACAGGTTGGCTGCTGCGTTTCCTACATTGCAACAGTGGTTACACTTCATTGGTTCTAAAGCACTTTGGGATGTCCTGAGGTCATGAACGGCACTTTTTAAATGCAACTTCTTTATTATGTGAAGGTTCAGGAGACATAATACATAAAAAGTTATATAAAGAAATTAAATACAAGATACTTTTATTAAGAAAAAAATTCCCAACCAGTTTGGCCATGACTGTTACCCTTGGGTAAAAGTCATTAGCAGCCACTGTGCTAGATCTCAGTCCTTCTCTCGGGTTGCCTACCCTCCGGGAATGGCCTGGAGTCTCTGGGAATTAACAATTAATCTCCAGGACACTGCTCTGAGCAACATCCAGGAGAAAAAATGTTATTAGTTGCAATATTTGAGATTGGTAAATTGGCGGTTGGATTGACGGTTGAGGATCATCTAAAGGAATAACAATGTGTTCCCTTTACATGTGCCGTGGGAAGGCGGTGTGTCGCAAGGGTGGATGTGTTGGGTAACCAATGGCAGGAGTGTGGGGGCAGGGCAGTTGGAGGTGCGAGGTCATGTGATGAAACCTCCAGGAATATGTCCAACCAGAGTTGGCAACCCTTAGTTTGACCTGTTGTATCGATGTGGACTATGGTTGATTACAGTGAGAATTAAATAGTCCAAAGGTCACAGAAGTGATCAGAAGAGTGTGTGCTCACGCCCAACAGTTGAAAGCCAAAGGCAGGTATTGAACAGCTACTCTCTGTTTCTCACTTTGTGAGGGGGATCGACAGAGTAGATACTGAAAGGTTGTTTCCCTGGGCTGGGGGAGTCTAGGACGAGGGGCAAAGTCTCAGGATAAGCGGTCGGCCATTTAGGACTGAGTTGAGGAGAAATTTCTTCACTCGGAGGGTGGTGAATCTTTGGAATTCTCTGCCCCAGAGGATGTGGCTGCTGTGTATCTTCAAGGCTGAGATTGACAATGTTTTGGACTCTAAGGGACTCAAGGGATATGGGGATCGGGCAGGAAAGTGGAGTTGAGGTCGAAGATCAGCCATGATATTGAATGGCGAGCAAGCTCGAGAGGCCGAATGGCCAACTCCTGCTCCTAATTCTTATGTTCTTATGAAGATATGCTGCCATCGGAGTTATTGCAGCCATGACCAATTATATTTCCACCTGGTCTTGGAATGTGAATATTTCCAGCGGTGACTAATGGATAATGATCAGGAAACTCTGTAAACCCCGGCAGATTCTTGTCCTGATAACCCAGGGATGCTGCAAAAAAGATTTACAAGGATGATACCAGAACTGCGAAGTTATACCTATTAGGAAAGGATGAACAGGCTGGGTCTCTTTTCTCTTGAAAAAAGAAGGCTGAGGGGTAGCCTAATAGAGATCTTTAAAATGCTGAAAGGTTTGATGGAGTAGATAGAGAGAGAATGTTTCTACTTGTGGGGAATAGCATAACTAGGGACCATCAATATAAGATCGTCACCAAGAAATCCAATAGGGAATTCAGAAGAAACTTCTTTACCCAGAGAGTGGTGAGAATGTGGAGCTCGCTGCCACAGGGAGTGGTTGAAGCGAATAGTATTGATGCATTTAAGGGGAGGCTAGACAAGCATATGAGGGAGAAGGGAATAGAGGGTTATGCTGATAGAGTTAGAGTTAGATGAGGAAAGACGGGACAAGGCTCGAGTGAAGCATAAACGCCGGCATGGACTGGTTGGGCCGGATGGCCTGTTTCTGTGCCGTATATCTGATGTAATCCTGTGTGTGACACTAGTTGTAGCCCCTTCACCACTGACTCTGCTGAGATCAGCCACACAAGGAATTGAGTCTGGAATCCTGGTCTGTGCAACTCATTATCACACTGTACAATGTCCAACCATTGGGGGGGCAGACAGTAGCTGTAGAAAGGCTTTATAGTCCTCAGGTAATCTGTTTGAGGTGCTTATGATTAAAGGAGGTGATAGGGTAGATAGGCAGAGACTATTTCCTCTAGTGGGAGAGGCAAGAACAAGGGGGCATAACATTCAAGTTAGAGCCAGGCCTTTCAGGTGTGATGTCAGGAAGCACTTCTTCAAACAGAGGATGGTGTAAATGTGGAACTCTCTCCCCTAAAAAGTTGCTGAGGCTGTGGGGGGATCGGGTAGGTTTGGGGATGGGGGGAGAGGGGGTGATTCAATTGAAAATGCCAAAACTGAGATTGACAGATTTTTGTTAGGCAAGGGTATTGAGAGATATGGAACCAAGGTGGGTAAATGTAGTGAAGGTTGCAGATCAGCCGTGATCTCATTGAGGGGCGGAACAGGTCCGAGGGGCTGAATGGCCTCGTCCTGTCCCTGTTGCTGGTTGGTGGTAGTCAAGTCTAGTGAAAGAACCTTTCCTCATACTCAGTTTGTGTAATATTTCAGTCCAATGGTATTGCCGATATTATCTGGAGTAAGTGATCTGTTTTATTTGCTTCTCCCAGGAGATCGCATGGCTCCGGTTGTGATGGAGTGTTGAATGTTGCGATACATGGGGTGTTGCAGATGTGTGAGGCGGCTATGTGTGTGGCGGGGGTGGGAATGGGTGCTCTTTACCTGTCCGCCATTGTTCATTGTTCATTGTTCATAGGTTTATATGTAACCTTCAGGGCTGCTGACCAAGGGCCGTGTGGCTTTTTGTCAGCCGTCGTGGACACGATGGGCCGAAATGGCCCCCTTCTGTGCTGTAAATTTCTATGTTTCTATGTGGGCTTCTTGTGTACGATGGATTCTTCAAAATTTCAAACTGTTTTGTTCAGCTTCAGTCATTCAATCACGGATCAGAATGATTTTTGGACAGTAACTCAGATGTGGGAGAGGGGAAAAAGAGAGATAAAGAATGAAGGCTGGAATAAAGGCAGGACACCAATTTGTATTTCATTCTGGATCAATGACATCAACCCGTGGGAATGGGAAAAGAGAAGGGCTGCTCTGACTATTCCCCAATCCAATGGGATAGAGCACTGATTGAACAAGCGTAGTTTGCTTGGCTACCTTGTAACTAATAACTTCAAGGATGTTTTGGGCAGTGGGGCCATATCTGTGTGACCAGTTTGTTCACCCCCCACTTCCACCTAGTCAACTCTTCCTCTGACCCACACCTTGCATTTCTTTATCTTTCCGCACGAGTGGGCAGCTCGCCACACTTGGCAGCTTAGGAACAGTTGTGGAAAATACATTTATTAATTCGGCAAGCAGCTCGGAAATACAAACATCAGTCTCTGCAAGCACAGTACCAACTCTTCTAATTGTCCCAACTTCATCTAGAACAGAGCAAACAGGTTGATTAAACGACCGTCACTTTTCAATAATCTTTCAGTTCAAATAGCCGGCAGCTATTTAGTGTCCGCACAACACAAACGTTGCTGGGACTGCTGAGGACCCCTTCCACCGCACCGCTCCAATTTCCCCCCCCCCGCCCCCCGTGATTTCCGCAAGGCGAATCGAAAAGCACCAGCTCAAGAGAAAGCATATTGCTGCAAAATCTGGAGTGTAAGTCACACTTGCCTGCACTTTGAACTCGCCAAATAAGCACGAGTGGATTGCACGCGGGTGTGGCTTAGAGTCCAGATCTTACAGTGACTCGTACAGTGATGACTACAGCTCTGTCTGTTGCACTGGGAGCCTTGTAAGGTATTGTCCTCTCCTGCATTGTCCTCTTCACGCCCCACTTTCCCTGTTCAGCGAGAAGCACAATTGAAGCGACTTAACCAGCCCATGTGTCAAGTGTGACTTAGCAGAAGATTTTATACCAGCTTGGCTCAATGCCCCACCATTTGTGGGGGGCCCCGGTCCAATTAGAGGTCATGAATTAGAGAGCTTTGACTCCAAATTTGTTTCCGGAACCATAGGGAGTGCAAGAAAGAAGACAGCTGTCTGATAGGAACTCGTAAGTCCATTCCCGCCCCCGCCACACACATAGCTGCATAGAATCTTCACTGTACAGAAGCCAAACATAAACCAGGCCCAAGGGGCTCCAGTCAACATACAAACAAAACACATATACTAATTAACAACCCAACTGAACACAAACAAGAGGCTACCAGCATTACACAGCAGAGTAACACTGAGTTCTTCAAAAGCAAAGCGTAGAATAGGGTAAGGCTGGCAACATACAACACAGAAACCTCCAAAACCTTCTCACAAAAGGCGAGCCTGGGATAAGCAAAAATAGCAAGCACCTCTGGGTTCGTTACTTCAAAAGAAACGTTGGTTCCAATTATTTGGAGACACAGAGGTTCAGCTGTGAACTACAATGGTCGTCTCTATCGCAACACAGCAAACTCCAGCAACGACCCAACTCGCTCTCCAATGTCTGAATATAAAGGTTATGTTTAGGCCCATGGTCTGTCTGCCTCCCAGCTGTTATGGTGGTTACTAGGCAACGGAGAACTGCTTTGCAAAAAGAAACATTCAATTCTACAGAGCAAAACAACTGAAAATGGGGCTCATCAGAGAAAAGGATCCCACACCTTGTTGAGTTTGAGCACTGTTTTATTAATCTTGGCTCACTCACAGGCTTGTGTTACATTATCGCCCTCAGTATTAAATAAACCACACAATGCTCTCCCAGGCAGACGTCAAAGATTTCACGGCACTATTTGAAGAGAGGACAGTTCACCCCAGTGTCCAGGCCAACATTTATCCCTCCACCTACGTCGCTAAACAACAGATTATTTGGTCACTTATCTCATGAACAGGGTAGATGCAGGGAGGATGTTTCCCCCGGCTGGGGAGTCTCGAACCAGGGGTCACAGTCCCAGAATAAGGCATCGGCATTTAGGACTGAGATGAGGAGAAACTTCTTCACTCAGAGGATGGTGAATCTTTGGAATTCTCTGCCCAAGAGGGCTGTGGATGCTCAGTCATTGAGTATATTCAAGACAGATATTGATAGATATTTGGATATTAAGGGAATCAAGGGATATGGGGATAGTGCAGGCAAGTGGAGTTGAGGTCGATGATCAGCCATGATCTTATTAAGTGGCGGAGCAGGCTTGAGGGGCCGAATGACCTCCTCTTGTTCCTAATTCTTATGTTATGTTTATTGCTGTTTGTGGGAGCTTGCTGTGCACAAATTGCCTGCTGCGTTTCCTACTTACAACAGTGACTACACTTCAAAAAACGACTTAATTGGCTGTAAAGCGCTTTGGATGTTCTGGTTTCATGAAAGGCAGCACCTCTAACAGCTCAACACTCCCCCTGCACAGCACCAAAGTATCAGGCTAAATTATGTGCTCAAGTCTCTGGAGTGGGGCTTGAACCCACGACCTCTTGATTGAAGAAGCAAGAGTGCTACCCACTGAGGCAGAGAAAGTTCCAGAAGGCCAGTATTACCCATGTGGCTACACTGCAGCATCCATAACCAATTGGTCAGGGGAGCTAAAAGGGAAGAAAATTGAAAGGAAGGAAGATAGATTCAGCTCCTCTACCTGGATCATAATCTGACCCCCTTGATCATATCATATTGAATTCTCTGCCCGCTTTACGCTTCCATCAGTCTTTCATTCAATTAGTTTACAAGCAGATGGCTCTATGGCAATTTTAAAACAGCGAATCACCTGCAAAGGTCATTGGGATTCAGTTTTCAGCTTCATATTTCGAAAACAGGTAGTGTTGGGGAAGGACACAAGCAGAATTTTTTTTTATGGATCATTAGGGTAGGTGTAGGTACGAGACTGTTCTGCTTGAGAGACTCCCGTTCCGTGCCAGGCATGGTTGAGGGATACGTGTTGGCCAGGACATTTGGGAGAACTCCCTACTCTTCTTCAAATAGTGCCATGGGATCCTCCATACTTCCACATGGCACGTGCTGAAGTTCCTCAACAACAACAACTTGTATTTATATAGCGCCATTAACGTAGTGAAACATCCCAAGGCGCTTCACAGGAGTATTATGAGATTTAAAAATTTTACACTGAGCCACATAAGGAGAAATTAGTGCCGGTGACCAAAAGCTTGGTCAAAGAGGTAGGTTTTGAGGAGCGTTTTGAAAGGGGAAAGAGAGGTAGAGAGGCGGAGAGGTTTAGGCAGGGAATTCCAGAGCTTGGGTCCTTGGTAATAGAAGGCACGGCCACCAATGGTTAAGCAATTATAATCAGGGATGCTCAAGAGGGCAGAGTTAGAGGAGCGCCGACATCTCAGGCGGGTTTGTAGGGCTGGAGGAGGTTACAGAGATAGGGAGGGGCGAGGTTATGGAGGGATTTGAAAATAAGGATGAGAATTTTGAAATCGAGGTGTTGCTTCACCGGAAGCCAATGTAGGTCAGCGAGCACAGGGGGGTGACGGGTGAGCGGGACTTGGTGCGAGTTAGGACACGGGTAGCCGTGTTTAGGATCACGTCTAGCTTACATAGGGTAGAATGTGGAAGGCCAGCCAGGAGTGCATTGGAATTGTCAAGTCTGGAGGTAAATAAGGCATGGGTGAGGGCTTCAGCAACAGATGAGCTGAGGCAAGGGCGGAGACGAGCAATATTACGGAGGTGGAAATTGGCGGTCTTAGTTATGCTGCGGATGTATGGTCGAAAGCTCATTTCGGGGTCAAATAATCCTCCGTGTAGATTAGGTATTGTTATTCCCTCAGTTGTACTGCTGGACCAAATGAAGGGCAGGCACCTCCTCATTGAAGGTTGGGGGAGGAGAGATTGGCAATAAGAAAATTATCGCAAGGGGAGGGAGACTCATTCTTGGGTGCGCCAGCATAGAATCATAGAAATTTACAGCACGGGAGGAGGCCATTTCGGCCCATCGTGTCTATGCCGGCCGACAAAGAGCTATCCGGCCTAATCCCACTTTCTAGCACTAGGTCCATAGCCTTGTAGATTGCGGCACATCCAAATTTTTAAAATGTGGTGAGGGTTTCTGCCTCTACCACCCTTTCAGGCAATGAGTTCCAGATCCTCACCACCCTCTGGGTGAAGAAATTTCCCCTCAAATCCCCTCTAAACCTCCCCCCAATTACTTTAAATCTATTCCCCCTGGTTATTGACCCCTCTGCTAAGGGAAACAAGTCCTTCTTATCCACTATTCAGGCCCCTCATAATTTTATACAGCTCAATCAAGTCCCCCTCAGCCTCCTCTGTTCCAAAGAAAACAGACCCAGCCTATTCAATCTTTCCTCACAGCTAAAATTCTCAAGTCCAGGCAACATCCTTGTAAATCTCCTCTGCACCCTTCCCAGTGCAATCACATCATTCCTGTAATGTGGTGACCAGAACTGCATGCAGTACTCCAGCTGTGACCTAACCAGTGTTTTATACAGTTCAAGCATAATGTCCTTGCTCTTGCATTCCATGCCTCGACTAATAAAGGCAAGCATTCCATATGCCTTCTTAACCACCTTATCTACCTGGCCTGCTGCCTTCAGGGATCTGTGGACCTGCACTCCAAGGTCCTTCTGTTCCTCTACACTTCTCAGTGTCATACCATTTAATTAGTAGGATGCTGGAATCACGTCCGGGCAACAATATGACGACCCCACTACAATTTGCATTGCCACACCTCCTCGTGTGTAGTGTTGCCAACCCTCCAGGATTGTCCTGGAGTCTCCAGGAATTAAAGATTAATGTCAGCTGTGGCTCAGTAGGTAGCACCACTTGCCTTTAGGTCAGAAGGTTGTGGGTTCAAGTCCCACTGCAGGCCAACATTCCCAGTGCAGTGCTGAGGGAATGCTGCACTGTCTTTTGGATGAGACGTTAAACCGAGGCCCCATCTGCCCTCTCAGGTGGATGTAAAAGATCCCATGGCACTATTTCGAAGTAGAGCAGGGGAGTTATCCCTGGTGTCCTGGGGCCAATATTTAGCCCTCAATCAACATAACAAAAAAACAGATAATCGGGTCATTATCATATTGCTGTTTGTGGGAGCTTGCTGAGTGCAAATTGGCTGCTGTGTTTCCTACATTACAACAGTGACTACACTTCAAAAAGTACTTCATTGGCTACAAAGTGCTTTGAGACAAAAAAGGAAAAGGAGGTGGGGTAGCGTTGCTGATTAAAGAGGAAAATAACGCAATAGGAAGGACATTAACTTGGATGATGTGGAATCTGTATAGCTGCAGAATACCAAAGGCCTGAAAACGCTAGTGGGAGTTGTGTACAGACCACCAAACAGTAGTAGTGAGGTTGGGGACAGCATCAACCAAGAAATTAGGGATGTGTGCAATAAAGGTACAACAGTTATCATGGGCAACTTTAATCTACATATAGATTGGGCTAACCAAACTGTAGCAATACGGTAGAGGAGGTTTTGCTGGAGTGTATTAGAGATGGTTTTCTAGACCAATATGTCGAGGAACCAACTAGAGGGCTGGCCATCCTAGACTGGGTGATGTGTAATGAGAAAGGACTAATTACCAATCTTGTTGTGCGAGGCCCCTTGGGGAAGAGTGACCATAATATGGTAGAATTCTTTATTAAGATGGAGAGTGACACAGTTAATTCAGAGACTAGGGTCCTGAACTTAAGGAAAGGTAACTGCGATGGTATGAGGCGTGAATTGGCTAGAATAGACTAGCAAATGATACTTAAAGGGTTGACGGTGGATAGGCAATGGCAAACATTTAAAGATCACATGGATGAACTTCAACAATTGTACATCCCTGTCTGGAGTAAAAATAAAACGGGGAAGGTGGCTCAACTGTGACTAACAAGGGAAATTAAGGATAGTGTTAAATTCAAGGAAGAGACATATAAATTGGCCAGAAAAAGCAGCAAATCTGAGGACTGGGAGAAATTTAGAATTCAGCAGAGGAGGACAAAGGGTTTAATTAAGAGGGGGGAATAGAGTATAAGAGGAAGCTTGCCGAGAACATAAAAACTGACTGCAAGAGCTTCTATAGATATGTGACGAGAAAAAGATTAGTGAAGACAAACATAGGTCCCTTGCAGTCAGATTCAGGTGAATTTATAATGGGGAATAAAGAAATTGCAAACCAGTTGAATAAATACTTTGGTTCTGTCTTCACAAAGGAAGACACAAATAACCTTCCAGAAATACTAGGGGACCGAGGGTCTAGTGAGAAGGAGGAACTGAAGGAAATCCTTATTAGGCAGGAAATTGTGTTAGGGAAATTGATGGGATTGAAGGCTGATAAATCTCCAGGGCCTGATAGGCTGCATCCCAGAGTACTTAAGGAAGTGGCTCTAGAAATAGTGGATGCATTTGTGATCATTTTCCAACAGTCTATCAACTCTGGATCAGTTCCTATGGACTGGAGGGTAGCTAATGTAACACCACTTTTTAAAAAAAGGGGGAGAGAGAAAACTGGTACTGACATCGGTAGTGGGGCAAATGTTGGAATCAATTATTAAGGATGAAATAGCAGCGTATTTGGAAAGCAGTGACAGGATCGGTCCAAGTCAGCATGGATTTATGAAAGGGAAATCATGCTTGACAAATCTTCTGGAATTTTTTGAGGATGTAACTAGTAGAGTGGACAAGGGAGAACCAGTGGATGTGGTGTATTTGGACTTTCAAACGGCTTTTGAAAAGGTCCCACTCAAGAGATTGGTGCGCAAAATTAAAGCACATGGTATTGGGGGTAATGTACTGACGTGGATCGAGAACTCGTTGGCAGACAGGAAGCAGAGAGTCGGGATAAGCAGTCCTTTTCAGAATGGCAGGCAATGACTAGTGGGGTGCCGCAGGGCTCAGTGCTGGGACCCCAGCTATTTACAATATACATTAATGATTTAGATGAAGGAATTGAGTGTAATATCTTCAAGTTTGCAGATGACATTAAGCTGGGTGGTGGTGTGAGCTGTGAGGAGGACCCTAAGAGGCTGCAGGGTGACTTGGACAGGTTAGGTGAGTGGGCAAATGCATGGCAGATGCAGTATAATGTGGATAAATGTGAGCTTATCCACTTTGGGGGCAAAAACACGAAGGCAGAATATTATCTGAATGGCGGCAGATTAAGAAAAGAGGAGGTGCAACGAGACCTGGGTGTCATGGTACATCAGTCATTGAAAGTTGGCATGCAGATACAGCAGGCGATGAAGAAGGAAAATGGTATGTTGGCCTTCATAGCTAGGGGATTTGAGTATAGAAGCAAGGAGGTCTTACTGCAGCTGTACAGGGCCTTGGTGAGGCCTCACCTGGAATATTGTGTTCAGTTTTAGTCTCCTAATCTGAGGAAGGACGTTCTTGCTATTGAAGGAGTGCAGCGAAGATTCACCAGACTGATTCCCGGGATGGCAAGACTGACATATGAGGACAGACTGAATCGACTGGGCCTATATTCACTGGAGTTTAGAAGGATGAGAGGGGATTTCATAGAAACATATAAAATTCTGACGGGACTGGACAAGTTAAATGCAGGAAGAATGTTCCCGATGTTGGGGAAGTCCAGAACCTGGGGACATAGTCTAAGGATAAGGGGTAAGTCATTTCGGACTGAGATGAGGAGAAACTTCTTCACTCAGAGGGTTGTTAACCTGTGGAATTCCCTACTGCAAAGAGTTGTTGAGGCCAGTTCATTGGATATATTCAAGAGGGAGTTAGATATGGCCCTTACGGCTAAAGTGATCAAGGAGTATAGAGAGAAAGCAGGAAAGGGGTAGTGAGGTGAATGATCAGCCATGATCTTATTGAATGGTGGTGCAGGCTTAACGGGCCGAATGGCCTAATCCTGCACCTATTTTCTATGTTTCTATGAGACACCTGGTGGCTGCAAAAGGCGCTATATAAATCCAAGTCTTTCTTTCTTTTCCGGGACACTGCTGTGAGCAACTGAAGAGGCATTAAAACAAATGAAATAAAAGCAGGAAATGCTGGAAATACTCAACAGGTCAGGCCGCATCTGTGGAGAGAGTATGAGAGTTAACGTTTCCGGTCGTTGACCCTTCATCAGAACACGTTGGGGTTGGTTCTGAGTGACCGGAGTGCTGCAAGTTGAGGGGGAGGTAGGTGAGAGTGAGTGAGGGGAGCAGGGGAATTGAGACGGCCGATGTCACGTTGGCAATTCACAATGAAAAGATCTGGAGTGGGTACACGACCAGAGGGAGGGGTTCCAGGTAGAACGAGGATTCTGAATATGGGAGAAAGGGTCAGCTCTGCGGGCGGAAGACTCCTGGCCAAAGAGGTGGGCACAGAGGCGAAGGGCCACAGACCCGAAACATTAACTCTGTTTCTCTCTCCACGGATGCTGCCTAACCCACTGAGTATCTCCAGCATTTTCTGTTTTTATTCCAGATTTCCAGCACCTGCAGTATTTCGCTTTTGTATTAAAAGAAATGGTACATTTTTGTTTTCTTTGAATGTCGTTGTTTATTAGTTATAAAAAATATTGTCGATTGGTGGGGGGCGGGGGGGCGGTAGGAGATGGAATGTCACGTGATGGAACCTCCAGGAATACGCCCGACCTGAGTTGGCGACCCAGCCTCTGTGTGCAAACAAGCACTGCCCCTTTAACCATCAACTCAAACGTTGCTCAATCAAGGCAGCGCTAACACACAGGACACTGACATGACTCGGAGATCTGCCAGCTGTGCGATGGTGTGCCAGCAGCAATCTAGCTCATTAATATCAGCAGCACTGTCAGTCAGACCGGGCGCCTGGGACAATACCAGCAAACGGCGCCTCGGAGCAGCCAGTCAAACCCGTCACGCTCGCTCAATACGATGACATTTAAAGCCAGGCCTCGCTCCTCTCTCGTCCTCTGCGTGCAACGACTTTATTGCTTTTGACGAATGCTGTTTGGTTTTGCGGCGAATGTACCCTCAGGGTGCAGCTCTCCTGCCTCCATCGCACAAAGTGCTGGGTTGGTGCACAGTGCACAAGTGGCAGTATAACTCTGGAGCTTAGCGAGCTCAATACAGGTGTGAGCTGAGGAATTCCTCCTGGAGCCTATCTCACATCACATCGAGTGCCATATAACTTCAGCCTTCAATTGTCACCAGGTCCAGGGAACTTCCAGTCTTTTTGAAGCTTATAAACAGTGATAAAACCAACAAAAATAATAGACGCAGGTTTACTCCTGCGAAATGAACACCATTTTAAATTAATATTAATTCGGTTCCTGTTCATAGTCATCTTTTTGGCTTTCTTTCTGTTCCCTTCTTCCTCCTCTGCCTGCGGGGGTTCCAATTACACATGTCCTGGTCACCTTCTGGTATTTATCAACTCTAAACCACTAAATGATATACCATTTCAACAAATAACTCGAATTCACTTCACTATCTTTCTCTAAAGATGTAATTTTTAAAAATTCCTCAGACTGATCTGATCACCCACCTCTCTCCCTCAATCTGTACTGTTGATGGGAACAAGTCTTCAAAAACTGGATTTTCATTGGCTGGGGAAACAACGGTTTTTCAACCAATCGACAGCACGGGTCAAAGTCCAACATGTTATTTGCAGGATGCCAGAATGAGAAGTAGGTGTGTCCATTCCCAATGTTGTAAAGGGTCAATAATTACCGACTGGGGAGGCCAACCAACAGGACAGATATTGGGAGAAAGGGAACGTGACCCCCCACGGGAGCAAAGAAAAGAGTTGGATTTATATAGCGCCTTTCACAACCACCGGACATCTCAAAGCGCTTTACAGCCAATGAAGTATTTTGGAATGTAGTCACTGTTGTAATGTTGGAAATGCGGCAGCCAATTTGCACACAGCAAGCTCCCACAAACAGCAATGTGATAGCGACCAGATAATCTGTTTTTTGTTCTGTTGATTGAGGGATAAATATTGGCCAGGACATCTGGGGGTAACTCCCCTGCTCTTCTTCAAAATAATGCCATGGGATCTTTTACGTCCACCTGAAAGAGCAGATGGGGCCACGGTTTAACATCTTATCTGAAAGATGGCACCTACCGACAGTGCAGCGCTCCCTCAGCACTGTGCTGGGAGTGTCAGCCTAGATTTTTTTGTGTTGAAGTCCCTGGAGTGGGACTCCGAACCCACAGCCTTCTGATTCAGGGGCGAGGGTGCTACCCACTGAGCCACGGGTGACACTGGTACACATGCATCCGTCCCCAATGTTGAAAAAGGTCAATGATTACCGACCGGGGCGGCCAACCAATAGCACAGAGGTTGGGAGAAAGGGTACATGATCCCCCCACAGGAGCAAAGAATAGAGAGGAGAAAGGAAATAAAATGCCGAAAACAGAAAAAGGCTGAAGCAGAAAAATAATGATTGGAAAATTAATAACGAGACTGTACATTGGGGAAAAAAGGGACAATTTTTAATTGATTGCTTTTGGAAGCAGAAATAAATTGCACTTTAAATGACGATATTAAACGGGACTGGAGTTTGTTTTTTGTCCTGCAAGGTCAGCCTCGCACAACGACTGCAAGACTTGTCAAAGTGCGGAACAGTCAGTGCAGAAAGAAAGATCACTCATTTATATGCATCTTTCATGACCTCAAGACATCCCCAAGGACTTCAGAGCACTTCTCAAATGCTGTCACTGTTGTAATGTGGGAAACACGGTGGCCAGTTTATGCACAGCAAGCTCCCAACCAACAGCAATGGGATAATGACCAGATCGTCTGCTTCAGTGGTTCTGGGCTGCCGGATGACTATTGGCCGACACACCGGGAGAATTATTAATGATACTCAGGATGATGAAGTGTTTTGGTAAAGTAGATAGGGAGAAACTGTTTACACAGCCAGGCGGGCCGATAACTAGAGGCCACAGAGTTAAGGTAATTGGCAAAAGAACCGGAGGGGAGGCGAGAAGAGTTTTTTTTTTGTACACAGTGTGAAGTTATAATCTGGAATACATTGCCCGCATGGGTGGTGGAAGCAGATTTAATTCAACAACAACCACTTGCATTTATATAGCACCTTTAACGTAGTAAAATGTCCCGAGTAGCTTTATCGAATAAAATTTGACACCGAGCCAGAAAAGATTGACAGGTGACCAAAAGCTTGGCCAAAGAAGTGTCTTCATAGTAACTTGCAAAAGGGAATTGGATATAGACTGGAAAATGAAGAAAACTGCAGGGTTATGGGGAAAATACAGGGGAGTGGGACTAATTTGGATAGCTTTCTCAAGGAGCCAGTACAGGCACGATGGGCTGAATGGCCTCCTCTGTGCTGTAAGATTCTATGGGAACCCCCCTGCTATTCTTCAAATTGTGCCGTGGGACCTTTTTACATCACCTGATAAGGCAGACATCCCGTCCGACAGACGGAACGGCCGACAGGGCCCTCGGTACTACAGCGGTGCGCCAGCTTCGATTGTGCGCTCAAGAGTCGCAATGCGTTCACACATTATCGATCCCCCTGCCATCGCTTTTCAAAACTTGCAGTAACTTCAACATGAACTGGTGCTCCCAGTAACGGCAGGTCCATTACTCACTGGTGCGCGTGTCCTCGTCCGGTCGATACGTCATGATGAAGAGGCGGCAGATTCAAATAGTTTGGTTGCTGCTACTCACCCCCCATTCATAGAATTGTCCGACTATAGCTGCTCCTTGTCACTCGGTGAGTAAATGCTGAGCCATACGGTCCGGAATATGAGAAACATAAGAAATAGGAGCAGGAGTCGGCCATTCAGCCCCTCGAGCCTGCTGCACCATTTAATACGATCATGGCTGATCTGATCTTGGGCTCAACTCCACTTTCCTGCCCGCTCCCCATAACCCTTGACTCCCTTATCGCTCAAAGATCTGTCTATCTCCACCTTAAATATATTCAATGACCCAGCCTCCACAGTTCTCTGGGGCAGAGAATTCCATAGATTTACAACCCTCTGGGAGAAGAAATTCCTCCTCATCTCCCCTTTATCATCAACTTCCACCGTACATCTTTTTAGCACTTCTGAGTCAGAAGGTTGTAGGTTCAAGTCCCACTCCAGGGACTTGAGCACAAAAATCTAGGCTGACACTCCCAGTGCTGAGGGAGTGCCACACTGTCGGAGGTGCCGTCTTTCGGATGAGACATTAAACCGAGGCCCTGTCTGCTCTCTCAGGTGGACGTAAAAGATCTCATGCCACTATTCCACTATTTCAAAGAAGAGCAGGGGAGTTATCCCCAGTGTCCTGGGCCAATATTTATCCCTCAATCAACATAACAAAAAACAGATTATCTGGATCATTATCATATTGCTGTTTGTGGGAGCTTTCTGTGCACAAATTGGCTGCCGCGTTTCCCACATTACAACAGTGACGACACTCCAAAAGTACTTCATTGGCTGTAAAGTGATTTGAGATGTCCGGTGGTCATGAAAGGCGCCATATAAATGCAAGTCTTTCTTTTTTGGATCTATTGGTCTGAATGGTTCAGCTACAGTGGATCAACTTACTATGCTATCAATGGATTTTGGCGATCCTTTTAGAAAAATATGATCAAAAATTTTAAGCACAACTGTGTGGTGGGAGTTGATGATGGAGGGGGAGGGGGGGTGGGGGTGGAGAGGTTATAGGTCAGGGGAGATGCTTTCCTGTTTCTCAAGGCTATGTCCAGGCTAGAGACATTTTCAAGTAATAAAATGCTGTATAAATGTTAGTGTTCTTCTTCAGTATGTATTTCTGGACACGACTATTCCAACGCATTCCTGGCTGGCCTTCCATCATGCACCCTTCGTAAACCTGAGCTCATCCTATACTCTGCTGCCCATGTCCTAACGCACACCAAGTCCCGCTCACCCATCACCCCCTGTTCCCTGTATCCTAACTCGCACCAAGTCCCGCTCACCCATCACCCCTGTGCTCGCTCACCTACATTGGCTCCCTGTTTTTGGCCAAGCCTCAATTCTTAAAATTCTCATCTTGGTTTTTAAATCCCTCCGTGGTCCTCGCCCCTCCCTCGCTCTGTACCCTCCTCCAGCCCCAGAACCCCTCCAAGATCTCCGCACTTTTCTAATTCTGGCCTCTTTTGCAACCCCAATTTTCTTTGCTCCACCACTGGTGGCCGTGCCTTCAGCTGCCTAGACCCTAAACTCTGGAATTCCCTCCCTAAACCGCTTCACCTCTTTAGTCTTTTTTTAAGACGCTCCTTAAAACCTACCTCTTTGACCACTGGCCTTAATATCTCTTTATGAGGCTCGTGTCAAATTTTGTCTGATCACGCTCGTGAAGCGCTTTGGGACGTTTTAATTATGGTAAAGGCACTATATAAATGCAAGTTGTTTTTGTTGTGTGCAAGATGAAGTTTTAAACCACAGTGAGCTACTGAATGCAAACGTATTTTAACTCATGATAAATCTACCGACTTTCCTTTCTCATTTGATGCTGGATTATTGGGAGGCCTAACAACAACAGCAACACAACAGAGACATACGGCAGTCAGGCGGGGACAGGATCCAGTTTGCTTCCAACTCGCTTCATGGTTGAACAGTCATCGAATCGTGGAATGGTTACAGCACAGAAGGAGGCCATTCGGCCCGTCGAGCCCGTGTCGGCTCTCTGCAAGAGCACTTCAGCTCGTCCCGCTCCTCCGCCTTTTCCCCGTAGCCCTGCATTTTCTTTGTTTTCAGATACCTATCCAATTCCCTTTCGAAAGATAACATTGAATCTGCCTCCACCACCCTTTCAGGCAGCGCATTCCAGATCTTAACTACTCGCTGCGTAAAAAAGTTTTTTCTTATGTTGCCTTTGGTTCTTTTGCCAATCGCCTTAAATCGGTGTCCTCTGGTTCTCGACGCTTCCGCTGGGAACAGTTTCTCTCTATCTACTCTGTCTAGACCCCTCATGATTTTGAACACCTCTATCAAATCTCCTCTCAACCTTTTCTGCTCCAAGGTGAACAACTCCAGCTTCTCCAGTTTATCCACATCGCTGAAGTCCCTCATTCCTGGAATCATTCTCGTAAATCTTTTCGGCACCCCCTCTAGGGCCTTCACATCCTTCCTAAAGTGGTGCCCAGAATTGGACACAATACTCCAGTTGGGGCCGAGCCAGTCTGCCAAGAGTCTCTGTCTAGGCTCACCCACGGAACACTGGCCTCTTGGATGAGGGCTGCTACTATCCATGGGGCTGCACTCCAGTGTAAAGCAGGACTTTACCGAGAAGGCGGAAAATACGAGAGACACGATGACCACAACACGAGGCGGGGTGTAAAAGAGCCGACAGGAGTTCACAAGGAGTGCAAAATGAATTGCTGGGGAGCTTGGCACAGTCCCAATCGTACAGGCTTTCAAACTGTTGTACCAAGGGATTTCCTCCGATGGATTTTCTATCTACAAAGAGACGGAATGCTGCAGTAGTTGCTAAATGAGGTTTGAGGTCCCGATCGAACAACTTTCAGAAATGAAGTGAGATTGTCTGAGCAATTTATAGCAGCAAAAGTGATCACCATCATCCTCTGAAACAAATCTTTCCACTCGGCTAAAGATCTAATAATTCGATTTAAGGAGGGTTGTAGAGCGAATGATTTTGGAGCAGAGTGCTATCTCCTTCCCAAACCCACAGATTTCTACACGTGAAGGGCAATTTGCTGCTTCAGCACCACAATTTTGCATGAGGAGGTTCTGGAGATGTCAGCTCCTGGTGAATTTAAGTGATAACAATTCACTTACTGTAACAAATCACTTGTCCCAGGAATGAGGAAGGTTCGTGAAGATTGGAGACACCATCTCAGTCCCAGGGGGCTCCAATAGAGAGAGAGAGCAGACAATCTCACACAATCCAGCCACTAAGGTATCAGCTAGAGAGGCACAAGGCTAGGGTTAGAAGCTTCACCCGCGGGGGCCGAGGGAAGGTACCGTGGTATGATGCCCGAAGCACACATATAGCATGAGTTTTGTGAAAACTGCTGAGAGTCACTGTGCATGCAGAACCTTGTTCTTGGGAAGGTACAGAAGTTGCTTGCAAATCCCTCCATAGCCTCGCCCCTCCCTATCTCTGTAATCTCCTCCAGCCCCACAACCACCCCACCCACCCCCGAGATCTCTGCGCTCCTCCAATTCTGGCCTCTTGCCCGTCCCCGATTTCCATCGCTCCACCATTGGAGCCTTCAGCTGCCTGGGTCTTAAACTCTAGAATTCCCTCCCAAAACCGCCCTACCTCTCTTTCCTCCTTTAAGATGCTCCTTAAAGCCTACCTCTTTGATCAAGCTATTGGTCGCCTGCCCGAATATCCCACCATGTGGCTCGATGTTAAATGTTGTTTGATTACGCTCCTGTGAAGCGCCTTGGGATGTTTTACTGGTAAATGCGCTATATAAATGCAAGTTGTTGCTGTTGTTATTGTATCAAATCTCCTCTTGGACTTCACTGCTCTAAGGAGAATCACACCAGTTTCTACAGTCTATCCAGGTAACTGTAATCCCTCAACCTTGGAACCATTCTAATAAATCTCTTCTGTACCCTCTCCAAAGCCTTCACGTCCTTCCTTAAGTGCAGTGCCCAGAATTGGACCCAATACCCCAGCTGGGGCCAAACTAGTGTTTTATATAGGTCCTGGCTTTTGTACTCTATACCTCTGTTTATAAAGCCCAGGATCCCATATGCTTCATTACCTGTTTTGTTAACCTGCCATGCCACCTTCAATGATTTGTGCACAAACACCCCCAGGTCCCTCTGTACCTTTAGTTTGTACTGTCTCTCCTCATTCTTTCTACCAAAATTCCCACATTACAACAGTGACTACACTCCAACACTTGTCTGTGAAGTGCTTTGAGATGTCCGGTGGTCGTGAAAGGCGCTATATAAATCCAAGTCTTTCTTTCTTTCAAAATGTATCAACTCATACTTTTCTGCTTTGTATTTCATCTGCAATGAGTCCGCCCATTCTACCAGCCTGTCTATGTCCTCTCGAAGACCATTACTATCTTCTTCACTGTTTACTACACTTCCAATTTCATGTCATCTGCAAATTTTGGAATTGTGCCCTGTAGCTCCAAGTCCATGTCATTAATGTGTATCAGAAACAGCAGTGGTCCTGGTACTGAACCCTGGGGAATGCCGCTCTAGTTGAAAAAACAGCCAGCCTTCTGTCTTCTATCCCATAGCTAATTTTGCATCTATGCTGTTACTAATCCTTTGATTCATAGAAACATAGAAAATAGGTGCAGGAGTAGGCCATTCGGCCCTTCGAGCCTGCACCGCCATTCAATGAGTTCATGGCTGAACATGCAACTTCAGTACCCCATTCCTGCTTTCTCGCTATACCCCTTGATCCCCCTAGTAGTAAGGACTACATCTAACTCCTTTTTGAATATATTTAGTGAATTGGCCTCAACAACTTTCTGTGGTAGAGAATTCCACAGGTTTACCACTCTCTGGTGAAGAAGTTTCTCCTCATCTCGGTCCTAAATGGCTTACCCCTTATCCTTAGACTGTGACCCCTGGTTCCATGGGCTTCAATTCTGCTAACAAGCCTAATATGTGGTACTTTATCAAACGCCTTTTGAAAGTCCATATAGACAACATCAACTGCACTGCCCTCAGCCACCCTCTCAGTTTTTTTTATTCGTTCCTGGGATGTGAGCATCGCTGGTGAAGCCAGCATTTATTGCCCATCCCTAATTGCCCCTCGAGAAGGTGGTGGTGAGCTGCCTTCTTGAACCGCTGCAGTCCCATGTGGTGAAGGTACTCCCACAGTGCTGTTAGGGAGTGAGTTCCAGGATTTTGACCCAGCGACGATGAAGGAACGGCCGATATATTCCCAAGTCAGGATGGTGTGTGACTCGGAGGGGAACGTGGAGGTGGTGGTGTTCCCATGCATCTGCTGCCCTTGACCTTCTAGGTGGTAGAGGTCGCAGGTTTGGGAGGTGCTGCCGAAGAAGCCTTGGCGAGTTGCTGCAGTGCATCTTATGACTGATCTCATCAAAAAAACTCCAGCAAATTAGTCAAATATGATTTGCCCTTAACAAATCCGCACTGATTCTCTTTTATAGAAACTCAAACTTGTTCTTTCCAACTACATTCCTTCGGTGAATCTCCTGACTGATAGGCGAGAATCCAGTGAAGAATCAATCTGGAAAGAGATGTTGTCTTCATTAAAATGTCCTGAAAATGTGTTTGCCGTTGACAACAGAACTGATTGCAGGTTATGAAGCGAAAGGCTGACTGTCTCTCAATTCAGCCTGTGCTGCAGTGCAAGAGAGAGTTTGAACAAACGTTGTTTTCACACAAATACTGCTATTTGTTATCAGTGAGTGAAGCCGAGTGGCTGCCGAACTCAGGCTGAAATGGGCGCACAATTTGCAAAACAACCAAGGCACCCAGAATTGTCAATTCGTCTATTGCCCAGAAGATTCACGGTTTCCAGTTCCCGGAGGTGTACAGTCATTCTGTTGATGGCATCTCCTGGAGAATTTGAAGACGCTCATCCTCGTTTTCAAATCCCTCCATGGCCCTCGCTCCTTCCCTATCTCTATAAGCTCCTCCAGACCCGAGATCTCTACGCCCCTCCAATTCTGGCCTTTCGCCGATTTTAATCGCTCCGCCACTGGTGGCCGTGTCTTCAGCTGCCCGGGCCCCAAGCTCTGGAATTCCCTCCCTAAACCTCTCCACCTCTCTACCTTGTGGAAGTCAGGGGGTGTTGGAGGTTCTTGCGATCACAGAGGATGGGGGTCCCGGGCTGACAGAAGCCCAGATTATTTTTGTGGTGCCCTCCCACTCCGCCAGGGCCCCAAAAATTAAATCAACGCTTGGCTTTCATAGATCAAGTGAGATCACATCAGACAAGAAGTTACCAAGTAATATATCATGGTCAATGTGATCTCCCGGACCAGATTCGATTGTTTAGAGGGATTGGAGGGGAATATTCCAGATTCTCCCCACTCCTATCAGCTGGTCTTATTGTGTTTTGTTAACTGTTTGTTCGCCTTTTCCAGGAGATTACAGGGCTCCTGGTGGGCAGGAAGTATCTCAATTTTGATGCACAAGGCATCACAACAGTATGGGACAGGCCACCTGGGCCAGCTGGTCTTTTCTTGTTTGACATTTTTGTCTGTTCGTATCATCCTCATCCGTGTTGCATGGTATCTGTCATGTATGTATTTTTGGGATCATTAGCCACTAGATGGCGCCACTGTTGGAGGCCATTGGGCTGCACGCACGTGTGTACAGCCCAAGTAAAAAAGGCCAGCCATTTTTTATATTAGTCACTTTGAGCCTTAATAAAGCAGAGCCAAGGTTATACCTCTTAGAGTTAAACAGTACACAGTCTAACAGTTATTGCATACACAACAGTCTCATACTGTAGAATCATAGAGTGATACAACACAAAAAGGGGCCATTTGGCTCTTTGGTAGGCCTATCCAACTAATCCCGTAACCCTGTAACTTTTTCCCCTTCAAGTATTTATCCAATTCTCTTTTGAAAGTTATTATTGAATCTTGCAGGCAGCATGTTCCAGATCACAACAACTCGCTGCGTAAAAAATGTTTCCGCATGTCCCCTCTGGCTCTTTTGCCAAACACTTTAAATCTGTACCCTCTGGTTATCGACCGTTCTGCCAGTGGGAAGAGTATCTCCTCATTTACTCTATCAAAGCCCTTCATGATTATGAACACCTCTGTCAAATCTCCATGTGGCCTGTTTACACAGAAACCATTGGGGAAGCTCTGGTTTGGATGTCTACGTTTCAGATTGGGGAGTTGGAGGCGTAGCCTTGGCAAGAAAGAGGTGCTGCTCTCTCTGTTCAGGTTGTGGTCTCAAACCAAGGAAACACAAATACACAAGCACCCCCTAACCAGGTCTTAAGAATAAGAAAAATTTAGGAACATAGGAACAGGAGGAGGCCATTCAGCCCCTCAAGCCTCATTCAATGAGATTCCACCATTCAATGAGATCATGGCTGATCTGTGACCTAACTCTATATACCCGCCTTTGGCCCATATCCCTTAATACTTGCGGTTAACAAAAATCTATCAATCTCAAATTTAAAGTTAACAATTGACCTTTCAGAAGAGAATTCCAAATTTCTACCACCCTCTGTGTGTAGAAGTGTTTCCTAATTTCACTCCTGAAAGGTCTGGCTCCAATGTTTAGACTAGGCCCCCTAGTCCTGGACTCCCCAACTAGCAGGAATAGTTTCTCTCCATCTACCCTATCTGTTCCCCTTAATATCAAGAAAACCTCGATGAGATCACCCCTTAACCTTCTAAATTCTAGGGAATACAACCCTAATTTCTGTAATCTCTCCCTGTAACTTAACCTTGAAGTCTGTGTATCATTCTGAAGTGGAAGAAAGCTGGAGAAACAGGATACAGGATTTGGAGTCTGTCCCTTAGTTCTTGTGCTGATAACATTTGGTCGGCCGGAGGCAGAATGACCTAGATTCAAAGTTAGATGGTGGCCTGACTGCTGCTAGCAGATGGACATGCTGTGGCTCAGTGGGCAGCACTCTTGCCTCCGAGTCAGAAGGTTGTGGGTTCAAGGCCCACTACCAGGCACAAGGCCCACTACCAGGCACTTGAACACACAAATCTAGGCTGACACTCCAGTACAGTGTTGAGGGAGCACGACACTGTTGGAGGTGCTGTTTTTCAGATGAGACGTTAAACGGAGGCCCTGTCTGCTCTCTCAGGTGGATGTAAAAGATCCCATGGCACTATTTTCGAAGAAGAGCAGGGGAGTTATCCCCGGTGTCCTGGGGCCAATATTTATCCCTCGATCAGCATAACAAAAAAAGCAGATTATCTGGTCATTATCACATTGCTGTTTGTGGGAACTTGCTGTGCGCAACTTGGCTGCCGCGTTTCCCACATTACAACAGTGACTACACTTCAAAAGTACTTCATTGGCTGTAAAGCGCTTTGGGACGTCCGGTGGTCGTGAAAGGTGCTATATAAATGCAAATCTTTCTTTCTTTCTTTTTAATGACCATCACAGTGGAGGAGAATGGTTCAACCAATCATTATGACTCAACAACCCAATACAAACAGCTATTCTGCTGTAACCGTTTACACCGCCTCTGCACCCGTCTGCTGCTTTACTTGGCCCACTTGCACCGTTAACTCTTTTGAGGTTAGGCGCATTAAAAATTTTTAAACTGAGATTGACAGGTACAACTGTTTTTACGTCTTTTCCAGGAGGTTAAAGGGATTTTGGTGAGTAGGAAATATCTCAATTGAGATGCACAATTCAGATTCCAGCATCCACAGTACTTTGCTTTTGTGTTAGGCAAGGGATATGGAACCAAGGCGGGTAGATGGAGTTAAGATACAGATCAGCCATGATCTAATTGAATGGCAGAATTCGAGGGGCTGAATGGCCTACTCCAGCTCCAGTTTCTTTCCCATTTATTCACTGCTGCCCTCCAAGCTATCACAGAACCTTTCTTTTGTCCTTTCCCTGTCCCCCTTTTCCCTGGCTCTGCACTTGCTTGAAAGAAAATGTAAAATATCTAGCGTCGCCCAGTTCTGATGAAAGATCATCGATCTGTAATGTTAACTTTGTTTCTCTCGCTACAGATGCTGCCAGACCTGCTGAATATTTCCAGCATTTTCAGTGTTCAGAAGCCTGGTTCTCCAAACTTCGGTGAGTTGAGAAGCAGCAGTGGACGTGAAATCATGGCAGCGAGATGAAAGTTGATTCTGTTGTTGGGAATGCAAGCCTTGATGTAATCCAGTTTTGGATGAGCAGAAATTTTCTCCAATTAAATATTGGGAAGACCGAAGCCATTGCTTTCGGTCCCTGCCACAAACTGCGTTCCCTAGCCACTGACTGCCTCCCTCTCTCCAACTCCTGGCCGAGGCTGAACCAGACTGTTCGCAGCCTTGCTGTCATAGTTGACCCTGAAATTAACTTTCGACCACATATCCGCAGCGTAACTAAGACCGCCTACTTCCACCTCCATAACATCGCCTGTCTCCGCCCTTGCCTCAGCTCATCCGCTGCTGAAGCCCTCATCCATGCCTTTTTTCCTCTAGACTTGACTATTTCAACACACTCCTGGCTGGCCTCCCACATTCTACCCTACGTAAACTTGAGGTCATCCAAAATTCGGCAGCTCATGTCCAAACCCACCAAGTCCCGCTCACCCATCACCCCCTGTGCTCACTGACCTACATTGGCTCCTGGTTAAGCAACGCTTCGATTTCAAAATTCTCATCCTTGTTTTCAAATCCCTCCATGGCCATCGTCCCTCCCTATCTCTGTAATCTCCTCCAGCCCCAAAACCCCCCCGAGATGTCTGCGCTCCTCTAATTCTGCCCTCTTGAGCATCCCTGATTATAATCGCTCCGCCATTGGTGGCTATGCCTTCTGTTGCCTGAGCCCCAAGCTCTGGAAGTCCCTGCCTGAACCTTGCCACCTCTCTACCTCTCTCTTCTCCTTTAAGATGCTCCTTAAAACCTACCTCTTTGACCAAGCTTTTGGTCACCTGCCCTAATTTTTCCTTATTTGGCTTGGTGTCAATTTTTTTTGTCTTATAACACTGCTGTGAAGCACCTTGGGACGTTTTACTACATTAAAGGTGCTATATAAATACAAGTTGTTGTTGTTGTAAGCAACTTATTGTTACTGGCCAGCTATAAATGCCAAAGTCTCTTTCCTGTGTCTCTCCCTCTGATCCATTAAGCCACTGCATAGTTGTTGCAAAATGTCCATCAGGTTGCTCTGAAGATTAATAAGCCAAACCTTCAACATAACTGACTTGTTTAAACATCGGGAGATCTACTACAACAACAACTTGTATTTATATAGCGCCTTTAATGGAGTAAAACTTTTGTCAAACAAAATTTGACACCGAGCCACATAAAGGAGAAATTAGGGCAGGTGACCAAGAGCTTGGTACCGAAATGGTTCCAGGGATGTGGAGGGACTGGAGAAGCTGGAATTGTTCTCTTTAGAGCAGAGAAGGTTAAGGGGAGATTTAATAGCGGTGTTCAAAATCATGAAAGGTTTTGATAGAGTAAATAAGGAAAAATTGTTTCCAGTGGCGGGAGGGTCAGTAACCAGAGGATGCAGATTGAAGGTAAATTGGCAAAAGAACCAGAGGCAACATGGGTGAAAAAGATTTAGGGAGCGAGTTATAATGATCTAGAATTAATTGCCTGAAAGGGTGGTGGAATCAAGTTCCATAATACCGTTTGAAAGGGAATTTGATAAATACTTGCAGGAGCAAGGTTTGCAGGACTGTGGGGGGAAAGAGCGGGGGAGTGCAACTAATTGGAGAGCTCATTCAAAGAGGGGGAATGGGCACAATGGGCCGAAAGGCCTCCTTCTGTGCTGTATTGTTCTACGATCCTAGGTCAGGTCAGCAAGATTGAGGCAGTCTCTCCTTGCTCAGACAGGCAGGGCCGATCTGACCCAGTGAGCACTGTGACAGGCCAGCAGATTATTGGGTCCCAACATCTTTTCACAAAAGTTGCCTATTCTTCTTGTAGTGGATTGTGGCCCAGAATGCAGCAGAGCCAGATTGGACTAATTGCCTTCAGGTCAAGAATGACGGTTTCTCAAAATCCATCTCCTGGAAAGAGAAGTTTGGCTTCGGCCCAAGCTGCTCTCCAACTCGAGGTGAGAGTTACCATGGTTACCCCGTCCCCAGCTCTTGACGCGTGCTCTTAGTTGAAGACTGTTGGAAGCCGGACTTGGCTTCAGTCTCAAAAATGTCCGATTAAAGGCATGAAGAATTAACTCGCAATCATTTAGGACGGCCTTAGAGTGGGTGCAGAAGAGATGTATTAGGGTGGTACTAGGGGTGAGGGACTTCAGTTACGTGGAGAGACTGGAGAAGCTGGAATTGTACTCCATGGAGCAGAGAAGGTTAAAGGGAGATTTAATAGAGGCGTTTAAAATCAGGAGGGGCTTTGATGGAGTAAATAAGGAGAAATTGTTTCCAGTGGCAGGAGGGTCGGTAACCAGGGGACACAGATTTCAGGTGATTGGCAAAAGAACCAGAGGCAGCACAAGATAACATTTATTTTCAAACACCACAAGTTGTGATCTGGAATGCGCTGCCTGAAAGGGTGTTGGAAGTAGATTCAGTAGCAACTTTCAAAGGAGAATTGGATAAATACTTGAATGAAAACATTTATGGGGCTGTCGGGAAAGGCGCAGGGGAGTGGGATTAATTGCATAGCTCTAGCAAAGATGGGTCAAATACCTCCTTCTGTGCTGTATCATAGAATCATAGAATAAGTTAATGAGGTAAAACATCTCCATGTCCCTGTCCCTGCACGCTGCTGAAAGCAAGCCCCAGCTCCTACTCTTATCTCATTCTTTTACGCTCCTTGACTCCGTTAGTCCTGCCTTCCTGCTATAAGTTTGTAAAACTAAACCTTGATGTTACCCACTCAATTTATCTCTTCTACATCTTGCGCGACACCTAGATTCAGAATTAAAATTTTCTATCTATTTACTCTATCATGATTTTGAACATCTCTGTTAAATCTCCCCTTAACCTTCTCTGCTCTAAATTCCCTTTCCTCCCTTTTTTTAAACAAGTGTCCCCTTTATTTCTCTCCTTCCCAGGGCAGCAGGTGATGATTCCGTCACTCATATCCCATCTCGACTCATCTTTTGTTTCCTAACTTGTTCCGTTACCATCTCATTTATGCCCATCGTCCCTTTTGTCTCTCTAATCTCTCCTGCCTTCCACCCTATCACTGACCTTCCCTTTTGTTCTTTCCTCCCCTCCCCCTTTCACTGCCCCCCACCCCCCACCCCCGCACTTCTTTAAGAATCTGTTACATCTCAAACTGTTCCAGTTCTGACGAAGGGTCACCGACCTGAAATGTTAACTCTGTTTCTCTCTCCACAGATGCCGCCTGACTCGCTGAGATTTCCAGCATTTTCTGTTTTTATATCAAAGAGAATAGAAGCGGTTTCTCGTCCCTTTATTGTTACAGATCTAAGCACACAAGAACTGAACAAATTCCACTTAACATTCCTCATGCGTCGAACCATCAATAAGAAGGCAGAACAAAGATGTAATGGGCGTGAAACTCAATTTAGACTTGGTGATCAAAAACAAAATTTCTAAATTTGTAGATGGCACTAAATTGGGATGTGATAGACTGCAACACATTACATCATCATCATCATCATCATCATCATAGGCAGTCCCTTGGAATCGAGGAAGACTTGCTTCCACTCTAAAAGTGTGTTCTCAGGTGACTGTATAGTCCAATACGGGAATTACAGTCTCTGTCACAGGTGGGACAGACAGTGGTTGAAGGAAAGGGTGAGTGGGGAGTCTGGTTTGCCGCATGCTCCTTCCGCTGCCTGCGCTTGGCTTCTGCATGCTCCCGGCGACGTGACTCAAGGTGCTCAGCGCCCTCCCGGATGCTCTTCCTCCACTTAGGGCGGTCTTTGGCCAGGGGCTCCCAGGTGTCAGTGGGGATATTGCATTTTATCAGGAAGGCTTTGCAGGTGTCCTTGAAACGTTTCCTCTGCTCACCTGGGGCTCGCTTGCCGTGCAGGAGTTCCGAGTAGAGCGCTTGCTTTTGGAGTCTTGTGTCGGGCATGCGAACAATGTGGCCCGCCCAACGGAGCTGGTCGAGTGTGGTCAGTGCTTCGGGGACATTGGCCTGATCGAGGACACTAATGTTGATGCGTTTGTTCCCCCAGGGGATTTGCAGGATCTTGCTGAGAAATCGTTGGTGGTATTTCTCCAGCGATTAATAAATTTGCAGAATGGGCATATAATTGGCAAATGAAGTTCAACACAGATAAATGTGATGTATTGCATTTTGGTAGGAAGAATAGGGGTGTCACTTAGTATTTGGAGGGTGCGAGTCTAGGTGGGGTAGAGGGACAAAGGGATCTCGGAGTACAAATACGCAAATTGCTAAAAGTTGTGACACACGTTAGCAAGGCTATTGAAAAAGCAAAACAAGCACTAGGGTTTATTTCTAGAGGTATAGAATTCAAAAGTAGTTATGCTGTAGAGTACTGCATACAGTTCTGATTGCCATATTATAAAAAGGATATAGATTAACTGGAGAGGGTGCAGAGAAGATTTACAACGATGATACCAGAAATGTGAGGAAAGGATGAACAGGCGGAGTCTCTTTCCTCTTGAAAAAAGAAGACTGAGGGGTGACCTAATAGAGGTCTTTAAAATGATGAAAGGTTTTGATAGAGTGGATACAGAGGGAATGTTTCCACTTGTGGGGAAGAGCATAACTAGAGGCCATCAATATAAGGTAGTCACCAAGAAATCCAATAGGGAATTCAGAAGAAACTTCTTTACCCAGAGTGATGAGAATGTGGAACTCGCTACCACAGGGAGTGGTTGAAGCGAATAGTATCGATGTATTTAAGGGGAGGCTGGACAAACATATGAGGGAGAAGGGAATAAAGGGTTATGCTGATAGAGTTAGATGAGGAAAGACTGGAGGAGGCTCGAGTGGAGCATAAACGCCGGCATGGGCTGAATGGTCTGTTTCTGTGCCGTATATCCGATGCAACCCTGTGTAAACTGGTTCTGTTGTCCTGTGACAATGGCATTTCTGAACCATTTACTAAAGATATGGGCCCAGGAATCTGGCTCGGGTGTTGGCGCAGCACAGGCGGTATCGGATTTACGCCCGTTATACGTAGCTCCGGATTTTCGGTCCCGCTGCATTCAATGGGCGGCTGAACCAATACCACTCGTTCAGTGCCACCGTCCAGTCCGAATTTCTAGGACACGGCGTTGATTCTGTCTTTTAACTCTTCAGAGACCTTGTGAAAATTGCGGGGGACTCACTGAATGGTGTGGTGTTGGAAGAGCAGTCACATAGTAGGCCAACATCGGCCGTGGTTCAGTGGGTAGCATTCTTGCCTCTGAGTCAGAAGGTTGTGCGTTCAAATCCCACTCCAGGGACTTAAGAACATAAGAAATAGGAGCAGGAGTAGGCCATACGGCCCCTCGAGCCTGCTCCGCCATTTAATACAATCATGGCTGATCCGATCATTGACTCAGGTCCACTTCCCTGCCCGCTCCCCATAACCCCTTAATCCCGTATCGGTTAAGAAACTGTCTATCTCTGTCTTAAATTTATTAAATGTTCCAGCTTCCACAGCTCTCTGAGGCAGCGAATTCCACAGATTTACAACCCTCAGAGAAGAAATTCTTCCTCATCTCAGTTTTAAATGGGCGGACCCTTATTCTAAGATTAAGACCTCTAGTTCTAGTCTCCCCTATTAGTGGAAACATCCTCTCTGCATCCGCCTTGTCAAGCCCCCCTCATAACCTTATACGTTTTGGTAAGATCACACCTGAATTCCAATGAATAGAGACTTGAGCACAAAAATCTAGGCTGACACACTCCAGTGCAGTGCCGAGGGTGTGCTGCATTGTCGGAGGTGCCATTTTTCGAATGTGATGTTAAATGAGGCCCCGTCTGCTCTCTCAGGTGGACATAAAAGATCCCATGGCACTATTTCAAAGAAGAGCAGGGGAGTTATCCCCGGTGTCCTGGCCAATATTTATCCCTCAATCAACATAACAAAAAAAACAGATTATCCGGTCATTATCACATTGCTGTGTGTGGGAGCTTGCTGTGCATAAATTGGCTACCGTGTTTCCCATGTTACAACCATGACTACACTCCAAAAATTATTTCATTGTCTGTAAAGTGCTTTGAGACGTCCGGTGATGGTGAAGGGCGCTATATAGAAAATATAGAAACATGGAAAATAGGTGCAGGAGTAGGTCATTCGGCCCTTCAAGCCTGCACCACCATTCAATATGATCATGGCTGATCATGCAACTTCAGTATCCCATTCTTGCTTTCTCTCCATACCACTTGATCCCTTTAGCTGTAAGGGCCACATCTAACTCCCTTTTGAATATATCTAATGAACTGGCCTCAACAACTTTCTGTGGTAGAGAATTCCACAGGTTCACAATTCTCTGAGTGAAGAAGTTTCTCCTCATCTCGGTCCTAAATGGCTTACCCCTTATCCTTAGACTGTGACCCCTGGTTCTGGACTTCCTCAACATCGGGAACATTCTTCTTGCATCTAACCTGTCCAACCCCATCAGAATTTTCTATGTTTCTATGAGATGCCCTCTCATTCTTTTAAATTCCAGTGAATATAAGCCTAGTCGATCCAGTCTTTCTTCATATACAAATATAAGTCTTTCTATCCCTGGACTGCCTGAACTCTGCCATCATTGCACCTAACATGAGCAGTTTTGTTTCTACTACTCTGCCTGCCAGATTATTCCAACTGTTTAACATTAATCGAAAATTGTAATAAAGTGCTTTTCACAAAGTTACATAGAATTGCCTGGAATGTACAGTGCAGAAACAGGCTTTTCGGCCCAACTGCTGAATGCCAGTGTTCTCATGCTCCACACCAGTCTCCTCCCACCCTGCTTCCTCTCACCCTATCAGCATAACCTTCTATTCCTTTCTCCCGCATGTGTTTATCCAGCTTTCCCCCCATCGATTCCATTCAGTAGCGAGTTCCAAATTCCAACCACTCTCTTAGTGAAGAAGTTTCTCCTGAATTCCCAATTGGGTTTATTACTTTATCTTATATTGTTGGCCCCTAGTTTTGGACATCACCACAAGTAGAAACATCTTCTCTATGTCCACCCGATTGAACCCTTTCATAAGGTCACCCCTCCACTTTGTCTTTTCTAGAGAGAAGAGCCCCAGCCTGTTCAGTTTCTCCTGATAGTTATAACCTTTCCATTTCATTGCTCTGACCTGTCTGGGCTCTGACTGCAGACTATTGTTGTGTTACTCAATAATTGGAAAAAAAAAGGAGGAACATTTCGTCAAGTCTCGACCATTAATCTTTTAAAGGCTGGTGGCTTTGCTTTGATTTGATGCAAAACTGATTTGGTACATTGGCTGAAACATGATCGTCTGAGCAGTTGGGTGTAATGGGTATGGTAACAGCACAGACATCCTTTTCTCCGTTCTTTCACACTCTAAACAAAGTGCCTGATTAAATAGGGCGACAAGCTGTAACTATAATAAAAAGTTGTATTAATATAGTGCCTTTAATATGGTAAAAAGTCCCAAGGTACTTCACAGGAACATTATCAGACATAATTTGCCACCCAGCAATATTAGCAAATATTAGGGCAGGTGACCAAAAGCTTGGTCAAAGAGGTCAGTTTTAAGGAGCGTCTTAAAGGGGGAGAGGTGGAGAGGCGGAGAGGTTTAGGCAGGGAGTTCCAGAGCTTGGGGTCCAGGCAACAGAAGGGACGGCCACCGATGGTGGGGCGATGAAATATGGTGATATGCAAGAGGTCAGAATTGAAGGAACGCAGAGATCTCAAAAGAGTTGCATGGCTGGAGGAGGTTACAGAGATAGGGAGGGGGTGAGGCCATGGAGGAATTTGAAAACAAGGCTGATAATTTAAAACTTCCACATGTTTATTGCCGCAACAAGAAATTATAGGACCAGATGTATCCTGGGATCCACACAACGCTGTCACACCACCACATGCACACTCTCGACCTCTCTTCAGCAGCACTGACTCACTCTATCTCGAAGCTGTCCTGGTCTGCAGTTCCATTTCATCCTTCGCCTCATCCGGCGCTTTAATAGAATTTTTTTTCCCTTCCTTTCAGGTGTCAAGGATCGTAAGCTTCAACAACACTTGAACACCAACGCCCCTCCGGAACCTTCTTCACCTTCACTTCCCACTGATCTCATTTATGTCCATTGTGCCTTTGGTCTCTCTAATCTCTCCTGCCTTCCACCCGATCGCAGACCTTCCCTCGTGTTCTTTCCTCGCCCCCCCCCCTTTCCCTCCCCTCCCCCTTTCACTTCCTTCAGAATCTGTTACATCTCAAACTTTTCCAGTTCGGATGAAGGGTCACCGACCCGAAACGCTAACTCTGTTTCTCTCTCCACAGATGCTGCCCGAACCGCTGAAATTTCCAGCATTTTCTGTTTTTATTTCAGATTCCAGCATCCGCAGTATTTTGCTTTTGTCCTTTGTTGTTCCCCAGGCAGGCTTTGTGCTTTCTCTATTCCAGCAACACCAACGTGGTCAATGCTCCTCCCAAGTCATCTCACGCAGTCTTCCTCCATCCTCACTGTTGAAACCGGAGAATCGTTGTACAATCTACGATTCTAATTCATTCTCTCCCAGGCTTCTGGAAACTCCTCATCCCACTCAGTCTTCCTTTCCAGGTAGTTTGAGCCATGCCTCAGAGTCAGAAGGTTGTGGGTTCAAGCCCCACTCCACAGCACAAAATCCAAGTTGACACACCAGCGCAGTACCGGGTGAGTGCTGCACTGTCGGAGGTGCCGTCTTTCAGACAATAATTGAAACCGACGCCCCGTCTATCCTCTTGGGTAGATATAAAAGATCCCATGACACTATTCAAAGAGTTTTCCCCGGTGTCCAGGCCAATATTTATCAGATTATCTGGTCATTATCACATATATGATTGTGGGAGCTTGCTGTGCACAAATTGGCTGCCACGTTTCCTACGTTATAAGATTGACCACACTTCAAAGCTCCTTCATTGGACGTCCTGAGCTTGCAAAAGGTGCTATATAAATGCAAGTCTCTCTTTTTTTCCCCCATTCAGAATGCACTTGAAAGGCAAAAAGTGCGATTCTTGCAGAAAAGCTGAAAAATTGCACTAAAGCTTGGTGGCACTTAGCCACAGCTTCTCAATTTGCCTCGTCTTGGTTCTGACACCTTTCAACCTTCATTGGGGTTTACATTATGGGCCTTCGCCTTGTGTTCTCAATAAATAAAAGCTCATCCCATGTACAGACCATATACAATCGACCTCGTCACACATTCTGAGTTCTGACGAAGGGTCATCGACCCGAAACGTTAAATTCTGTTTCTCTCTCCACAGATGCCGCCTGACCTGCTGAGATATCCAGCACTTTTTTGTTTTTATTTCAGATTCCAGCATCCGCAGTATTTTGCTTTTGACATCACACATTCTACCTGACCCATTTCATCTGTCCTGCATAAATGCTCCCTGATCCCTGCACATTACCAAGCACAGCTCCATATTTATATATCCACTGCTCAAGCCTGGCATGCTGTCTTCCAGACATTTATTCCCCCCTGCTCTACAGCAGTACAGCGTCCATCGCCCTCTGGAAAATTTGACTCATTTCAGTCTGTAACCATCTCTGGCAACAAATTCATTACACATCAAATATTTATCCAGCTCCTCTTTGAAGGAGTTATTGCTTTTGCTGGATATCTGTTGGCGGTCGAGCGAACGTTTTTCCAACCTTTCGTCTTTTGTGAGGATTGCTCAGTGTAAACCCGGGCTCTTTTGTTGAGCGATCACCATGTACATCAAATAGCGTGCTTACCTCTGCATCACCTTTGCTTCCAGTGTTGACGTGGAAGGAAACCGTCTATTTGATTTAGACTGGATTGCGTCACTGAAAGTTACCGTGCAGGTACAGCAGGCAGTGGAGAAAACCATTGGTATGTTGGCCTTTATTACAAGAGGATTTGAGTTTAAGAGTAAAGACGTCTTACTACAATTATATAATCGTATCCCATCATACGGGGTTTACATTGGACAGAGGGAACATGTCCGAGTGTACCCAAGACTTCTGCCACACTAGTGGTCAAGGACGGGAAAGGTGCTTTACTCTACATCTGATAGTGTTATACTTGACCTTGGCAGTGCTTTATATCGAGGCCTATGTTGGCTTCCGGTCGGTCAACATCTCGATTTCAAAATTCTCATCCTTATTTTTAAATCCCTCCATGGGCCTTGCCCCTCCCTATCCCTGTAATCTCCTCCAGCTCCACAACAACCCTCCCCCCGCCAAAATATCTGTGCTCCTCTAATTCTGCCCCCTTGCGCATCCCTGATTATAATCACTCAACCATCGGTGGCCGTGCCTTCTGTTGCCTGGGCCCCAAGCTCTGGAACTCCCTCCCTAAACCTCTCCGCCTCTCTACCTCTCTTTCCTCCTTCAAGACGCTCCTTAAAACCTACCTCTTTGACCAACTTTTGGTCACCTGCGCTAATTTCTAATTATGCGGCTCGGTGTCAAATTTTTGATCTCATAATACACCGGTGAAACACCTTGGGACGTTTCACTATGTTAAAGTTGTTATTGTTGTTGTAGAGGACGGGAATACAAGAGTTAGAACTCTTGTTAAAGCCCTGGTTGACCACACCTGGAACACTGAGCAGTTCTGGGCACCACATCTTAGGAAGGATATATTGGCCCAGGAGGGAGTTAAGAGTAGATTTACGGGAATGATACCCGGACTCCAAGGGTTAAATTACGAAGAGAGATTATACAAACTAGGGTTGTACTCCTTGGAACTGAGGAGATTAAGGGTGATTGGATTTAAGTTTTTAAACTATTAAAGTGGAACTGATAGTTTAGAGGGTGAGAAAGTATTTCTGCTGGTTGGGGACTCTAGGACAGAGATGGAGACAGAGACAGAGACAGAGAGAGAGAGAGAGAGAGAGAGAGACAGAGACAGAGAAAGACAGAGAGAGAGAAAGAGAGACAGAGAGAGAGAGAGAGAGAAAGAGAGACAGAGAAAGAGAGACAGAGAAAGAGAGAGAAAGAGAGAGAAAGAGAGAGAGAGACAGAGACAGAGACAGAGAAAGAGAAAGAGAAAGAGAGAGAGACAGACAGAAAGAGAGAGAGAGAGAGAGAGAGAGGGAGAGATAGAGAAAGACAGAGAAAGAGAGAGATAGAGAGAGATATTTATAGTCTAAAAAATTAGGGCTAGACATTTCAGGAGTGTAGTTAGGAAACACTTCTACACACAAAGAGTGGTAGAAGTTTGGAACTCTCTTCCGCAAATGGCAATTGATGTTAGAACAATTGTTAATTTTAAATCTGAGATTGATAGATTTCTGTTAACCGAAAATATTAAGGGATATGGGCCAAGGGCGGATATATGGAGTTAGATCGCAGATCAGTCATGGTCTCATTGAATGGTGGAACAGGCTCGAGGGGCTGAATGGCCTCCTCCTGTTCCTGTGTTCACTGCTGACACTGGGTGCCTGCACTGGGAGACAACAGCCCTCACCTTGATGAGCGAAAAAATAAAAAAAAAAACACAAACATAACTCTTCCATCGCTAGGGTGTTAGGAAGGGCAACAACAGGAACAACAACATCTTGTATTTATATAGTGCCTTTAAAGTAGTAAAACATCCCAAGGTGCTTCACAGGAGCGATAATCAAACAAAATTAGACACCGAGCCACATAAGGGGATATTAGGGCAGGTGGCCAAATGCTGTGCTAATGAGGTGGGTTTTAAGGAGCGTCTACAATTAGATAGATAAGAATGGAACCAGGCGAGTGCAGTCCCAGCAATCTGTAAGGCATGGTAGCCCACCCTGAACACCCCCACCCCACCCTTCCTGCACTACTGCACCCGTGCAGAACCAAACCGACAGATGACATCGACGTACAACTAAACTAACAAACCTATTAACACTTGCTTCCACAAAGCTCAGTAATTAACGTGTATTCCATACGCTCCACATATAAAACAGTGTAAAATGGAGGGCTAGAAATTGCGGTAACTTTTGCGGTGGCACAAAAGTATCGGCAGGTAAAAAATATTTGCAGCTTGACGGGAACTTCCGGTTCAGCGCTCCAAGAAGTAAGTGGAGTGCTAAATCAAGCGTAACCACTTCCCTTCGAGTGCTAAGGGGAGCGAGAGTGCGGTGGTGGCAGGAGGCTGAGCAATGTTCCGTGCAGCACTGCCGTCTATACAGGCTCCGTCCCTCGCTTAAAGGGAAGGGCCGATGTTGGTTTGCTTCAATCGGCCACGGGTCCTGCGCTAGGTGCACAGCAGCCTCGAGCTCTCGGAGAGAGGGCAGGGCTAAGCAACCGCCAAAATACACCAGATTAATAAAAACTTGCCCTACCTGATCAACCGCTACCTTTAACTATCGCTCCCCAAGCGGCCGGCCGAGGTGACAACGCCCCCTGCTACTGCCGCTGTTGACACCCGGCGATGCTGCAGGGGGCGGGAGCGAATATCACATCCGGGGCAGTATCAGGGCGCTGCGCACCGGATAACATCACGATTTCCGGGGCGCTACAGAGCGAGGCAGTAAGTGTGAGCGGCAGCTCAAAACCGGCAGGGAAGTTCACGGGTGTCGGTGAATTCGCCGCACCCGGTCGGTGACCCCTTAGCGCCCCGTTGCCGCCCCCTGCAGGTGCTAACGGGAGGCGCAAAATGGGCCAATTTCTCCCCCGATATACTATTTTGTTTAATGTCCCAATGATTTTTCTCCCAGGAGTTGCTCACAGCAGTGTTCAACAACAACAACTTGCATTTATATAGCACCTTTAATGTAGTAAAATGCCCCAAGACACTTCATGGGACAATCTGACACCGAGCCGCATAAGGGGATATTAGGGCAGGTGGCCAAATGCTGTGCTAATGAGGTGGGTTTTAAGGAGCGTCTTAAAGGAGGAGAGAGGCGGAGAGGCTTAGGGAGGGAATTCCAGAACTTGGGGCCCAGGCAGCTGAAGGCACGGCCACCAAGGGTGGAGTGCTTAAAATCGAGGATGTGCAAGAGGCCAGAATTGGAGGAGCGCAGAGATCTGGGAGGGTAGTGAGGCTGGAGAAGGTTACAGAGATAGGGAGGGGCAAGGCCATGGAGGGATTCATCTTTAATTCCTGGAGACTCCAGGACAAACCCTGGAGGGTTGGCAACCCTAAGCGCAGAATTTCCTTTTGCTTTAAGAAAAAAAGAGACGTCGCAAAACCAAAAAAACCCAGAATTAAATCAAAGAGGGAGCCAAGGGAGAGAGAGCCCTCCGCGATCACCGCTGGCAGACAGCTGCCTGGTGGCCACGGCTAAGGGAAGGAGCGCCCCCAGCTGGGGGGGGATGTGAGAGTGGCATTGCATTAAAACAATTCCCATCCAAATCAATCGGGTTGCTCAACAAACAACGGGGAAAAAAACACCACCCCTCCACTGAATCTAGCTTCAGGCATTCCTGCATCCAGCCGGGCTACGTTCTGGGAGCTGGGCTGATGCGACTTGTACATCAGCTGCCAAGCGTAAAAGTCATTAAGAGCCACATGCTTCCTTGTGACGCACTGCTTTTCCCCAAGATGGTACGTGCACTGAATAATAGGTCACCTGGTCGACTGTGAGGCACCAGCTCTCCCCAGCTTCACAGCCAATCTGACTCAACATGCCTCATTATTCAGGTGCCAGATCAGAGCTGTTGGCGGCTGTTATTTTTTTTTTTGAAGCCCTCCCCACCATGTTCAACTCAATTTTAATAATGCAGCCCCGTGTTTCCCCAGTAGGGGGCGAGGTCAGCTGGCGGGAGGGAGGGGGAAATTTGGAAGGGAAGCCACAGGCGCTCAATAAACGCATCACCTCCTGAAGGTCACTGCTCCCGCGGGAAATGTCCCAGTGTCAACTGATGCAAAATTGAATTAAAAATTTATTTTGTTCCTGGCATCTCTGGCAAGGCCGGCATTTATTGCCCATCCCTAATTGCCCCTTGAGAAGGTGGTGGTGAGCCACCATTTCAGAGGGCAGTTAAGAGTGGACCACATTGCTGTGGGTCTGGAGTCACATGTAGGCCAGACCGGGTAAGGGCGGCAGATTTCCTTTCCTGAAGGACATTAGTGAACCAGATGGGTTTTTACAACAATTTGATAGTTTCATGGTCACCATCACTGACACGAGCTTTTATATTTCAGATTTATTTAATTAACTTAATTAAAAATTCCACAGCTGCTGAGGTGGGCCTTGAACTCAAATCTCCGGATTATGAGTCCAGCTGTCTGCATTACTCGTCCAGTAACGTAACCACTATGCTGCCGTACCTGCATCCAAAGCAATTGGAGCAAATTCACTCGACACGGTAACGAAGTAACGGCATTGTGACGGTGCCGTGTTATGACGCTCCTGGCATTCGGGGCGTTACAGCTGATCAAAGGCTTATGCGAACTGTTTAAAAGCTCTTTCGCTGGTGTAATGTATTTGCTTCCTGGGTTCTTTGCTTAAGAATTCATAGCAACACATTGCTATTCAGAACTAGTTGGTTTCTTAACAAAAGGTTTAACAATCACACTACACATTACCAGTTCATCCACCAGGCTGAAAACTGCATACCTCATCGTGGATGACCTTGACCCAACGGACTGGGGTTTTATTGAGTCCCGTGAACATCATGTGACTGGCTAAGCCACTCACAATGCAACAGCTCTACAACTCTTTTGATTGGAAGACAAAATAAACAGTTAAATCAAGTGCCCCCCAATCTGGGGGACACTCCAACACTTATCAACAGCTCTAGAAACCTGTGAGCATATTCACAGGTGCGTACATTATACCTGGCATTAGTTTGTTCTGTGCTTCCCCTTTGCGTTATAGAATGGTGCCCCAGGACAGCCTGGCTTAGCCGGCAGTGCTGTACATGCAACGGGGCGCACTATCACAGCCTCCAGAAGAAGAGGGGCTACATCAAGTGCAGCCATCGTAGCAGGAGTATTTATAGATGGGCACCATTTTTATAGTTGTGAGTCCACTGCAACTGGGCTCAGCTTTCTCTTACTTTATATTTCCTCACACACAGAGCATGGGCAATGTCTATTCAATTACATTTTCAAACAAACATAAAAGGGAAAAGGTGATAAGACTTTGGTCTCGTACCACCCAACTGTCAGCTGTGGCACCTCTGCGTCAGAAAGTTGTGTGTTCAAGTCCCACTCCAGTGACTTGAGCAAATAAATCTAGGCTGACACTCCATAGGCGTACGGTAACATAGTGGTTATAATAACATAAGAAATAGGAGCAGGAGTTGGCCATTTGGCCCCTCGAGCCTGCTCCGCCATTCAATAAGATCATGGCTGATCTGATCATGGACTCAACTCCACTTCCCTGCCCGCTCCCCATAACCCTTTATTCCCTTATCGCTCAAAAATCTGTCTATCTCCGCCTTAAATATATTCAATGACCCAGCCTTCACAGCTCTCAGGGGCAGAGAATTCCATAGATTTACGACCCTTTGAGAGAAAAAATTCCTCCTCATCTCAGTTCTAAATGGGCGGTCCCTTATTCTGAAACTATGCCCCCTAGTTCTAGATTCCACCGTGTTACCAGACAAGTGATCCAAAGGCCTGGGCGTGAGTTCAGCCACTCAAAGTCGGCACTGTGGGAGCACCTTCACCACACGGGACTGCAGCGGTTCAAGAAGGCGGCTCACCACCACCTTCTCAAGGGCAATTAGGGATGGGCTGGTCTTGCCAGTGACGCCCACATCCCGTGAATGAATAGAAAAAAATGCAGCACTGAGGGAGTGCTGCACTGTCAGAGGTGCCGTCTTTCGGATGAGACGTTAAACCGAGGTCCCATCTGCTCTCAGGCGGATGTAAAAGATCCCATGGCACTATTTCAAAGAAGAGCAGGGGATTTATCCCCGGGGTCCTGGTCAATATTTATCCCTCAATCAACATAACAAAAACAGATTAGCACATTGCTGTTTATGGGAGCTTGCTGTGTGCAAATGGGCTGCCGTGTTTCCTACAGTACAACAGTACTACACTTCAAAATAAATACTTCATTGGCTGTAAAGCGCTTTGGGACGTCCGAAGGTCAAGAAAGGCGCTATATAAATGCAAGTCCTTCTTTCTTTGTAAATGATGCAGTGCCATTCTTTCACTCACTGTTCCAACATATGCAAGAATGGCTTTGTGTGACTCGCCTGTGGGTCTAGCTCCCCTCCCGGCAACAACAAATTGCACTTGCATAGCATCTTTAACCGATAAAATGTCCCAAGGCACTTCATGGGAGCGATTATCAAACAAAATTTGACACCGAGCCACTTAAGGAAATATTAGGACAGGCGACCAAAAGCTCAGTCAATGAGGCAGGTTTTAATGAGCTTCTTAAAGGAGGGGAGAGGTATCGAGGTGGAGAGGATAAGGGAGGGACTTGCCAGCTGAAGGCTCGGCTGCCAAAGGTGGAGTGATGAAATTCAGTGACGCGCAAGAGCCCAGAATTAGAGGAGCGCAGAAGTCTTGGAGGGTTGTGGGGCTGGAGGAGGTTGCAGAGATAGGGAGGGGGCATGATCATGGAGGGATTTGAAGACAAGGATGACAAATTTAAAATCGAGGCGTTGCTGGACCGGGTGTAGGTCAGCGAGCGCAGGGGGTGATGGGTGAATGGGACTCGGTGCGAGTTGGGACACGGGGCAGCGAGTACAGGGGGTGATGGGTGAATGGGACTCGGTGCGAGTTAGGACACAGGCCAGCGAATACAGGGGGTGATGGATGAACGGGACTCGGTGCGAGTTAGGACACAGGCCAGCGAATACAGGGGGTGATGGATGAACGGGACTCGGTGCGAGTTGGGACACGGGGCAGCGAGTACAGGGGGTGATGGGTGAACGGGACTCGGTGCGAGTTAGGACATGAGTCAGTGAGTACAGGGGGTGATGGGTGAATGGGACTAGGTGCGAATTGGAACACGGGGCAGCGAGTACAGGGGGTGATGGGTGAACAGGACTCAGTGCGAGTTTTGGATGAGCTGAAGTTTACGGAGGGCGCAAGGTGGGAGGATGACGAGGGGACGCAGGATTAGAAACCTTCTGTGTGGGAGAAACCAGTGCAGTGTCATCATTCCCACACAGCTAGACTCCAGACCACCTTGTGGAAATTTAAATAATATATTTTAAAAACAGTCTGTTTTTACATCACATGACGTAGAGACATTAACTAATAATGCGGTGACTCAAACTAAGATCATATTCCCAACTCCATCTGCTTCCAACTCACTAAGAGCTGTACCCTGCCACTCTGTTGGTGCTCCTGCGACTGTCTAAAAAAGAAAGTCTATTCCTCTTTGCCTCTTGGTCAAGAAGTCGCAGGTTTCCCAAGTCTGGCGTCAGACGCCTGTTATGCTGCCAAAGCAAGCGCTCTACTCGGAACTCCTTCACGGCAAATGAGCCAAAGGTGGGCAACGGAAACATTATAAGGACACCCTCAAAGCCTCCCTGATAAAGTGCAACATCCCTGTTACGTTTAGAATAACTCCACGAGACTGTATATTGTAAGCTCAAACTGTTGTGAACTTGGTCTCTTTATTATAACTCAAGAGTGAGGAGGCAGCATGGTAGACTGCCTTTTATACCTGCTTGCCTGGGGTGTGCAGGTGACCCTTGGGTCTCCCACAGGTGCGCCCCCTGGTGGCAAGTCTTACACATTGGTAATGTTTACATACATAACAATCCCCACTGACACCTGGGAGTCCCTGGCCAAAGACCGCCTTAAATGGAGGAAGAGCATCCGGGAAGGTGCTGAGCACCTCAAGTCTCGTCACCGAGAGTATGCAGAAAACAAGCGCAAGCAGCGGAAGGAGCGTCCGGCAAACCAGACTCCCCACCCACCCTTTCCCTCAACCACTGTCTGTCCCACCTGTGACAGGGACTCTGGTTCTCGTATTGGACTGTACAGTCACCTAAGGACTCATGTTTGGAGTGGAAGCAAGTCTTCCTCGATTCCGAGGGACTGCCTATGATGATGATGCTGCCACAAGTAAGACATCATAAGCTCACTGCTCTTCAGTGCTGGTAGCCAGGTTTGCTCTCGAGTCTCCAAAGGTTGGCCTGGATTCTCCACGAATGAAAGATGAATCCCCTGGACACTGCTGTGAGCAAATCCAGCAGAAAAATCATAAGGGCGTTAATAAAATGGAGCCTTTTCTTCGCGTTAGCTATAAAATTATTCGAATTGGGGGAAAAAACCTATTTGATGGAGCGGAGTGGTTCAAAGAAAGAAAGACTTGAATTTATATAGCGCCTTTCACGATCTCCGAAAGTCCCAAAGCGGTTTACAGCCAATGAAGTGCTTTTGGAGTGTAGTCACTGTTGTAATGTGGGAAATGCGGCAGCCAATTTGCGCACAGCAAGCTCCCACAAACAGCAATGTGATAATGACCAGATAATGTTATGTTGATTGAGGGATAAATATTGGCCAGGACACCGGGGATAACTCCCCTGCTCTTCTTCAAAATAGTGCCATGGGATCTTTTACGTCCACCTGAGATGGTAGACAAGGCCTCGGTTTAACGTCTCATCCGAAAGACGGCACCTCTGACAGTGCAGGGACTTAAACGCAAAACCTTCTGACTCCGAGGCGAGAGTGCGCTACCCACTGAGCCACGGCTGACAGTTGTCGGAGGCAGGAGGTCATGAACCCTCCTGGAATACGTCCAACTGGTGTTGACAACCCAACCGGTGGCCCATGACTTGAGCGGTCCCTACAATGAGACAGTTTCTACCCACAAAATCACGGAGACAAGTGCAGCCACTTCACACCACGCAGAATCATCATATAGGCGGTCCCTCGAAATGAGGATGACTTGCTTCCACGCCAAAAAGAGGTGAGTTCACAGATGTTTCAATGAAGGACCTAATAGTCCAAATCCCGAGCTACATCGTGAAGGGTGGAAGATGCCTGTGCGTGGATTTTTTTTAACGTGTGGTGGCCATTGCACACCAGCCACCACACAGGCTTGACAGAGCTAGGTCTTGGTCCAGTGGCAAGGATTAACCAGGACGACTGGAGACCAGCTCTGCTGCATGGACCTAGTGCGCACACATCGCAGTGTGGGCTGACCCGTGCTGCCCCAGGGCCCTTGATTAATGTGCACTGCAGCAACTCACCAAGGCTTCTTCGGCAGCACCTCCCAAACCCACGACCTCTACCACCTAGAAGGATGAGGGCAGCAGGTGCATGGGAACACCATCACCTCCAAGTTCCCCTCCAAGTCACACACCATCCCAACTTGGAAATATTCCTTCATCGTTGCTGGGTCAAAATCCTGGAACTCCCTCCCTAACAGCACTGTGGGAGCACCTTCACCACACGGACTGCAGCGGTTCAAGAAGGTGGCTCACCACCATCTTCGAGGGCAACTAGGCAGGAATCAGGTCCCATGTTCTGCATCAAAAATGAACAAGTCAAAAATTTAAACAAGAGTCCACAAAAACAAATCTACTTCAGATTTGTTTTAGTTTCATTTCGTTATCCAACCTTAAGCAAGATGGTGCATGCTGGAAATATTGGTTGATGGAATACGACAGAGAGGAGAGCACCAACTCACCACAACAAATCAAGCAGCTGTGAACCCATCTCTCCATTCCCAATGAAATGTTGTACAAGGCCATTGCGATGAGCGTAGCTTGCAATAAACATCTCCCAGGCTTTGATTAAGTACCTTGCAACACCGTCTCTGCATCTCATCAGCACAGGGGGCCACCTTACTGCCTCATACGCTGGAGACAAATGGAAACTATTGCTTAAAAAAAACCCCAGCTGAATAAATGATAGTCTGTTCATGCTGCACAATAATCTCCATACAGGAAGGTTAGAGGAACGCAAGCAAGTGCAGAGTGTTGCTGTGCAAATAGATGGTTCACTCTGAAAGCAAGTTACGTCAATCATTTCACAAGTGTGAAAGAGCCAGTGTCAGCTGTGGCTCAGTGGGCAGCACACTCGCCTCTGAGCCAGAAGGTTGTGGGGTCACACTGACCACAGCTCCGCTGGGCAGGCCACATTGTCCGCATGCCAGACACGAGACCCCCAAAGCAAGTGCCCTACTGGGAACTCCTTCATGGCAAACGAGCCAAAGGTGGGCAGAGGAAACGTATCAAGGACACCCTCAAAGCCTCCTTGATAAAATGCAACATCCCCACCGGCACCTGGGAGTCCCTGGCCAAAGACCGGCCTAAGTGGAGGAAGTGCATCCGGGAGGGCGCTGAGCACCTCGAGTCTCATCACCGAGAGCATGCAGAAAACAAGCGCAGGCAGCGGAAGGAGTGTGCGGCAAACCAGTCCCACCCACCCCTTTCCTCAATGACTATCTGTCCCACCTGTGACAGAGTCTGTGGTTCTCGTATTGGACTGTACAGGCACCTAAGAGCACATTTTGAGAGTGGAAGCAAGTCTTCCTCGATTCCAAGGGACTGCCTATGATGATGATGATGATGATGATGAGGGTTCAAGTCCTACTCCAGAGACTTGAGCACATAAATCTAGGCTGACACTCCTAGTGCAGTGCTGAGGGAGCGCCGCACTGTCGGAGGTGCCGTCTTTCGGATGACCGAGGCCCCGTCTGCCCTCTCAGGTGGACATAAAAGATCCCATGGTACTATTTTGAAGAAGAGCAGGGGAGTTATCCCCGGTGTCCTGGGCCAATATTTATCCCTCAATCAACATCACTAAAAACAATTTAAACTAATGTCCGAAACTCACACATTATTCATCCTTGACCTTGCCATTTCTTAACCCCAGTATCTCAGGAACCTTTCCATGTTGCTCACAACATCCAATTATCTGGGACAATGCAGCAGCACAAAGATAAAACATTTTATGGAGCAAATAAATTTTAAAAAAACAGGCTTGAGGCCTTTATTTTACAGGCCTGAATGTGCAGCCCTCTGAGCAATGGTCCTGCCAAAAAAAACAGGCTGAAGAAAATTGTTAGTGTTATGTGTTTGTTTAATGACCAGATGTGGGGACAAATCATGATTGTAGCCCCCAAGGGTTAGGAAGAAGCTAAGCACTAAGTTGTTACATGTCCAGTTATGGACTCAGTCATTTTATATATATCTATATATACATATATAGACATTTATATAGAGTGCTCTTTCCAGAAAATTCTAACCTGTAAACTAAAAGAAAGACTTGCATTTATATAGCGCCTTTCACAACCACTTGACGTCTCAAAGCGCTTTTACGGCCGATGAAGTATTTTTTGAGAGTGTAGTCACTGTTGTAATGTGGGAAACACGGCAGCCAATGTGCGCACAGCAAGCTCCCACAAACAACAATGTGATAATGACCAGATAATGTGGGTTTTTTTTGTTATGTTGATTGAGGGATAAATATTGACCAGGGCACCGGGGATAACTCACCTGCTCTTCTTCGAAATAGTGCCATGGGATTTTTTATGTCCACCTGAGAGAGCAGACGGGGCCTCGGTTTAACGTCTCATCTGAAAGACGGCACCTCCGACAGTGCAGCACTCCCTCAGCACTGCACTGGGAGTGTCAACCAATATTTTTTTGTGCTCCAGTCCCTGGAGTGGGACTTGAACCCACAACCATCTGACTCAGAGGAGAGAGTGCTGCCCACTGAGCCACAGCTGGCACCGAAACTAGTCACCAAAGCTGTTTTCCCCAATTCAGTGATGTACGATTCAAGAGTGCGATTAAAAAGGTTTTCAAAGTATTATCAGCAAAGTGAACCTCGGAAGTCATCATGATCCCACCTCATGCCCATCCCTCACCATGTCCCCTGCCCAGTTTGAACTTGGCCAACACCTTAAATGTTAAAAACCTTAAATATCTTAATCGGACAGTGTCAGCTGTGTCTCAGTGGGCAGCACTCTCGCCTCTGAGTCAGAAAGTTGTGGGTTCAAGTCCCACTCCAGGGACTAGAGCACAAAAGCATCTAAGCTGACCCTCCCAGAGAAATATTGAGGGAGGCTGCACTGTCGGAGGTGCCGTCTTTCGGATGAGACATTAAACCGAGGTCCCGTCTGCTCTCTCAGGTGGACGTAAAAGATCCCATGGCACTATTGTAAAAAAGAGCAGGGGAGTTATCCCCAGTGTCCTGGCCAATATTTATCTCTCAATCAACATAACAAAAACAGATTATCTGGTCATTATCACATTGCTGTTTGTGGGAGCTTGCTGTGCATAAATTGGCTGCCACGTATGCCACATTACACCAGTGACTACACTCCAAAAGTACTTCATTGGCTGTAAAGCGCTTTGAGATGTCCGGTGGTCATGAAAAGCGCTATATAAATACAAGTCTTTCATTTGAATGACACACAAACCCAACAACAACCTTAGGCGGCAGATGCAAAAGGAATAACAGACAAGGAAGGATGAAGTGACAGTCCGTATGGAACTACTTTACACATAGGGCGGGGACGACATTGAGCAGGAAGGCAGTGGAGATGGAGAGTATCGGAAAACTCAGAGGTAACTGGATAGATATTTGGCTGAGAAAGTGATTGAGGGGATGCCAGAGAGGGTATGGGAGAGGGTAGGAGATACTTTGCCAATTTTGGGATTGGCCAAATGGACCCTTATTTCCCACGTTCCAACAGTGACTACACTCCAAAAGTACTTCATTGGCTGTAAAGCGCTTTGAGACGTCCGGTGATTGTGAAAGGCGCTATATAAATGCAAGTCTTTCTTTCTTTAATGTCCTCATTAGGGGCTTAATTTTCTCCAAAGCTGTTTATTGGCGTACTTGAAGAGTTACGCCCGTTTTTTGGGGACTTTCCCCGTTTGATTTCTTCATTTTGGCGCCACCTGGCCTGCCTTTAGTTTTGGGGGTGGAGCCTTGATCTGCGCCAAATAGATCGGGTTGCCACGGTAACCAGGGACACACTGTGGGCTGAGGCTGGAAAGTGAACCATACAGCCAGCTCACAGCAACCTACACAAGCACATTACATATTGCACCAACTTACCTCCATTAAATTATTAATGTGTCCCCCCCTCCCCCGATGCCGGTCCCAGCCCCTGCACCTATCCTCCTATCCCAGGCCGAACGGCCTCCTCCCTCCTGGTCCCTACTCCTAATCCCACCCTCTCTCCCACTCTCTCTCCCCTCTCTGCTGCTGCTGTCCGGGCATCTGCTGCACCGATTTCCTTACCTGCGCCGATTACATTAACTCACCAGAAGGTTTTTCTACAGAGACCACTTACGCTGGCCGAAGCAGAACTGGAGTAACTCTGAGCTGGCCAAATTTGCCATAAATGGCCAGAATTGGCGCGGGTGGCAGGTTACGCCCCCTTTCATAAAAACATAAGAAATAGGAGCAGGAGTTGGCCATTTCTTCGACCTTATCCCCATATCGTTCAGTTTCTTAAACTAAAAGGGGATAAAGGGTTATGGGGAGCGGGCGGGGAAGTGGAGCTGAGTCCATGATCAGATCAGCCACGATCTTATTGAATTGCGGGGCAGGCTCAAGGGGCCATATGGCCTACTCCCGTTCCTATTTCTTATGTTCTTAGTCGGCATCCACCATGTCGAGCCCCCTCATTAATTTATAAGTTTCAATAAGATCACCTCTCATTCACGATTTCACTCAAAAAAAAAGTAACTTAAAAAAATCGTAACTAACTGAGTTACGCTGGTGCAAATTGATAGGGGAAACTTGTATTTTTTAAAACTTAGATCAAAAAAAGCGGCGCAAATCAGTGGGGAAAATTGAGGCCCTGGTCCTTTACAGTCCTGTCTTCCGACCAGGCATTAGGTAGTCGGGGCAGGGTTTGTAGTCTCATGTGGATTTCAGCCTCAGGTCCAGGTGGTGATGGGTTTTGAACAATCTGCCTCGGTCTGTAATTTATGTTAACTGGATGTTCAGTACCTGAGGAAATTGTTCACATTTTACCAGCTCAATGACAGATGGCACAAGATAATTACAGGGCTGGCCCCTTCCTCAGCCATGCAGCAATACCACTGTTACACAAAGACTAACACGAGCTGCACCCCACAAGATCAAACAAGACCTTCAAACCTTTTAAGACACTTCCCGGTTCTGTAGCCGATATTTATCAGGGAGGGTGGGGGTGGCGACTAATATAAAGGGAACGTATATTAGAACTTCTTATTTTACCGACTGCAGCCAGCACCATTTCACAGAGACACATCAGAGAAAATGTTGCACTATCAACACAGTGTGTCAGCTGTGGCTCAGTGGGCAGCACTCTCGCCTCCGAGGTAAAAAGTTGTGTGTTCAAGTCCCACTCCAGAGACGCAAGCATGAAAATCTAGGCTGGCGCTCCCAGTGCAGTGCTGAGGGAGTGCTGCACTGTCAGAGGTGCCGTCTTTTGGATTTGATGTGAAACCGAGGCTCTATCTGCCAGGTGCTAGTAAAAGATCTCATGGCACTATTTCGAAGAAGAGCAGGGGAGTTATCCCCAGCATCCTGATCAATATTTATCCCTCAATCAATATAACGAAAACTGATTATCTGGTCATTATCACATTGCAGTTTATGGAAGCTTGCTGTGCGCAAATTGGCTGCCACATTTTCCATGTTACAACAGTAACTACACTTCAAAAATTACTTCATTGCCTGTAAAGTCTGGTGGTCGTGAAAGGCGCTATATAAATGCAAGTCTTTCTTTTTTTTCTATCACCAGCTTCTTCTGTCCCAACAAGGGATGCTTTGAATTGACATTTTTTCCCTCGCTCACCAATATTTCTGATCTTCCTTCCCTTGCTGAGAGGCACTCATTCCTTCCTGGGTCACAGCTCCACAATTGACAATCACCCTCTGATAACTCATCCAATTGGTCATTATTGACTTGTGCATCTTAGCAGGCAATATTGGCTAAATATTTAACCATGGGGGGAGGGGGGGGGTGAATATTACAACCCAGCCCAATCCTACCCTACAACACCAAAAACTTACATTTATATAGCGCCTTTAACTTAGTAAAACGTCCCAAGGCGCTTCACAGCAGCGTTATCAAACAAAATTTGACACTAAGACACATAAGGAGATATTAGGACAGGTGACTTAAAAGCTTGGTCAAAGAGGTCAGTTTTAAGGAGTGTCTTAAAGGAGGAGAGAGAGAAGCGGAGAAGGTTAGGGTTGGAATTCCAGAGCTTGGGGCCACCGATGGTGGAGCGATGAAATATGGGAATATGCAAGAGGCCAGAACTGGAGGAGCGCAGAGATCTCAGAGGGTTGTAGGGCTGGAGGGGATTACAGAGTTAGGGAGGGGCAAGGGCCATGGAAGGATCTGAAAACGAGGATGAGAAATCTTAGCCCAACATCCACAGAGGCACATTTTCATACAGGGGGAAATCGCAGAGTGATGGGTGTGGTGGGCTGCATGGGGTTGAGAACCCTGGTTGGTTTGCTCTCCCCAAGCCACAGGCACTGAGGCCAATTGTGGCCCCCTACTGCTGTGCTGACTGAAATCAACTAACTCCAAACTGACTAGGGATGGAGGAATATTCCTGCTCCACTTCAGTGGGACATGTGGTGCTATAACCACCGACATTATAAGGGCATTAATTATTAAACAGTATGGACATGGTAAACCCATAGTGTTCCCTTTACGTAAGCCAGAGGATTAAGAACAGATGAAAGAAATGGAAATGAGTGAAAAGTATGTTTAAAACTGGCATTAGGATGGAATTCTTCCTTCAACGAGTGATTAACATTAGAAAAGTATAATGGAAGCAAAAATATTAAAGCGATTTAACATTCAGCTGGATGCTATAATGGAAGAGCTCGGATAAAAGAGAGTGGTGACCTTTTGAGAGGTGATCTTAATGAAACATACAAAATTCTTACGGGGCTTGACAGGGTAGGATGTTTCCTCTGGCTGGGGAGTCTAGAACCAGGGGTCACAGTCTCAGAATAAGGGGTCGGCCATTTAGGACTGAGATGAGGTGGTGAATCTTTGGAATTCTCTGCCCCAGAGGGCTGTGGATGCTCAGTTGTTGAATATATTCAAGACACAGATCAATACATTTTGGGATATTAAGAAAATCAAGAGATATGGGGATTGGGCGGGAAAGTGGGGTTGATGTTTTATTATATGGCGAATGGCACGGCCACCGATGGTGGAGCGATTACAATCAGGGACACTCAAGAGGGCAGAATTAGAGGAGCGCAGACAAATCGGGGGGGGGTTGTGGGGCTGGAGGAGATTACAGAGATAGGGAGGGGGCGAGGCCATGGACAGACTACCCGGTATTGGCATCTCACCTTGATCAACACAAAACATTATCAAATTGTAAAGTGGTTTAAAGGCTGTCCTCCCCTTTCCAAACAAATTTGAGTTCAGCTTTGTTCCCGGTAGACATAAATTATAAATGAGAAAAAAAAATTTTTTCCTCCACTGGGACAGTGGAGATGAGGAATGGACTCTCAGGGAAGGTAGCTGATATGGCTTCGCTCAAGCTTTAAAAGGGAGCTGGAGCGATTGAGAAGGGCGATTGAGGGATATTAAGTGGTTGCATATAATGATTCCACTATTCCCGGCCGGAATGGAGATGACTGGGTAACTGTCGAACTCGTTTGGCAGAATGTCTCATCGCCAGAGCTTTCACACAAGCACCAAGACGTAGCTTGGTTGGCGGTGAGAAGGGCCCTACCCGTCAGATCCTTCATGCACAGCCGGGGTTTCAGAGACACGGCACTCTGCCCCCGAGTCGACTGTGGTGCGGACGAGACAGTCATCCATCTCCTTCGGGATTGCCCCTTTGCAAGGCAGGTCTGGAAGGAGATGCTGTGGTTGCTGTCGCGGTTCATCCCAAGCAGCTCCATAACACAGGACTCTGTGCTCTGCGGACTGTTCCCAGGGACGCACACCCAGACAGACATCATCTGCTGCTGGAGAGCCATCAACTCGGTGAAAAACGCACTTTGGTCTTATCAAAACTTGCTGGTCTTCCAGAGCAAGGAGATGTCCACGGCCGAGTGTGGCAGACTGGCGCAATCCAAGGTCCAGGAGTACATGCTGAGGGACGCAATAAAAGTTGGTGCAGTCGCCGCAGAGGCACGATGGGGAAGAACCACAGTTTAAGGCCCTTCCTCCACGGTAAACCCAGGGGATGGAATCAGACCCCCCTCGGGCTGTACTTGTTAATCTGCTTGTATACATAGAGCACCATGTACTGAAAAACACCTGTGTTGTGCCATGTATAATGAAAGTTCTGCACTGTTTGGTAACTTGTAAAGAAATGTAAATGTATTCTCATCCGTTCCGTGTACTGCTTTCATCTGCATAGTGCTACATGCAACGTGAGTCGTGATCGGTATTGAAATGTATCCTGGAATGTAATGTAAACCTGTTCTTATCTGCTCCATGTAGTACCCTTATTTGCACAGTACTACATGTAACGTGATTTATGGATTGTACTAAACTGTACCTTGAAATGAAATGCACGCTAGTGTATTGTATGGAACTGCTGTCAGCATCTAAATTGTATGGAATTGCTGACCGCAATGTACTGAAATATTTTCCAATGTATCGTGAAAATTTTTATATGAATAAAGTATATTTTTGAAACAAAAAAAGAGATGATTGGGTAATTCCCCCGTCTATCACAGCCGGAGACTGCACTGCCGTCAGTGACTGGGACTGATTTCACCCACATAATTATCCTCCATTCACCGCATTTTGCTGGAGAAATCACCCTGCTTTTATCGGGTGACGTTGCTGTAGTTTCAGTCGTGAGCTCTCTTCGTACCGCCCCCTCCTGTATGGTTCAGAGACGTGGACCATGTATAGCAGACACCTCAAATCACTGGAGAAATACCACCAACGATGTCTCCGCAAGATCCTACAAATCCACTGGGAGGACAGACACTCCAACTTTCACGTCTTTGATCAGGCCAACATCCCCAGCATCGAAGCACTGACCATACTCGACCAGCTCCGTTGGGCGGGCCACATTGTTCGCATGTCCGACACAAGACTCCCAAAGCAAGTGCTCTACTCGGAACTCCTTCATGGCAAATGAGCCCCAGGTGGGCAGAGGAAACGTTTCAAGGACATCCTCAAAGTCTCCCTGATAAAGTGCAACATCCCTACCGACACTTGAGAGTCCCAGGCCAATGACCACCCTAAGTGGAGGAAATGCATCCGGAAGGGCACCGAGCACCTCGAGTCTCGTCGCCGACAGCATGCAGAAATCAAGCGCAGGCAACGGAAAGAGCATGCGGCAAACCAGACTCCCGACCCACCCTTTCCTTCAACCATGTAATTCCCGTATTAGACTGTACAGTCAGCTGAGAACTCACTTTTAGAGTGGAAGCAAGTTTTCCTCGATTTCGAGGGACTGCCTATGATGATGTTGATGAGTTCGCAGAGACTCTTTTTTAAAATAGACTCTATAGACTGTTTGCTGCAGGGCACTTTTTAAATAGACTCTGTGCTGAGTAAATAGACTCTGTGCTGAGTAAATAGACTCTGCTTGCTGAGTCAATAAACTGTTTGCTGTGAGTAGCGCTGTAAGTCCCGCCCTGTATCCAATTCATTGCCTGACACAGTGCAACTCATTTGTTGACACAGTATTGTCAATAGCCACTCTGATATTAATTAGCACTAATGTTCCCTCTAATTTTATTTGGCCCTGCACGGCCCCTTTAAGGGGCAGAGCTGGCCATTCAAAATATTGCGAATGCGCGTATTTCTTATTGAAAAGCTGACGAGCCAGCTGCGTGGGTTCCTGGGAGTGCTGCACCTCCCCGAGAGTTACAGGGAAACATTGATCAGCACTGGTCGATCTTTCTTTAAGCATAGGATCAACGGATAAGAATTAGGAGCAGGGGCGGCCACACGGATGATGATGGGGAGTCCATGATAGTATCATTGTAAACGATCTCTGGATACAGGAGGACTGAATGGGTGGAACGGCCTTTCCTCAGTCAGACTTCTTAGGTTTAAAGAGACAAAACCACCACAAATTGGCACCAATTTGAACGCAGTTAATCAATGTAACACAAAGTGCATATCTTGCATTCTACACAGGCCAATTATACCAGAGTCTCAGCAAAAGGTTCCATCAGGTCTCCCATTCAGTGAGAGCTACGATCCCCCCGGGCAGTGTTCTTTCACTTGATTTATTCAAGATTAATTTGTTGCCAACACAATTGAACCTCTGTCTCAGTATTAAAAAGCATTTAAAACCTCTGCTAAACTTCAACCGGGCTCTGGAGCGACGCATAGTTATAAAGTTTCAGTCTGTGGTTTGCATTCTATTGATGAATACCCTGGGGGCAGCACATAACAAATAGCCCTGTCCCCGCATCTCCCAGGTTCATGCATTACTTTCTACACTGCATGCATGGCTTCCCTTGGACACCGGCCCAGTGCACTTTGGCGCATTGTTAGATCAGTGCGGATGGACCTGGTGGCATCGATGATGGAAAGTTGGTTTTTGCATTCTGGCATCTTGATTGAACACAAGAACATAAGAATTAGGAGCAGGAGTTAGCCATACGGCCCCTCAAGCCTGCTCCGCCATTCAATAAGATCAGGGCTGATCTTCTACCTCAACTCCACTTTCCCGTCCGATCCCCATATCCCTTGATTCCCCTAGAGCCCAAAAATCTATCTAACTCAGCCTTGAATATACTCAGAGACTCAGCATCCACAGCTCTCTGAGGCAGAGAATTCCAACGATTCACAACCCTCTGAGTGAAGAAATTTCTCCTCATCTCAGTCCTAGATGCTCGACCCCTTAATTTGAGACTCTTCCCCTTAGTTTGAGACTTCACAGCCAGGGGAAACATCCTCTCTGCATCTACCCTGTCAATCCCCCTCGGGTATGTTTCAATGAGATCACCTCTCATTCTTCTAAACTCCAGAGTGGATAGGCGCAATCTAGACAATCGCTCCTCATGGGACAAACATAGGATTGGTTGGACAATTGGATCATAGATCCAGTTTTCGGCCAATAGAAACTCTTTTACAATGTGCTTTGCTCCCACCTCAAAATGGAATAAAACGGGCAAAAAAAAAGTCTAAAGCCCAATTGCTTTTTAGTGCAGGAGAGAATGTGGCATGCTCAAGCAAATTACAACAAGAAAATAGGGCGGAGAGATTAGGTGGAAAAGACACTACCAGACACTGAAACAGAAACTAAGATCTTATTTTAGTCTCTATTTCTGTTCTATAGGTTGTCACTGTAATTAAGTTGCTGCTGTATTTGAATTATTTTTAGTCTTGTATTCTCTCTTTCCACCATCAGTTCTAGGACTCTTCAGCCACCAGCCTTGTCTTGATGCGATTGAGTCGGCACATGCAGTCTCGCTGCACTCCGCCAACTTTATAAGGGGTGAGCACAAGAGTGAAATTACTAATTCAAATTCTTCAGCTTGTCAGCCAGTGGCTCAGTGGGCAGCACTCTCACCTCTGCATCAGACGGTTGTGGGTTCAAGTCCCACTCCTGACACTTGAGCTCAAAAATCCAGGCTGACACTCCTGGGGAGTGCTGCACTGTCAGAGGTACCATCTTTCAGAATCGATGTCAAATCGAGACCCTGTCTGCCCTCTCAGGTGGAAGTAAAAGATCCCATGGCATTGTTTTGAAAAAGAGCAAGGGAGTTCTCCCCGGTGTCCTGGGCCCTCAATCAACATAACAAAAAACAGATCATCTGGTCATTATCACATTGCTTTTTGTGGCAGCTTACTGTGCACAAATTGGCGGCTGCGTTTCCTACATTACATCAGTGACCACACTCCAAAAGTACTTTATTGGCTGTAAAAGCGCTTTGAGACGTCCGGTGGTCATGAAAGGCGTTATTTAAATCCAATCCAATCCAAGTGTTTCTTCATCTATCTACTTTAACTCTTGGTCTCTTTTGTAAACACTCATTCCGGCATTTCTGTCCATCGGTTTGGAAGCAGGAGCAAATTCTAAAGATTTAACGCAAGAGAAGAACCCAGCCCCAAGACCTTCACAATGGCTTGAAAAGCCCAAGGCTGATCTGGTTACAAAATGCAAAGCGTTCAATGCGGAACAAGGGCAACCTCAATTGCCCGCGCAGAAAGGGTTCGTTGCAACTTTTCACAACTGGTATTCCTTAAAGAGAGGGGCCTTGGTGTCAAATCATCGGCTTCTTCTCACGTTCCTCTCAGCTGTCAGCAAACACGCAGGGCAATTAAACCATGGACATGTTATTTTGCTGCTGCCTGAATTTCACGGAGACAGCAACCCACCCACTGCCATTACCCACTGCATCCCAATGGCAGCCCTGACAGACTCCTCACCCAGAACTACATCAAAGCTCTTATCCTGGTTTACAAATCCCTCCATGGCCTCGCCTCTCCCTATCTCTGTAGTCTCCTCCAGCCCCACAATGGGATAAATGGTTCATTCTCTGGTTGGCAATCAATAACTAGTGGGGTGCCGCAGGGATCAGTGCTGGGACCCCAACTATTTACAATCTATATTAATCACTTGGAAGAGGGGACTGAGTGTAACTTAGCCAAGTTTGCTGATGATACAAAGATGGGAGGAAGGGCAATGTGTGAGGAGGACATAAAGAGGCTGCAGGAGGATACAGACAGGCTCAGTGAGTGGGCAAAAATTTGGCAGATGGAGTATAAAGTTGGAAAGTGTGAGGTCATGCACTTTGGCAGAAAAAAATCAAAGAGCAAGTTATTATTTAAATGGAGAAAGATTGCAAAGTGCTGCAGTGCAGCGGGACCTGGGGGTACTTGTGCATGAAACACAAAAGGTACAGCAAGTGATCAGGAAGGCCAATGGAATCTTGGCCTTTATTGCAAAGGGGATGGAGTATAAAAGCAGAGAAGTCTTGTTACAGTTGTACAGGGTATTGGTGAGGCCACACCTGAAATACTGCGTGCAGTTTTGGTTTCCATATTAACAAAATGATATACTTGCTTTGGAGGCAGTTCAGTGAAGGTTCACTAGGTTGATCCTGAGGATGAGGCGGTTGACTTATGAGGAAAGGTTGAGTAGGTTGGGCCTCTACTCATTGGAATTCAGAAGAATGAGAGGTGGTCTTATAGAAACATATAAGATTGAGGGGGCTTGACAAGGTGGATGCAGAGAGGATGTTTCCACTGGTGGGGGAGACTAGAACTAGAAGGCATGATCTTAGAATAAGGGGCTGCCCATTTAGAATTGAGATGAGGAGAAATTTCTTCTTTCTTTCTATATAAACACAAGTTGTTGTTGTTATTGTTGTTGTCAACTTAACAACCGTGCAGGGTAGTATCAGCCATGGTCAGAAGTTAGAGAACATTTCCCCCTCCCCGTCCCCACTCCACCAGACAGCAACATTGTCCCATTGTGACCCCTTTCCAGGGTCCGTCCAAGTGCCAGTCAGCACCAAGCATTGACGTCAACAGGACTTAGCTGTTTATCATCATAGGCGGTCCTGCGAAGCGAGGATGACTTGCTTCCATGCCAAAGAGGGATGAGTTCACAGGTGTGTCAATATCCCAGGTCCCGAAGATGCCTGTGTGTGGATTTTTTTAAACGTGTGGTGGCCGTTGCACACCAGCCACCACACGGGCTTGACAGAGATAGGTCTTGGTCCAGTGGCAAGGATTACCCAAGACGACTGGAGACCTGCTCTGCTGCACAGACCTAGTGCACACACCTATCGCAGTGTCGGCTGGCCCGTGCTGCCCTTGGGTCCCCGCCTCCTCTGAGCCCCAAACTCACACCTCTCCTGGGTCCCGATCACGTCCATCTACAACCTCTCGCCGCTCCTTCGCCCCACCTGCCCGCACTGCAATCAACAACCTGGCTTCCACAGCCGTCGTGCTCCTGCAGCAGCACACGCTGCTCCCTAACGTGGTCTGCCGCTTCATGCTATGCCCTCTAATGGCCCCGGCCTGCTGATGGTCCTGCAGGCTGGGACTGCGCCAATTTCCGGGCCGGGTCGCCACACGCTGTTACCCTTTCTAAGGCCACCATAATCGAGCAGCACAGAGCTGGTACAAACATAGAAATTGTGCAACTTTCATGTAACTAGTCCCGCTGTTGCGGTAAAACCTGTGTCAGTCGGAACGGCCCCAACCTGCACCTCCTTCCTTGCTCCCCCAAAGTTCTCCCGCCTTCTGTTGACGTCTGCTGGAGCCACAAGACCTGTGGGACCTCATCCAATCTGCATGTGAGAGCTTAATCTGTGCCAACACACTATATTGGCTGTGTGTGGGGGGCTCGGGCGGCAGGGAAGCATCACAGCCTACACCTTGCCATCGAATCACATCCATTTCGAGACTCTGTTCAGGAGGAAAGAATCATAAGAATTTAAAATGAGGAGCAGGAGTCGGCCAGACGACCCCTCGAGCCTGCTCCGCCATTCAATAAGATCAGGGCTGATCTTTGACCTCAACTCCACTTTCCTGCCCAATCTCCATATCCCTTGATTCCCCTAGCGTCCAAAAATCTATCGATCTCAGCCTAGAATATAATCAATGACTCAGCATCCACAGCCCTCTGGGGAAGAAAATTCCAAAGATTCACCACCCTCTGAGCGAAGAAATGATTCCTCATCTCAGTTTGAAATGGCCGACACCTTATACTGAGACTGTGCCTCCTAGGTCTAGATTCCCCAGCCAGGGGACACATTTTGTTTTATTCGTTCCTAGGATGTGGGCATCGCTGACAAGGCCAGCATTTATTGCCCATCCCTAATTGCCTTTGAGAAGGTGCCGTCCGCGTGGTGAAGATACTCCCACCGTGCTGTTCGGAAGGGAATTCCAGGATTTTAACCCAGCCTCTCAGCATCTACCCTGTTAATCCCCTTCAGAATCTTATATGTTTCAATGAGATCACCTCTCATTCTTCTAAACTCCAGAGAGTATAGGCCCAAATGTAAGAGCTCCCTCTAGTGAACTACTGTGGTAATGCAACTACTGATGCATTAGAATAAAATGATCATGTGACAAGATCACATGACAAGTTCCTGCAGATTCATCTTGTGTATGTATGAGTTTGTGATGTCGCAAAGAATATATCACGCCAATCTACTCAATGTTTCCTCATAGGGCAATCCTCTCATCCCAGGAATCAATCTAGTGAGCCTTTGTTGCACCCTCTCTTGGGCGGGCTACCTTGTTCACATGTCCGACACAAGACTCCCAAAGCAAGCAATCTACTCGGAACCCCTGCACAGCAAGTGAGCCCCAGGTGGGCAGAGGAAACATTTCAAGGACATCCTCAAAGCCTCCTAGATAAAGTGCAACATCCCCACCGACACCTGGGAGTCCCTGGCCAAAGACCGCCCTAAGTGGAGGAAGTGCATCCGGGAGGGCACTGAGCACCTCGAGTCTCGTCGCCGAGAGCATGCAGAAAACAAGCGCAGACAGCAGAAGGAGCGTGCGGAAAACCAGACTCCCCACCCACCCTTTCCTTCAACCACTGTCTGTCCCATCTAGACATAGACTGTAATTCCTGTATTGGACTGTACAGTCACCTAAGAATTCACTTTTGGAGTGAAAGCAAGTCTTCCTCGATCTTGAGGGACTGCCTATGATGATGATGAAGGCATGTACATCCTTCATTTGTTAATTTTTCCCTTCCCTCCACTAGAAGGGAAGAGGCCTACTGTAGGCCCCTGCCATTACCCTAGTTGAAATCAGCAAATTCAGCACAGAGCAAGGGTTGAACCTGGGACCTTGTTACATGCGGCTCATTACACAGCAGACATTTTATCCATTAAACCATCAGGGCAGCTTCCCAACCTTCAGGTATATAGATTCTGACACAGAGGGCTGGCAGCTAATCCACTCCGACATATTTGGCAATACTACCCTTAAAGCAGAAGAGGAGTTGGGATGACTCAGGTCTTCGACTTAGCTTTCCACACCGAGCATTCTGCCTCAAGTCTCAACTCACAACAGGCCCCAGGATCAGAAACTCAAGGACATAAGAAATAGGAGCAGGATCAGGCCATTTGGCCCCTCGAGCTTGCTCCGCCATTCAATAAGATCATAGGTGATCTGATCTTGCCCTCAACTCCACTTCCCTGCCCGCTCCCTTGTAACCCTTGACTCCCCTATCATTCAAAAATCTGTCTATCGCCACTGTAAATGTATTCAATGACCCAGCTTCAACAGAGCAACATGGTAGGAATCATGTCGCACCTCTTCATCAAATAATCCTCCTTCTTCACAACTGGCCATTGGAATTATGAAGAAATCCAACAGCAAACCTTTCCCTTTCCCCATTCTGGTTAACCTCCCAGTGATGTCCCAGGCTGTAGATTGACACAAGACTCCCAAAGCAAGCACTCTACTCAGAACCTCTGCACAGCAAGTGAGCCCCAGGTGGGCAGAGGAAACATTTCAAGGACATCCTCAAAGCCTCCTTGATAAAGTGCAACATCCCCACCGAATTATGAATTTTGGTTCATAATAGAAACATCTTGTGTTAAAATATCAGCAAGCTATGATTTTAGACGTACGTTTTACCAAGAATTATCAGTGCATTGCAAATTTTCAATTGCCTTTTTCCAAAACCAGCTTTATCCTCTTTCAGTCTTTCATTTCTTTTTGACTTCTTTGTATTCAATTACTGGTCACTTAGCTGTTCTTGTCCACGAGTTGTGTCAGTTGTGGCTCAGTGGGCAGCACTCTTGCCTCAGAGTCTGAAGGTTGAGAGTTCAGATTCCACTCCAGGAACTTGAGCACTAAAATCTAGTCTGACACTCACAGTGCAGTGCTGGGGGAGTGCTGCATTGTTGGAGGTGCTGTTTTTTTGATGAGACATTAAACCGAGGCCTCATCTGCCCTCTCAGGTGGATGTCAAAGATCCCATGGCACTATTTCCAAGAAGAACAGGGGAGTTATCCTCGGTGCCCTGGCCAATATTTATCCCTCAATCAATATAACAAAAACAGATTATCTGGTCATTATCACACTGCTGTTTGTGGGAGCTTGCTTTGTGCAAATTGGCTGCTGCATTTCCCACGTTAAACAGTGACTACACTTCAAAAGTACTTCATTGGCTGTAAAGCACTTTGAGACATCCGGTGGTCGTGAAAGGGGCTATATAAATGCAAGTCTTTCTCTTTTCCTTTCTCATAAAAGAAAACATTTTGCACTTTTAAATATCTTTCATGCCCTCAAAGCATCCCAAAGCACTTTACAACCAATGGATTATGTTTAAAGTGCAGTCACTGTTGTTATATAGGCAAACACAGCAGCCAATTCACACACAGCAAGATCCAACAGTTGGCAATGAGAGGAAAAACAGTTTTTGGTGGTGTTGGTTGAGGGATAAATATTGGCCAGGACACCGGGGATAACTCCGTCCTCTTCTTTGAATGGTTTACATGCACCTGACTGAGAGACGGCACCTCCGACAGTGCAGCACACCCTCAGCACTGCAGTGGAGTGTCAGCCTGGATTATGTGCTCAAGTCCTTGGAGTAGAACTGGAACCCACAACCTTCTGGATTTCACCTCCCTGACATAGTGCAACATCCCCACCGACACCTGGGAGTCCCTGACCAAAGACCGCCCTAAGTGGAGGAAGAGCATCCAGGAGGGCGCTGAGCACCTCGACTCTTGTCGCCAACAGCATGCAGAAAACAAGTGCAGGCAGCGGAAGGAGCATGCGGCAAACCAGTCCCACCCACCCTTTCCTTCAACCACTGTCTGTCCCACCTGTGACAGAGACTGTAATTCCCATATTGGACTGTACAGTCATCTGACAACTCATTTTTAGAGTAGAAGCAAGTCTTCCTTGATTCCGAGGGACTGCCTATGATGATGATGATGGATTTCAGATGAGATGTTAAACCGAGGCCCCGTCTGCCCTCTCAGGTGAACATAAAAGATCCCATGGCACTATTTTGAAGAAGAGCGGGGGAGTTATCCCTGGTGTCCTGGCCAATATTTATCCCTCAACCAACATCACAAAAACAGATTATCTGGTCATGATCACTTTGCTATTTGTGGGACCTTAATGTATGCAATTTGCTTGCTGCGTTTGCTGCCTTACAGCAGTGATTACACTTCAAAAGTGGGATATCCTGAGGTCACGAAAGGCACTATGTAAAATGTAAGTCTTTCTTTAACTGTGCCCGACTAATGCTGAGACAAATTTGTCAGATAATGACAAGTGGTTAATAATTACTCAGATTTATTCTGTGAGCACCAGTAGGAATGTCTTTTCTCCCGAGATACTTCAGTATGTGCGAAAAGCAGGAATAATTTACATGTGTGAACTCACGCACAGTCAGTACAGCTTCAAATAAAGGTGTTTAACGCCTTGAGGACTGCCACAGAGATACTGCAATGAGCCAGAGATACAGGACCTGTATTGTAACGAATGACCTTCCCCAAGCATTCTGAACTAAGACATTGTAAATATCTAGTACTGGCCTTTTTATTGTTCCTTCAATTGAAGCCCAGAAGTTTTCAACGGCTGTCGGGTCGATAACTAGAGGGCACAGATTTAAAGTGATTGGCAAAAGAACCCAAAGGGACAGGAGGAAACATTTTTACACAATGAGTGGCCAGAATCTAAAATGCACTGCCTGATAAATGTGGTGGATACAGACGCAATAGTAGCCTTCAAAAGGGATTTGGATAAATATGTGGATAAAAATTTTCAGGAATATGGGTAAAGAGGGGGTGAGTGCGATTAACTAGATGGCTCCTCAAAAGAGCTGGTGCAGACTTGATGGGCCTAATGGCCCCCTTCTGTGCTGTTCCATTGTATGAATTGATGATAAGTGCCTTTGCTTTGACATATCATCCCAGGAGGGCAGGAAAAAGAGTGGGAGAGCTATAGTGATAGGGAATTCAATTGTAAGGGAAATAGATAGGTGTTTCTGCGGCCGCAACCAAGACTCCAGGATGGTATGTTGCCTCCCTGGTGCAAGGGTCAAGGATGTCTCGGAGCGGGTGCAGGGCATTCTGAAAAGGGAGGGTGAACAGCCAGTTGTCGTGGTGCATATAGGTACCAACGATATAGGTAAAAAACGGGATGAGGTCCTACGAGACGAATTTAGGGAGCTAGGAGCTAAATTAACAGTAGTAATCTCAGGATTGCTATCAGTGCTGCGTGCGAGTTAGAGTAGGAATTGCAGGATAGCTCAGATGAATACGTGGCTTGAGGAGTGGTGCAGAAGGGAGAGATTCAAATTCCTGGGACATTGGAACTGGTTCTGGGGGAGGTGGGACCAGTACAAACCGGACGGTCTGCACCTGGGCAGGACCGGAACCAATGTCCTAGGGGGAGTGATTGCTAGTGCTGTTGGGGAGGATTCAAACTAACATGGCAGGGGGATGGGAACCTATGCAGGGAGACAGATGGAAATAAAATGGAGGCAGAAGCAAAAGATAGAAAGGAGAATAGTAAAAGTGGAACCCAAGGCAAAAAACAAAAAGGGCCACATTACAGCAAAATTCTAAAGGGGCAAAGTGTGTTAAAAAGACAAGCCTGAAGGCTCTGTGCCTCATTGCGAGAAGTATTCGGAATATGGCGGATGAATTAACTTGCTAATACCAGTTAACGGATATGATGTAATTGGCATCACAGAGACATGGCACCAGGGTGACCAAGGCTGGGAACTCAACATCCAGGGGTATTCAACATTTAGGAAGGATAGACAGAGAGGAAAAGGAGGCGGGGTGGCATTGCTGGTTAAAGAGGAAATTAATGCAATATTAAGGAGGGACATTAGCCTGGATGATGTGGAATTGGTATGGGTGGAGCTGCGAAATACCAAAGGGCAGAAAACGCTAGTGGGAGATGTTTACAGACCACCAAACAATAGTAGTGAGGTTGGGGACAGCATCAAACAAGAAATAAGGGATGTGAACAATAAAGGTACAGCATTTATCATGGGCGACTTTAATCTACATATTGATTGGGCTAACCAAACTGGTGGCAATGCGGTGGAGGAGGATTTCGTGGAGTGTATTAGGGATGGTTTTCTAGACCAATATGTCGAGGAACCAACGAGAGAGCTGGCCATCCTAGACTGGGTGATGTGTAATGAGAAGGGACTAATTAGCAATCTTGCTGTGCGAGGCCTCTTGGGGAAGAGTGACCACAATATGGTAGATTTCTTTATTAAGATGGAGACTGACACAGTTAATTCGGAAACTAGGGTCCTGAACTTAAGGAAAGGTAACTTTGAGGGTATGAGGCATGAATTGGCTAGAATAGACTGGCAAAGGACACTTAAAGGATTGACAGTGGATAAGCAATGGCAAACATTTAAAGATCACATGGATGAACTTCAGTAATTGTACATCCCTGTCTGGAGTAAAAATAAAACGGGGAAGGTGGCTCAACCGTGGCTAACAAGGGAAATTAAGGATAGTGTTAAAACCAAGGAAGAGGCATATAAATTGGCTAGAAAAAGCAACAAACCTGAGGACTGGGAGAATTTAGAATTCAACAGAGGAGGACTAAGGGTTTAATTAAGAGGGGGAAAATAGAGTACGAGAGGAAGCTTGCAGGGAACATAAAAACTGACTGCAAAAGCTTTTATAAATATGTGAAGTGAAAAAGATTAGTGAAGACAAACGTAGGTCCCTTGCAGTCAAATTCAGGTGAATTTATAATAGGGAACAAAGAAATGGCAGACCAATTGAACAAATACTTTGGTTCTGTCTTCACGAAGGAAGACACAAATAACGTTCCGAATGTACTAGGGGATAGTGGATCTAGTGAGAAGGAGGAACTGAAGGATAATCTTATTAGGCGGAAAATTGTGTTTGGGAAATTGATGGGATTGAAGGCCGATAAATCCCTGGGGCCTGATAGTCTGCTTCCCAGAGTACTTAAGGAAGTGGCCCTAGAAATAGTGGATGCATTGGTGATCATTTTCCAACAGTCTATCGACTCTGGATCAGTTCCTATGGACTGGAGGGTAGCTAATGTAACACCACTTTTTAAAAAAAGGAGGGAGAGAGAAAACGGGTAATTATAGACCAGTTAGCCTGACATCAGTAGTGGGGAAAATGTCGGAATCAATTATTAAGGATGACATAGGAGTGCATTTGGAAAGCAGTGACAGGATCGATCCAAGTCAGCATGGATTTATGAAAGGGAAATCATGCTTGACAAATCTTCTGGAATTTTTTGAGGATGTAACTAGCAGACTGGACAAGGGAGAACCAGTGGATGTGGTGTATTTGGACTTTCAAAAGGCTTTTGACAAGGTCCCGCACAAGAGATTGGTGTGCAAAATCAAAGCACATGGTATTGGGGATAATGTACTGACGTGGATAGAGAACTGGTTGGCAGTCAGGAAGCAGAGAGTCGGGATAAACGGGTCCTTTTCAGAATGGCAGGCAGTGACTAGTGGAGTGCCATAGGGCTCAGTGCTGGGACCCCAGCTCTTTACAATACACATTAACGATTTAGATGAAGGAATTGAGTGTAATATCTCCAAGTTTGCAGATGACACTAAACTGGGTGGCGGTGTGAACTGTGAGGAGGAGGCTAAGAGGCTGCAGGGTGACTTGGACAGGTTAGGTGATTGTTCAAATGCATGGCAGATACAGTATAATGTGGATAAATGTGAGCTTATCCACTTTGGGGGCAAAAACATGAAGACAGAATATTATCTGAATGGCGGCAGATTAGGAAAAGGGGAGGTGCAACGAGACCTGGGTGTCATGGTTCATCAGTCATTGAAAGTTGGCATGCAGGTACAGCAGGCAGTGAAGAAGGCAATTGGTATGTTAGCCTTCATAGCTAGGGAATTTGAGTATAGGAGCTGGGAGGTCTTACTGCAGTTGTACAGGGCCTTGGTGAGGCCTCACCTGGAATATTGTGTTCAGTTTTGGTCTCCTAATCTGAGGAAGGACATTCTTGCTATTGAGGGAGTGCAGCGAAGGTTCACCAGACTGATTCCCGGGATGGCTAGACTGACATATGAGGAGAGACCGGATCAACTGGGCCTTTATTCACTGGAGTTTAGAAGGATGAGAGGGGATCTCATAGAAACGTATAAGATTCTGACGGGACTGGACAGGTTAGATGCGGGAAGAATGTTCCCAATGTTGGGGAAGTCAAGAACCAGGGGACATTAACTTAGGATAAGGGGTAGGCCATTTAGGACTGAGATGAGGAGAAACGTCTTCACTCAGAGAGTTGTTAACCTGTGGAATTCCCTGCCGCAGAGAGTTGTTGATGCCAGTTCATTGGATATATTCAAGAGGGAGTTAGATATGGCCCTTACGGCTAAAGAGATCAAGGGGTATGGAGAGAAAGCAGGAAAGGGGTACTGAGGGAATGATCAGCCATGATCTTATTGAATTGCGGTGCAGGCTCGAAGGGTCGAATGGCCTACTCCTTCACCTATTTTCTATGTTTCTATGTTTCTAACTATCACCTCCAACAATGCAGCTCTCCCTCAGTACTGCATTGGACAAGGCTATCAAAAAGAATAATGTCTGTAGTAGGATTTGAACCTGCAGCTTCAGTGTCAGCCATGGCTCAGTGGGTAGCACTCTCACCTCTGAGTCAGAAGATTGTAGATTCAAGTCCCACACCAGAGATTAAGCACAAAGATCTTGGCTGACACTCCAGTGCAGTGCTGGGGGAGTGCTGCACTGTCAGAGGTGCTGTCTTTCAAATGAGACCTTAAACCGAGGCCCCGTCTGCTCTTTCAGATGGATGTAAAAGATCCCATGGCACTATTTGGAAGCAGAAAGGGGAGTTCTCTCTGGTGTCCTGGTCAATATTTATCCCTCAATCAACATCACTAAAACAAATTATCTGGTCATTATCTCATTGCTGGTTGTGGTAGTTTGTTGTGCACAAATTAGCAGCTGCTTTTTCTATATCACAACAGTGACCACACTTCAATAGTACTTTATTGACTGTAAAGCACTTTGGGACATCCAGTGTTTGTGAAAGGCACTATATAAATGCAAGTCTTTCTTGCTTAAAGAAAGAAAAGTTTGGATTTATATAGTGCCTTTCACTACTACCGGACGTCTCAAAGTGCTTCACAGCCAATGAAGTACTTTTGGAGTATAGTCACTGATGTAATGTGGGAAACGCGGCAGCCAATTTGTGCACAGTAAGCTCCCACAAACAGCAATGTAATAATGACCAAATATTCTGTGTTTTGTTATGTTGATTGAGGGATAAATGTTGACCAGGACACTGGGGATAAATCCCCTGCTCTTCTTCGAAATAATGCCACGGAATCGTTTACGTCCACCTGAGAGAGCAGACGGGGCCACGATTTAACGTCTCATCCGAAAGACGGCACCTCCGACAGTGCAGCACTCCCTCGAGTGTCAGCTAGATTTATTTGTGCTCAATCCCTAAAATGGGGACTCAAACCCAAAACCTTCTGACTCACAAGCGAGAGTGTTACCCACCAAACCACGGCTGACAATTAACAGCAAGCGGACTGCCAAATAAGCCAGGCTAAGCATTGCCAACCGAGTTTCGCAGGTGCTTGGCAGGCAGGAGATGAAGGAGAACGTTCAGTGTTCCAACTCACTTTTATATATATCCTTCCATCGCTGTGGGATGATAACGTTTAAAATGTGTTATCGTTCATAGATTAGATCAGGCCATTCATCCTCATGATGTTTATCTGTTATGGATAGCCAGCTTAATTAAATCAGGGAAGGAATTTGAACTAGAGAGGCTGTGTTCATTGCTCTGATGTTTGTGTCAAACTCTAAGATATCGGATGCTGCCAGACTTCTCCTCCCAACACTTTAGGTTCCTTCTCTCATAATCTTTTTTGTAATTATAATAATGAGATAAAAATACAAATACCAATTTAGGCCCGAGTTGTTAAGAGGCCCAAGGGGCTTAGTTGACCTCAGAGGGTTGACGTTATCAGAACCATCGGCATCCTGAATTTCCTACTTGAACTCTGCTATTAGGGAGTTGCCGAATGGAAACCAGATGGGAAAAAAGCTGGCGGGAGGGCGGCACTGGGCTACTTTGCTGTACCTGGTCGCCATCACGGGAGGAGCAATAAAGAAAGACTTGGATTTATGTAGCACCTTTCACGACCAATGGACGTCTCAAAGCGCTTTCATCATCATCATAGGCAGACCCTCGGAATCGAGGAAGACTTGCTTCCACTCTAAAAATGAGTCCTTAGGAGGGACAGGTTTGCCACACGCTCTTTCCGCTGCCTGCGCTCGTTTTCTGCATGCTCTCGGCGACGAGACTCGAGGTGCTCAGCGCCCTCCCGGATGCACTTCCTCCACTTAGGGCAGTCTTTGGCGAGAGACTCCCAGGTGCCGTGCGGATGTTGCACTTTATCAGGGAGGCTTTGAGGGTGTCCCTGTAACATTTCCTCTGTCCACCTTTGATTCGCTTGCCGTGAAGGAGTTCCGAGTAGAGCGCTTGCTTTGGGAGTCTCGTGTCTGGCATGCGGACTATGTGGCCTGCCCAGCGGAGCTGATCAAATGTGGTCAGTGCTTCAATGCTGGGGATGTTGGCTTGGTCAAGAACACTAATGTTGGTGCATCTGTCCTCCCAGCGGATTTGCAGGATCTTGCGGAGACATCGTTGGTGGTATTTCTCCAGCGACTTGAGGTGTCTACTGTACATGGTCCATGTCTCTGAGCCATACAGGAGGGCGGGTATTGCTAGTTTTAAAGTGCCTTACAGCCAATTAAGAACATAAGAACACAAGAAATAGGAGCAGGAGTAGGCCATATGGCCCCTCGAGCCTGCTCCGCCATTTAATACGATCATGACTGATTCGATCATAGACTCAGGTCCACTTCCCTGCCCGCTCCCCATAACCCCCTATTCCCTTATCGGTTAAGAAACTGTCTATCTCTGTCTTAAATTTATTCATTGACCCAGTTTCCACAGCTCTCTGAGGCAGTGAATTCCACAGATTTACAACCCTCAGAGAAGAAATTCCTCCTCATCTCAGTTGTAAATGGGCAGCCCCTTATTCTGAGATTATACCCTCTAGTTCTAGTCTCCCCCACCAGTGGAAACATCCTCTCTGCATCCACCTTGTCAAGCCTCCTCATAATCTTATACGTTTCGATAAGATCACCTCTCATTCTTCTGAATTCCAATGAGCAGAGGCCCAACCTACTCAACCTTTCCTCATAAGTCAACCTCCTCATCTCCAGAATCAACCCAATGAACCTTCTCTGAACTGCCTCCAAAGCAAGTATATCCTTTCTTAAATATGGAAAGCAATTAAATACTTCTGAAGTGTAGTCACTGTTGTAATGTAGGAAACGCGGAAGCCAATTTGCGCACAGCAAGCTCCCACAAACAGCAATGTGATAATGACCAGATAATCTGTTTTTTTTGTTACGTTGATTGAGGGATAAATATTGGCCAAGACACCGGGAATAACTCACCTGCTCTTCTGCGAAATAGTGCCATGGGATCTTTTATGTCCACCTGAGAGCGCAGACGGGGCCTCGGTTTAACATCACATCCAACAGACGGCACCTCCGACAGTGCAGCGCTTCCTCAGCACGGCACTAGGTGTGTCAGCCGAGATTTTTTTTGTGCTCAAGTCTCTGGAGTGGGATTTGAACCCACAACTTTCTGACGCAGAGGCGAGAGTGCTGCCCACTGAGCCACAGATGGAACATTCATGTCAGAAGAATGACTGGCAACCCTCCCTCCAGCTGCAGACCATCACACAGCATGGGAAGTGGACTGAAACATGGGACGAGAGAGAGAGAGAGAGGAAGGAACTGCCCGAACCCCGTGGCTGGATCACATGTTTTTTTTCCCGAAGCCCTCCAAAGCAGCAGTTGTTTTTGGTTTGAAATTGGAGAGGTGCCGAAGAAAGCATTAGCAAATGCGTTTTTGCAAACTAGCAATAGCAGAATTTGTGACAATCACAGCCTGCTCCTGATAATTCAAAGTTGTTAAAAAAAATTGAATTATTCAATGGTTTGAATCATATATAACATGAGAAAGTGGGAAGTTAGTGCAAAAAAAACTATCAGGTTGAAATTAAGCGGCCTTGCATTAATTCAAGTCTGAAATGGAAGTTTTTCACCTTCAAAATGTGGAGAAAGGAAGATATTTTGCTGGTCGCGTTTGATCAAAATAATTATTTAACTTGTATTTATATAGTGCCTTTAATGTAGGAGTATTATGAGATAAAAAATTTGACACCGAGCCGCACAAGTAGAAATTAGCACAGGTGCTTGGTCAAAGAGGTAGGTTTTAAGGAGCATCTTGAAGGAGGAAAGAGAGGTCGAGAGATGGAGAGGTTTAGGCAGGGAGTTCCAGAGCTTGGGGCCCAGGCAACAGAAGGCACGGCCACCGATGGCTGAGCGATTATAATCAGGGACATTCAAGAGAGCAGAATTGAAGGAGCGTAGACATCTCGGGGGGTTGTGGGTCTGGAGGAGATTACAGAGATAGAGAGGGGAGGGGCCATAAGAACTATCTCTAACTTTGCCATTTGGCACCACTTACTTTTAGTGTTGGTGATAGGTTTACCAATTTGTCTTGTGGCCTCCACTATGCTTTGACAAATTTTCGACATCCCGCTTGAATCTCTTGTAATTCCCATGGTTACTGTGACATAAGCACTCCCAGCGAGACAACGCTGGGGGAGCAGGCGAGATGTCTCATCAACTGAGACAGTTATTAGTGTGATATTCTGCCTCTTATAGATATTAAAGTGTTATTGATCTGTGAGGTGGCATGTGATGTCTTAGCCACTAATCTGGTTGTAATATCTGCAAGCATGTTTGACAGGATAAGAGTATAAGTGGATTGACAGATGACAGCAGCTGTCTCTCACTTCCATCATTCAAAGCCAATTGAAGACGGAGCATTACCCACTTGTCAAGAGAAGGCAAGTTTACGACAAAATCCAGTAGCATGTATGTAAACTTCTGCTTTACATTGTGGTGGTTGCATAGAATACCAAAGGTAGAATGATCGCCGGCTGTCAGCCGTGGCTCAATGGGTGGCAGTCTCACTTCTGAGTCAAAAGGTCGTGGGTTCGAGTCCCACTCCAGAGACTTGAGCACAAAATCTCGGCTGACACTCCCAGTGCAGAACTGAGGGAGTAGCGCACAGTCGGAGGTGCTGTCTTTTGGATGAGACGTTTGCTCTCTCAGGTGGACGAAAAAAATTCCCATGGCACTATTTTAAAAGAGAGCAGGGGAGGTATCCCTGGTGTCCTGGCCAATATTTTCCCTCAATCAACATAACAAAAATAAAAACAGATTATCTGGTCATTATCATATTGCTGTTTGTGGGAGCTTGCTGTGCGCAAATTGGCTTCCGCGTTTCCTACATTACAACAGTGACTACACTCCGAAACTACTTCATTGGCTGTAAAGCGCTTTGAGATGTCCGATGGTCGTGAAAGGTGCTATATAAATGCAAGTCTTTCTTTCTTTGGTTTGGGAGTCAAGAAGTCATCGAAACCATATTGATTCTTCAGATTTCCATGGAAAAAGAAGGAAAGACTTGCATTTTTATAGCGCCTTTCATGAACTCAGAACATCCCAAAGCGCTCTACAGACAATTAAATACTTTTGAAGTGTAGTCACTCTTGTAATCAGCATATCCACAGCCTAACTAAAACCGCCTATTTCCACCTCCGTAACATCACCCGTCTCCGCCCCTGCCTCAGCTCATCCACTGCTGAAGCCCTCATCCATGCCTTTGTTACCTCCAGACTTGACTATTCCAACACACCCCTGGCCGGCCTCCCACATTCTCACCTACATAAACTAGAGCTCATCCAAAACTCGGCTGCCCGTGTCCTAACTCGCATGAAGTCCCACTCACCCATCACCTCTGTGCTCGCTGACCTACATTGGCTCCCACTTAAGCAACGCCTCGATTTCAAAATTCTCATCCTTATTTTCAAATCCCTCCATGGCCTCGTCCCTCCCTATCTCTGTAATCTCCTCCAGCCCCACAACCCCCCAAGATGTTGGGTTTCTCAAATTCTGCCCTCTTGAGCATCCCTGATTATAATCGGTGGCCGTGCCTTCTGTTGCCTGGGCCCCAAGCTCTGGAACTCCCTCCCTAAACCTTTCAGCCTCTACCTCTCTTTCCTCCTTTAAGACGCTCGTTAAAAACTACTTCTTTGACCAAGCTTTTGGTCACCTGCGCTAATTTCTTCTTATTTGGCTCGGTGTCAAGTTTATTTGTTTTGTCTTATAGCACTGCTGTGAAACACCTTGGGACATTAAAGGTACGACTCGCTGCATAGATGCAAACTGTGCCGTGACTCGGATTTGAACCATGGTCACTGTGGCCACAACGCAGAGTACTAACCGCCAGACGATCAGGGTGCTGCACGTCAGCATAATAGCCGAACATCGGCTACAACTTGGGGAATTGCACTCGACACAGTTTCTGTTCTATCTGCGTTGCTTTGTTCGTGGTTAAACATTGCTATCTGATAAATGTCAGATTATTGAAGTGCCTGCCATATGTGAGTGTTGACTAAGTGAGACGCGGCCTCATCTCAACGTGACTGCAGGCTCATCTCCCTATCAATTACTCTGCTTCAAACTGGTGCTTGGCCTTTTGAGAGTGAGTTTCCAATTACTGCTCAGCTCGTTCAGATAATGGGATAGTGTGCGAGTCGCCATGTGTCTGGGGAAGCTTGGCTGCACAGACCTTTCACTGAGGCTCTTTACACTTCACAAAGGTGACCCCAGTCTCGCCGTCACATTTATTTGACGTTTAAAAGATATTTTATTTTGTGGCTACGTGTCAAATGATTAATCCAGACTGCTCCGCTAATCTAATAAGGCTCCTGACATTTGGAAATGGTCGCATGGGGACTTATGGAGCTTTCCGGGTTTTTCTTCAATCAAGCCCCGTTTACGATTGGGTTTGTGGATTGGAATTCAATCTCTGATTTTATCCCAAGTGTTTCGTTTCCTCCTTTCTATGTTACGGTTTCAAAATTCTCATCCTTGTTTACAAATCCCTCCATGGCTCTTGCCCCTCCCTATCCCTGTAATCTCCTTCAGCCCCACAACCCCATGAGATGTCTGCACTCCTCTAATTCTGCCCTCTTGAGCGTCCCTGATTATAATCGCTCAACCATCGGTGGCCATGCCTTCAGCTGCCTGAGCCCTAAGCTCTGGAATTCCCTCCCTGGACCTCTCCATCTCGCTACCTCTCTTTTCTCCTTTAAGATGCTCCTTAAAACCTACTTCTTTGGCCAAGCTTTTGGTCATCTGCCCTAATTTCTCCTTATACGGCTCGGTGTCAAATTTTTTGTCTTATAATAATCCTGTGAAGCGCTTTAGGATGTTTTACTAAGTGTCAGCTGTGGCTCAGTGGGTAGCGCACTCACCTTGGAGTCAGAAGGTTGTGGGTTCAAGTCCCACTCCAGATGTCTCAAAACACTTTACAGCCAATGTGGTCCTTTTGGAGTGTAGTCACTGCTATAATGCAGGAATTTAAAGGCAATGATTCTTGCTCAGGTACAGTTTACAGCACTAGCTGCCCTCTTGTGCATCACTCACAGCGCCATTCTTAACGAGTGGCCCCGGGCAGTGCGTGCCAGTGGGCTACTTGGACCTGGAGGGCATCACAAACAATCCTGTCCTTATCACGCTCCCAGTGGTAGTTGCTGTTTCAGGCTGTATTTGGAGTGGCAGGACGAGCTCTCAGAACCCAGTGTAGTCTTCATTTTATTTAACGAGTGGCTGTAGGGATGGTGCCAACCTTGTGTCTCCCTCAGGAACTAATTTGTTGTGTAACAGCAGTGGTAGGCTTTCCCGGTCATTAATCACCATTCACAGGCCAACATCAAGGGTTTTTTTTTTCAGATTTCACTCGATGTTTTCCAAGCAACCAATTGCACTAACACACTCTGAAGAGAGAAAGAAAAACACTTGCATTTCTATAGCACATAGCTCAACCTCAGGATATCCCAAGGTGCTTCATAGCCAATGAAGTACTTTTGGAGTGTAGTCACTGTTGTAATGTCGGCAAACACTGCACCCAATTTGTGCACAGCAAGCTCCCACAAACAGCAACGAGGCAATGACGAGACCATCTCCTTGTTGTTATGTTGATTGAAGAATAAATCAGGACATCAGGGAACTTTCCCCTGCTCTTCTTCAAAATAGCGCCATGGGGTCTTTTACATCCACCTGAGAGAACAGGTTTAACGTCTCATCGAAAGACGGCACCTCAACACTGCACTGGGAGTGTCAGCCTAGATTATGTGTTTAATACTCTGGAGTGGGGCTTGAACCCAGAACCTTCCGACAAAGACAAGGGTGCTGCCCACTGAGCCATGGCTGACATCTTGTGCCAGAGTGGCCTGAGGCTGGCTTTCGCTTGGAGGCCTCTCTCCCATTGGTTGCTTACAGCCATACCATGTTTCTTACACCAAGTCCTTCAAAAATGAATATTTTATAAAACAAGATTGATTTTAAACTAAGCCGTCTTTAAGTACACATACCTTTTATAGGGTTATGGACCTAGAGCTGGTAATTGGGATTAGAGTGGATAACCTCTTGTTCGCCGGTGCAGATGTGATGGTAGTACTGCAGGGAATTGAATATGGCCAGGGTGGTCTCCTTGGTGATCACCTAGATGGATCGGAGAGGAATTCTCACAGATTTGTTTTCCCCCAAATTGGCCTGGGTTTTTATTTGGTTTTTGCCTCTCCCAGGAGATCACTTGGCTCCGGTTGGGGTGGAGTGTAGAATGTTTCAGTGTAAGGGGTGTCGCAGTTGTGTGAGGCGGACTGATTGGGCTGGGTGCTCTTTACCTTTCAGCCATCGTTCATTGTTTATAGGTTTATATGTAACCTTCAGGGCTGCCAACCAAGGGCCGTGCGGCTCTTTGTCGGCCGGCACGGACACGATGGGCCGAAATGGCCTCCTTCTGCGCTGTACATTTCTATGTTTCTACATGCTAATGACCTTTACCCACACAGCAAATTTCTCCTTCAAGTCACTCTAAAGCTATCGGGAAGACTTAAACTCTCCACATTGTGGAAGTGTTGTGTGTGCTCAGAAAGTACATGACTGCAGTACTTGCAATGAGTTTTGGGAAACAGTACGTGAGTAATTGGAGACATGACGTGTGGCAAGTGTAGTGAGCCTGGGAGGGACAGGTGACTTTGGACCTATAGTCCTGAGCGTCAGCCATGGCTCAGTGGGCAGCACTCTTGCCTCTGTGCCAGAAGGTTGAGGGTTCAAATCCCACTCCAGGGACTGGAACACAAAAATCTGGGTTGACACTCCAGTCATAGAAACATAAAAACATAGAAAATAGGTGCAGGAGTAGGCCATTCGGCCCTTCTAGCCTGCACTGCCATTCAATGAGTTCATGGCTGAACATGCAACTTCAGTACCCCATTCCTGCTTTCTCACCATACCCCTTGATCCCTAAGGATTTCATCTAACTCCTTTTTGAATATATTTAGTGAATTGGCCTCAACAACTTTCTGTGGTAGAGAATTCCACAGGTTCACCACTCTGGGTGAAGAAATTCCTCCTCATCTCGGTCCTAAATGGCTTACCCCTTATCCTTAGACTGTGTTCCCTGGTTCTGGACTTCCCCAACACTGGGAACATTCTTCCTGCATCTAACCTGTCGAACCCCATCAGAATTTTAAACGTTTCTATGAGGTCCCCTCTCATTCTTCTGAACTCCAGTGAATACAAGCCCAGTTGATCCAGTCTTTCTTGATAGGTCAGTCCCGCCATCCCGGGAATCAGTCTGGTGAACCTTTGCTGCACTCCCTCAATTGCAAGAATGTCCTTCCTCAGGTTAGGAGACCAAAACTGTACACAATACTCCAAGTGTGGCCTTACCAAGGCCCTGTACAACTGTAGCAACACCTGCCCCTGTACTCAAATCCACTCGCTATGAAGGCCAACATGCCATTTGCTTTCTTAACCGCCTGCTGTACCTGCATGCCAACCTTCAATGACTGATGTACCATGACACCCAGGTCTCTTTGCACCTGCCCTTTTCCTAATCTGTTACCATTCAGATAATAGTCTGTCTCTCTGTTTTTACCACCAAAGTGGATAAGCTCACATTTATCCACATTATACTTCATCTGCCATGCATTTGCCCACTCACCTAACCTATCTAAGTCGCTCTGCAGCCTCATAGCATCCTCCTCGCAGCTCACACTGCCACCCAACTTAGTGTCATCCGCAAATTTGGAGATACTACATTTAATCCCCTTGTCTAAATCATTAATGTACAATGTAAACAGCTGGGGCCCCAGCACAGAACCTTGCGGTACCCCACTAGTCACTGCCTGCCATTCTGAAAAGTACCCATTTACTCCTACTCTTTGCTTCCTGTCTGACAACCAGTTCTCAATCCACGTCAGCACACTACCCCCAATCCCATGTGCTTTAACTTTGCACGTTAATTTCTTGTGTGGGACCTTGTTGAAAGCCTTCTGAAAGTCCAAATATACCACATCAACTGGTTCTCCCTTGTCCACTCTACTGGAAACATCCTCAAAAAATTCCAGAAGATTTGTCAAGCATGATTTCCCTTTCACAAATCCATGCTGACTTGGACCTATCATATCACCTCTTTCCAAATGCACTGCTATGACATCCTTAATAATCGATTCCATCATTTTACCCACTACCGATGTCAGACTGACCGGTCTATAATTCCCTGTTATCTCTCTCCCTCCTTTTTTAAAAAGTGGGGTTACATTGGCTACCCTCCACTCCATAGGAACTGATCCCGAGTCAATGGAATGTTGGAAAATGACTGTCAATGCATCCACTATTTCCAAGGCCACCTCCTTAAGTACTCTGGGATGCAGTCCATCAGGCCCTGGGGATTTATCGGCCTTCAATCCCATCAATTTCCCCAACACAATTTCCCGACTAATAAGGATTTCCCTCAGTTCCTCCTCCTTAATAGACCCTCTGACCCCTTTTATATCCGGAAGGTTGTTTGTGTCCTCCTTAGTGAATACCGAACCAAAGTACTTGTTCAATTGGTCCGCCATTTCTTTGTTCCCCGTTATGACTTCCCCTGATTCTGACTGCAGGGGACCTACGTTTGTCTTTACTAACCTTTTTCTCTTTACATATCTATAGAAACTTTTGCAATCCGTCTTAATGTTCCCTGCAAGCTTCTTCTCGTACTCCATTTTCCCTGCCCTAATCAAACCCTTTGTCCTCCTCTGCCGAGTTCTAAATTTCTCCCAGTCCCCGGGTTCGCTGCTATTTCTGGACAATTTGTATGCCACTTCCTTGGCTTTAATACTATCCCTGATTTCCCTTGATCGCCATGGTTGAGCCACCTTCCCTTTTTTATTTTTACGCCAGACAGGAATGTACAATTGTTGTAGTTCATCCATGCGGTCTCTAAATGTCTGCCATTGCCCATCCAGTCAACCCCTTCAGTATCATTCGCCAATCTATCCTAGCCAATTCACGCCTCATACCTTCAAAGTTACCCTTCTTTAAGTTCTGGACCATGGTCTCTGAATTAACTGTTTCATTCTCCATCCTAATGCAGAATTCCACCATATTATGGTCACTCTTCCCCAAGGGGCATCGCACAACGAGATTGCTAATTAATCCTCTCTCATTACACAACACCCAGTCTAAGATGGCCTCCCCCCTAGTTGGTTCCTCGACATATTGGTCTAAAAAACCATCCCTTATGCACTCCAGGAAATCCTCCTCCACCGTATTGCTTCCAGTTTGGTTAACCCAATCTATGTGCATCTTAAAGTCACCCATTATAACTGCTGCACCTTTATTGCATGCACCCCTAATTTCATGTTTGATGCCCTCCCCAACCTCACTACTACTGTTTGGAGGTCTGTACACAACTCCCACTAACGTTTTTTGCCCTTTGGTGTTCTGCAGCTCTACCCATATAGATTCCACATCATCCAAGCTAATGTTCTTCCGAACTATTGCCTTAATTTCCTCCTTAACCAGCAATGCTACCCCACCTCCTTTTCCTTTTATTCTATCTTTCCTGAATGTTGAATACCCCTGGATGTTGAGTTCCCAGCCCTGATCATCCTGGAGCCACGTCTCCGTAATCCCAATCACATCATATTTGTTAACATCTATTTGCACAGTTAATTCATCCACCTTATTGCGGATACTCCTTGCATTAAGACACAAAGCCTTCAGGCTTGTTTTTTTAACACCCTTTGTCCTTTTAGAATTTTGCTGTACAGTGGCCCTTTTTGTTCTTTGCCTTGGGTTTCTCTGCCCTCCACTTTTCCTCATCTCCTTTCTGTCTTTTGCTTTTGCCTCCTTTTTGTTTCCCTCTGTCTCCCTGCATTGGTTCCCATCCCCCTGCCATATTAGTTTAACTCCTCCCCAACAGCACTAGCAAACACTCCCCCTAGGACATTGGTTCCGGTCCTGCCCAGGTGCAGACCATCCGGTTTGTACTGGTCCCACCTCCCTCAGAACCGGTTCCAATGCCCCAGGAATTTGAATCCCTCCCTGCTGCACCACTGCTCAAGCCACGTATTCATCTGCGCTATCCTGCGATTCCTACACTGACTATCAAGTGACACTGGTAGCAATCCTGAGATTACTACTTTTGAGTGTCCAGTGCTGAGGGAGTGCTGCACTGTCGGAGGTGTCGTCTTTCGGATGAGACGTTAAACCGAAGCCCCGTCTGCTCTCTCAGGTAGATATTAAAAAAAACCCAGGGCACTATTTCGATGAGCAGGGGAGTTATCCCCAGTGTCCTGTCCAATATTTATCCCTCAATCAACATAGCAAAAACAGATTATCTGGTCATTATCACACCACTGTTAGTGGGAGCTTGCTGTGCGCAAATTGGATGCCGCATTTCCCACATTACAACAGTGACTACACTCCAAAAGTATTTCATTGGCTGTAAAGCACTTTGGGGTGTCCGTGAAAGGTGCTATATAAATGCAAGTCTTTCATTAAAGCTCTCCACCACTGGTGGTTATCCTGGCCTCATGTGTGGGTCTGTTGGAGATGAGTTGATCGAGATTGTTTGCTATGATTAGTCACCAACTCCATTATCGTTGTGTTATGCAACTACCAGGATGATAGGTGAATGATATCTCCGCAAGATCCTGCAAATCCCCTGGGAGGACAGACACACCAACATCAGTGTTCTCGATCAGGCCAACATCCCCAGCATCGAAGCACTGACCACACTCGACCAGCTCTGCTGCGCAGGCCACATTGTTCACATGCCTGACACAAGACTCCCAAAGCAAGTGCTCTACTCGGAACTCTTACACGGCAAGCGAACTCCAGGTGGGCAGAGGAAACGTTACAAGGACGCCCTCAAAGCCTCCTTGATAAAGTGCAACATCCCCACCGACACCTGGGAATCTCTGGCCAAAGACCGCCCTAAGTGGAGGAAGAGCATCCAGGAGGGCGCTGAGCACCTCGAGTCTCGTCGTCGAGAGCATGCAGAAATCAAGCGCAGTCATCGGAAGGAGCATGCGGCAAATCTGTCCCACTCACTCTTTCCATCAACCACTGTCTGTCCCACCTGTGACAGAGACTGTAATTCCCGTATTGGACTGTACAGTCATCTGAGAACTCACTTTTGGAGTGGAAGCAAGTCTTCCTCGATTTCGAGGGACTGCCTATGGTGATGATGATGATGATGATGTGAACTTGATGAAATTTAGTCTATGTTCATCTAGTAATTCCTATGTTCTTGTGTATGGTCACCTATCTCCAAAAGCTGTCAAACTGATGCAAAATCAGCCTTCAAAACACAAATGTATAGCAGAACTGTGTAACTTGAGATGGATAAAGTTGGATGCTGCATTTCCCAACTGCGGTGACATCGGAAACGTAGATTTGGACCAATTTCAAACCTTTGACTATTTCTAGAATTGAAGCCAATTTCATCAGCGTTGTCTAATTATGCGTGCTGGGCAGATCCGAGTGTGAACTCATTAAAAAATCTTTTACATTTCAACCTGCCCTGCTTCTCACGACCAAATATATACACGACCAAATATAATTAGGCGGAGCTCTTAAATATACATAATTCAGTCGTATTATTTGCAGCCTGAAGGGTATTTAATTCCATGCTTTGTCTTAGTGAGAAAAAAAGCATGAAGCTAATTGTGACACTTTGTTATGATCCTCCGTACTGTGCTTAGTTGTGGTTGTGTGGTGAGCACAATTCAAGGAAAGGTATTTGATAACCAAGCAATGTATTGGGTTCCATTAATACAAGTGTCACTTTTCAGGCTGCAATGCAACGGCCACAGATTTGGAATTCTGTGCTGAGTTCTGGGGTCCGAAGTTGCCCTCCAACCCAAACCTTCTGCTTTTTAATGCATGGGGCGGCCAATCCGGGGAAAGTTAACTCTTTAGGGGTTTATTTTGGAGCGGGGCGGATGTGGGGTCATCAGCGGGTCGGAACGGCCGGCGCTCCGAGTCGCCAGCGCGTCGCGGATATGCCACCTTGCGCTGACACGTCGCAACGTTCCTTCCCTTCAATTAAAGGGCCGGGCCACTGCGAACTCTGCAAAGTTTTTGAGTTAGGTCCACTGGGCCACCAAAAACAAAAACTGGAAAGGAAATCAAGAAAGTACCTCACAATATAATGGCTTAATGAAACAAATTACGTCTTTTGGATGGGACGTTCTCTCAGATGGACGTGAAAGATCCCACGGCACTATTTCGAAGAGCAGGGGAGTTATCCCCGGTGTCCTGGGCCAATATTTATCCCTCAACCAACATAACAAAAACAGATGATCTGGTCATTGTCACAATGCTGTTTGTGGGAGCTTGCTGTGCGCAAATTGGTTGCCGTGTTTCCCACATTACAACAGTGACTGCATTCCAAAAAGTACTTCATTGGCTGTAAAGTGCTTTGAGATGTTCGGTGGTCGCGAAAGGGGCTATATAAATGCAAGTCTTTCTTTCTTTACCCTATCAATTCTGTAATATATATAGCTACACTATAGGACTACAGTGGCATTGCAGCCATTGCTGTTTACAAGAATAAAGAGGTCCAGTAACCTGACTGGTTCCTGAAGTTACCAGCCATCTTAAAGCCTGTGTGTTTGTGAGGTCATACCGAAAACACAACAAATTCCTTTAATCATTTAAACACCGCAATTAGATCACCCCTTAGTCTTCTATACTCGAGGGAATATAAGCCAGGTCTATGTAATTAGTTCTCATAATTTAACCCTTTAGGCCTAATCATCATTCTGGTGACTCTGTGCTGCACCTCCTCCATGGCCAATGTATCCGGCCTGAGGGGCGGGGCCCGGAACAACGGTGTACTCCAGATGTGGTCGGACCAGAGATTTATACAGCTGTAGCCTAGCTTCCACCCCTTTCCACCAGCTTCACCAGATGGGTTTCTCCATGTCCCAATAATACACAATCCTTCTGGTTGGTTTTTCAGCTGTGTTGATCTTTCTTGTTGAGCTCGGATGTGCAGGGACTACAGGAGGAGAAGAGACCCCAGCCCTCACCTGCCTGGCTGTGCACATCGCCCAGTTATTGGTGCCTGTAATGTACGCACCTGTGAGTTTGCTCACAGGTTTGTAGAGCTGTCTAACGCCAAAAGTTTAATTTGTTTATTTGTCAGTTTAGTGTCCCTTTAATAAGGGGGCACTTGTATTAATTTCAACTAAAATAGTTGTAGAGCTGTTGCATCCTGTGCGGAAGGGGAGTGGGCAGGTCGGAAGGCCTCCTCGTAAGACTGCTCCTGGGCATGGCCAAGGGGACCATCAACTGGTCCAGGCAGCGGGCAGTCGAGGGGGTCGTTCAGCCCGACTGCCTGCCTCTCTTCCGCAGTTACATTCGAGCCAGGGTGTCCCTGGAGATGGAGCACGTAGTGTCCACCGGTACGCCCGTGAGAGGTGGGCGCTGGAGAGACTGGAGTGCATCATCATCCCCGGCATCCAAATTTTAATTTGATTTCAGTTTCTGGTAAAAAATTATTTTGATTAATTTGTCCGTTTTAGTGCCTCTTTAGCCGAGGGGCACTTGATTATTGGTTCTACCAAAATAGTTGTAGAGCTGTTGAGTTGGGAATGGCTTAGCCAGTCACGCGATGTTCACAAGACTCAATAAAACCCCAGCCAGTTGGGTTCGGGGATTCCACGATGAGGCAGGTGGTTATGAGCTTGGTGGATGAACTGGTAATGTGCAGTGTGATTGCTAAACCTTTGCTAATAAACCAACTAGTTCTTAATAGCAGTGTGTTTGAATTCTGAAGCAAAGAACTCATGAAGCAAATACATTACAGGAGTGAAGAATCCGAGTGTGCATTGGCTCAACACTGATCGTCCAACTGCAAAAACCTCAAGGCTGGGGAGGTGACTATGAGAGGGGCATTGGCTCAAAATTCCTCCATAGTTTACATTCGTCCCCTTGTAGCTGCTCGATTCACCCGTGAGATAAATGTAACACGTAAGAGAAATTTCTGCCAGTATAACTTTCTCTTCAAAGGGGCATCCTTCCTGGATTGCTCTGAGTGCTCGGTAATCCTGTCACAATCACAGTGTCAGCTGTGGCTCAATGGGTCACACTCTCGTCAGAAGATTGTGGGTTCAAGTCCCATGCGGGAGACCCGAGCACAAAATCCAGGCTGACACTCCAGTGCAGTACAGGCACAATGGCTGAAATCCCGCAACCTCGGGTCCGAGTTCGTGCCTGTTTCCGGGTTTTGACAGATTTCGGAGCTCGCCGTTGGCACTCCTCGCCGCCCGCCGATTCCCACCGCTGCATTTTTTATTTTTTTAAATTTTTTTTAACAGGTTTCCTTGTCCCTCGCTGCCCGATGTCGCCATCCAAGCCGCCTCAAAAATGTCCGGTTTTCGGACAATTCCAGATTCGGGACGTTGCACCTATCCTGAAGTAGTGCTTCAGATGAAATGTTAAACCGAGGCCCCATCTGCTCTCTCAGGTGGATGTAAAAGATCCCATGGTGCTATTTTGAAGAAAAGCAGGGGAGTTATCCCCGGTGTCCTGGGGCCAATATTTATCCCTCGATCAACATAACTAAAACAGATTATCCGGTCATTATCACATTGCGGTTTGTGGGAGCTTGCTGTGCGTAAATTGGCTGCTGCGTTTCCCACAATACAACAGTGACTACACTCCAAAAAGTACTTCATTGGCTGTAAAGCGCTTTTGGACAGCCTGAGGTTGTGAAAGGCGCTACAGAAATGCAAGTTCTTTTCTCTTTAGTAACTGAGGGAGTGGCGTTGCTTTCAGTTCTGGAGTCACGGTTGGGAGAAGGAAACTGGGAGGGAAGGAAGGATGAGCCAGAACATTGACTTTTCAAGCAGAAGACGATGAATCTTACTAAACCTTGCAGATTGAAGGAGCAGGACTGGCATCGTTGGTTGTACAAGACAGGCCCATAAACTACCTGTGATAGTAAAGCTTCTCACATCACAAGGGCTCAGTAACACTTTCCAAGGTCAGTTTATCTCAATTACATCTTCATTAACCAATAAAAATAAAGCGTACATTACGGCATCATCAAAAATCACAGCAAAAAGATAAAAGACAGAATTTATATATCACCTTGGGCCACCTCAGAATATCCCAAAGCACTTCACAGCCAATTAAGTGCTTTTGGAGTATAGTCACCGTTTTAATGTCGGAAACGCAGCAGGCAATTTGCGTCCCACAAACATTATTGTGATAATGATCGAAGAATCTGTCTTGTAGGGGTTGGTTGAAGGATACATACTGGCCAGGATTCCAGGGATAACTCCCCTACTCTGCCGTAGAATCTTTTACATCCACCTGAAAGTAAGATGGGGCATCAGCTTAATGTCTTATCTGAAAGACGGCACCATCAACATTGCAATATCCCCTCAGCAGGATGGGACAGTTGGGATTGCTGCTTGTGAGGAGACAGCGGCGAGGACCATGGTGGGCCCTTCGATGCCAAGAGAGGCACAGAGGGAAGCTGCGGGCTTGTCTAAAAGGGAGTCTCACCGATCTACCCGCCCAGCTTGCCCGGGTGGGCTAACCTTGCCAATCTCCTCCCCGTCAAACTCATCCCTTCACTCGCTGACCCTGTGGATGCTGGCAGTGGATCAGCCATCACGGATCCTCTCCGCTTCTCCTTACAGAACGTCCGTTCACTTGCGAACAAGGCCCTTGCCATCCATGAGCTTATCATTGATGATTGCATCGACATCATGGCCCAGCCGGAAACTTGGCTGAGGGATGATGACACCTTACCTTTAAACAAAGCCTCCGAATGCTGGCATTCGGTGCGGCGGCCCCAACCTGTAAGGACCATCAGCAGGTCGGGGCCTTCAAAGGAGCGTACCACTCCAAGGTGCAGCGTGTGCTGGAGAGCAACCGCTGGGAAGAGGGCAACTATATTGGACATCACCAAGGTCCAGGTTGGTGATTGGAGCGTGGGCAGGTACAGCAGGAGCGGTGAGTGATCGTGGTGCAGTGTGATCGTGACCCAGGAGAGGCGAAGGCCCAGGGGCAGCACGGGCCAGCCACACTGCGATATGTGTGCGCAATAGGTCCGTGCAGCAGAGCTGGTCTCCAGTCATAGACATAGAAACATAGAAAATAGGTGCAGAAGTCGGCCATTCGGCCCTTCTACCCTGCACCGCCATTCAATGAGTTCATGGCTGAACATGCAACTTCAGTACCCCATTCCTGCTTTCTCGCTATACCCCTTGATCCCCCTAGTAGTAAGGACTTCATCTAACTCCTTTTTGAATATATTTAGTGAATTGGCCTCAACAACTTTCTGTGGTCGAGAATTCCACAGGTTCACCACTCTCTGGGTGAAGAAGTTTCTCCTCATCTCGGTCCTAAATGGCTTACCCCTTATCCTTAGACTGTGACCCCTGGTTCTTGACTTCCCCAACATTGGGAACATTCTTCCTGCATCTAACCTGTGCAATCCCGTCAGAATTTTATATGTTTCTATGAGATCCCCTCTTATTCTTCTAAATTCCAGTGAATATAAGCCTAGTCGATCCAGTCTTTCTTCATATGTCAGTCCTGCCATCCGGGAATCAGTCTGGTGAACCTTCGCTGCACTCCCTCAATAGCAAGAATGTCCTTCCTCAGGTTAGGAGACCAAAACTGTACACAATACTCCAGGTGTGGCCTCACCAAGGCCCTGTACAACTGTAGCAATACCTCCCTGCCCCTGTACTCAAATCCCCTCGCTATGAAGGCCAACATGCCATTTGCTTTCTTAACCGCCTGCTGTACCTGCATGCCAACCTTCAATGACTGATGTACCATGACACCCAGTCATCTTGGTTAATCCTTGGCACTGGGCCAAGACCTAGCTCGGTTAAGCCTGTGTGGTGGCTGGTGTGCAAAGATCACCACACATTAAAAAAATCTACACACAGGCATCATCCACCCTTCAACATGTAGTTCAGGACCTGGAATATCAGGTCCTTCATTGAAACACCTGCAAACTCATCCCTTTTTGGCGTGGAAGCAAGTCATCCTCGATACGAGGGACTGCCTAAGATGATGATGATCCCCTCAGTACTGCACTGGGAGTGTCGGCCCTGATTATGTGCTCAAGTCTCTGGAGTGGGATTTAAACCCACGACCATCTGACTCAGAGAAAGAAAGAAAGACTTAGATTTATATAGCGCCTTTCACGACCACCGGACGTCTCAAAGCACTTTACAGCCAATGAAGTACTTTTGGAGTGTAGTTACTGTTGTAATTTGCGCACAGCAAGCTCCCACAAACAGCAATGTGATACTGAATATAAGAATTAGGAGCAGGAGTCGGCCATTCGGCCCCTCGAGCCTGCTCCGCCATTCAATAAGATCATAGCTGATCTGATCTTGGTCTCAACTCCACTTCCCTGCCTGCTCCCCATACCCTTGACTCCCTTGGATCACATGACCAGATTATGTGTTTTTTTATTGGTGATGTTGATTGAAGGATAAATGTTGGCCCACGGACACGGGGGATAACTCCTCTGCTTTTCTTCGAAATAGTGCTAAGGGATCTTTTACACCCACCTGAGAGAGCAGACGGGCCTCGGTTTAACATCTCATCCGAAAGACGGCACCTCCGACAGTGCAGCACTCTCAGCACTGCACTGGGAGTGTCAACCTAGATTTTGTTTGTGCTCAAGTCCCTGGAATGGGACTCGAACCCACAACTTTCTGACTCAGGCAAGAGAGTTACGCACTGGGCCACAGCTGACACAACGAGACGCTGAGCAAAGAGAGAATCCCTTTATCCCATCGCACACAGGCCATCAGCGGCTCTTCAACTGGAGCTGAATACAATACAACACAACATAACAACAACTTGTATTTATAAAGCGCCTTTAACATAGAAAAACATCCCCAAAGATGCTTCAGAGAAGCATAACCAGATAGAAATTAATCTGATTTCTCAGAATCCTTTCAGATTCGTCCTTTTCCAATATCCATCCAGTTTAAATGACATGTTATTGTAGTCTCTGCTGTGAACAGCCACTATCGTGGTGAACCATTTGCTATTCTAATAGCCGTCTATGTGAGTATTGTTCTTCTAACTGTCCACTTCTTGTGGTGATCCTGAGTTTAATCCCCCATTATTGCTGATTTGCCAACCAATGGAAACTTTCCTTCCAGATAAATTGTAAACCTTTATTAAGATTCCCCCCACCCCCTTAACCTTCTCTGTTCCACTGCAAATCGTTCAGTATTTCAAGCCTTTCTTCATAACTCCAACACCACCAACTTGATTTATAGAGCACATTTAACGCAGTAAAATGTCCCAAGGTGCATCACAGGAGCGTTATCCAACAAAATTTGACACTGAGCCACAAAGGGAGATATTAGGGCAAATGACCAAAAGCTTGGTCAAAGAAGTATGTTTTAAGGAGCGTCTTGAAGGAGGAAAGAGACAGAGAGGCGGAGAAGTTTAGGCAGGGAGTTCCAAAGCTTGGATCCAAAGCAACTGAAGGCACGGCCACCAATGGTGGAGCGATGGAAATCGGGGATGGTCTAGAGGCCATAATTGGAGGAGCGCAGACATCTCATCACTGATACCAGTGTAGTGGATTTCCACTGTACCCTTTAAGGGCCAACATCCCCAGCATTGAAGCATTGACCACACTCAATCAGTTCCGCTGGGCAGCCAACATTGTTCGCATACCTGACACAAGACTCCCAAAGCAAGCACTCTACTCGGAACTCCTTCACGGCAAACAAGCCAAAGGTTGGCAGAGGAAACGTTACAAGGACACCCTCAAAGCCTTCCCGATAAAATGCAACCTCCCCACCGACACCTGGGAGTCCCTGGCCAAAGACCGCCCCAAGTGGAGGAAGTGCATCCAGGAGGGCGCTGAGCACCTCGAGTCTCGTCGCCGAGAGCATGCAGAAATCAAGCGCAGGCAGCGGAAAGAGCGTGCGGCAAACCTGTCCCACCCTCCCTTTCCCACAACGACTGTTGACAGGAACTGTGGTTCTCGTATTGGACTGTTCAGCCACTTAAGAACTCAATTTAAGAGGGGAAGCAAGTGTTCTTCGATTCCGAGGGACTGCCTATGATGATAATGGCTCTCTATTCTGCTTATAAAAGGTGTGCCCAGAACTGCTCATAATATGTCCAACTGGGACCGAACCACCCAATGATTTTTTGTGTCTGTGTGCGCGCGCGCGCGCGCTTGTCAAGGCCGAAGATGCTGGCGATGGCGAATCGAGTGGTGTGTGTCAGCTTCAGTGACAGCGTCAATTACCTCCAGGTGCGTCAGGCACAAGCTCAGAGCTCTCCTTGCTGCCACCTCAAAGATCATTAGAGTCCCTCTTACTGCGCAACGTGACATCTACAGCAGTCAACCCTGACGCCTCTCCCAATCACTTTGATAACTCGGTGCCAAATCACAGAGTTTTTTTTGTGTGCTCTGAATGCCACTCGGAGCAAAATCTGCATGAGCAAACATCGCCCTCAATACAACAAGTCACCCAACACTGCTGGAGAGCATTAATCGGTTGGCAGCATAGCGCTGGAACCCAATATTACCATGAAGTTATCTTCAGAGCGCTGCTATTTCTGGGCGATGGAGTCTGTGCTTAATCCAGCGAGGTGTCGGTGCAGGGTGAATATCAATAAGAGAAGGCTTTTTTCACCGTCTGACAGCCTAGTTTATGCATCACACGATGAGAGACCATAGCTCAGTGCCCAGGTTGATGAGAAATATACACGCATCATTCAACTTCAGTGACTAATGAGGAAGTTGAAACCCCGGTGATGTCTATTTACTTACTTGCAAGTAAAGAATTAGATGACAGTAAGTGCCAGCCACACATCAGCCCCTGACTGCTCTCACAACCCCAGTTAGTTCTAGTCCAATAGTCTCTCCTGTCGCCCTTCCCCTCCTCCTCCCCTGCTCCACTGTCTTACAGATGGTAAGTGCAGGTACCCTGATAAAAAGAAAGACTTGGATTTATATAGCGCCTTTCATGACCACCGGGCGTCTCAAAGTGCTTTACAGCCAATGAAGTACTTTTTGGAGTGTGGTCACTGTTGTAATGTGGGAAACACGGCAGCCAATGTGCGCACAGCAAGCTCCCACAAACAGCAATGTGATAATGACCAGATAATCTGTTGCACAGAATTGCCTCCTTCACCTCCTCGCTAATGCTGGGGTCCAGCTCCGCAAATAGCAACAACTTGCATTTAACGTAGTAAAATGTCCCAAGGTGCTGCACAGCAGTCGTTACCAGACAAAGGTTTAACACCAAAGCCACATAAGGAAGATATTAGGGCTGGAGACCGAAAGCATGGTCAAAGAGGTTGGTTTAAGGAGCGACTCAAAGGATCGAGAGGTAGGAGAGCTTTAGGGAGTTCCAGAGCTTGGGGCCCAGGCAGCTGAAGGTATAGTTTCCAGTGGTGCAGCGATGAAAATCAGGGATGCACAAAGAGGCCAGAATTGCAGGAGCGCAGAGATCTCAGAGGTTTATAGGGCTGGAGGAGGTTAGAGAGATAGGAAGGGCTATGCCATGGAGGGATTTGAAAACAAGGACGAGAATTTTTAAATCGTGGCTTTGACAGACCGGGAGCCAATGTAGGTCAGCGAGCACAGGAATTGGTGCGAGTTAAGATACGGGCAGCTGAGTTTTGGATAAGTTCAAATTTACGATGGTAAGTACTGCAGGGGATTGAGGGATTTGAAACCCCGGTGATGTCTATTTACTTACTTGCAATTAAAGAATACGGCCAGGATGATCTCCTGGACTAGTTTCGATCACCTGGATGGGTCGGAGAGGAATTTTTCCAGATTTGGTTTCCCCAATTGGCCTGGGTTTTTGGGGCGGACTGGTTGGGCCAGGTGCTCTTTATCTTTCCGCCATTGTTCATAGGTTTACATGTAACCTTCAGGGCTGCTGACCAAGGGCCGTGCGGCTCTTTGTTGGCCGGCACGGACACAATGGGCCGAAATGGCCTCCTTCTGCGCTGTAAATTTCTATGTTTCTATGTAGGGTGGAAGATGGGAGGCCGGCCAGGAGAGCTTTGGAATAGTCAAGTCAGGAGGTAACAAAAACATGGAGAAGGGTATTAGCAACAGATGAGCTGAGGTAGGAATGGCGTCACATGATGTTACGGAAATGGAGTTAGTCCGTCTTGGAGGAGATGATGCGGATAGGTGGTTGGAAGCACATCTCGGTGTCAGTCACGACACCAAGTCTGCAAGTGATCTGGATCAGCCTCAGACAGATGCCGGAGAGAGGGTAGGGTCACTGGCTGGGGAACGGAGTTCAAACATCAGAAAGCAAGCCATGATCCCATTCCCCCCTGCCTCTGCATGTGTGGAGACAATAGCAGGCCTGAACTCAACAGGAGCCTGGAACCGTGAGCAGTGCAGAAAGAACAGCCCTGATCAGCCAGTCCCGCCTGCTACAGTTTCAGGAAACCTCAATCCAGATGATTGTACATGAAGCGCCGTGTGTGGGGAAATGAACAAACCAGCCCGGAGGTTCAGAGAACACAGCAGGCCAATCGAGAAAGAGTTTCCAGAATGTCAGTGGTTGTGTCTTGTGGCACATTCAAGTTACGGTTCTGAGCCGTTCCAGCAACCAGCTGAACCATATTCAGTGAAGTAGTATTTGAAACATAACGCTTACAGTGGGCTCCATAACTGAGGTAGCATTGTATATTAAACCCACCGATGATGGACCCTCTCTTACTTTGCACAGCTGCGAAACAGCATTGGTGTCTAAGTGATAGGTGTGAATCATGGCCAGGGAGGGTGTGCAATGGCCACCCCACGTTAAAAGAACTCACGCACAGGCATCTTCCACTCCTTTAACATGAAGTTCGGGACCTGGAACATCAGGACCCTCATGGGCAACTCCAACAGCGACAGGACGGAACGCCGCACCGCCATAGTTGCCCGGGAACTTAGACGCTTTGATCCCACCCACCCTTTCCCTCAATGACTATTTGTCCCACCTGCGACAGAGATTGTGGTTCTCGTATTGGACTGTTCAGCCACCTAAGGACTCACTTTTAGAGTGGAAGCAAGTCTTCCTCGATCCTGGAGGGACTGCCTATGGTGAGTGGGTAGCACTCTCACCTCTGAGTCAGAAGATTATGGGTTCAAGTCCCATTCCAGAGACTTGAGCACAACAATCGAGGCTGACACTCCTCGTGCAGTGCTGAGGGAGCGCTGCACTGTCGGAGGTGTCGTCTTTCAGAAGAGGTCGTGTCTGCTCTCTGAGGTGGACGTAAAAGATCTCTGTGGCAGTACTTAGAAGAGCAGGGAGGTTCACCCCGGTGTCCTGGCAAACATTAGTCCCTCAACCAGGATCACTAAAACCGATTATATGCTCAATATCACTGCTGTTTGAGAGAGCTTGCTGTGCACAAATTGGCTGTCACAGTTGCTACGTCGCAACAGTGATTAAATTTTTGGCTTCATTGGCTGTAAAGCACTTTGGATATCCTGAGATCGTGAAAGGCGCTATAGAAATGAAAATTCTTTATTTTCTTTTTAATGCGACTTATCACCATGGAAACCATTGGTGAATCTTCATTCAAGCAATGAGCGTCTGAGAATTTTTTTATCGTGTATCATCATCTCACTGGGAGGGGCACATGAAAGATAGGCTCTGAAATGTTAAATCAGGGGGCCTACATTCGAACATAAGGATTAGGAGCAGGAGTCGGCCATTTGGCCCCTCGAGCCTGCTCCACCATTCAATAAGATCATGGCTGATCTGATCCTGGCCTCAACAAATACCACACAGAGAGAGAGGGCTGTCACCTACGGTGTCAGCCTGCACTCCACTTCCCCGTTCACATTAAACATCTCTGAGGAATTTGCTCCCTAAACCTTTCCACCTCTCTCCCCTTCTTTAAGACGCTCCTTAAAACCTACCTCTTTGACCCAGCTTTTGGCCATCTGTCCCAATATCTCCTTATGTGGCTCGGTGTCAATTTTTGTTTGATGAACGCTCCTGTGAAGCACCCTGGGACGTTTCACTACATTAAAGGCGCTATACAAATGCAAATTGTTGTCTGTCCCTCAGGATTTATTTTTGGCTCCCTCTCCTGGTTTGGTTGGCAAAAGCAGGGAGTAGTTAAGTCACGCAGGCCATTGAAGGTCTGTGTTGAGGTGTGTGATGGGGCCCTTGGCTTTGCCAGGCGTTTCAAGTGCCTCAGCACCCCTAGGTTCGGGGGGGAATACCCGAGGGTATTGGGAGGGTTGTGAAACATGCTACAGATTCACTATTGCCCGCTTAGCTCTCCCGCCCACGATTGATTTCACCATGTCACCATCTCTGCTTACACTGGAACATTGGGCCCTTGTGCGCAGTGACAGAACGTGTCTGGTGCATGTTACAGCCTTCGCCCAGAATCAACACCCTGAGCAGAAGAGGGAGCGGGGGGAATGAAACACAGCAAACAATACTGATCATCATCATAGGCAGTCCCTCGAACGAGGATGACTTGCTTCCACATGGGATCACAGATGTTTCAATGAAGGACCGGATGTTCCAATCCTGAACTCCAATTGACGTGGCGGAAGATGCCTGTGCGTGGATTGTTTTAACATGTGGTGACCGTTGCACACCAGTCACCACACGGGCTTGACAGAGCTAGGCCTTTACCCAGTGGCAAAGGCTAACCAGGACAACTAGAGACCTGCTCTGCTGCACGGACGTAGTGCGCACATGTATCGCAGTGTGGGCTGGCCCGTGCTGCCCCTGGGCCCTCGCCTCTTCTGAGCCCCGTACCCTCATTTGCCGCACCTCTGGCACAATCTCTCGCCGCACCTCCGCCACGATTTCTGATTGTAGCTGAACTGTGATCCATGCTGTCTCACCAGAATGATACCGGGGCTAAAAGGGTTAAATTATTCGAAACATATAAGATAATAAGATAATGAGGGGGCTCGACAAGGTGGATGCAGAGAGGATATTTCCACTCATAGGGGAAACTAAAACTAGGGGATATAATCTCAGAATAAGCCCATTTAAAACTGAAATGAGGAGAAATTTCTTCTCAGAGGGTTATAAATCTATGGAATTAGCTGCCTCAGAGAGCTATGGAAGCTGGGACATTGAATAAATTTAAGACAGAGATAGACAGTTTCTTAACCGATAAGGGAATAAGGGGTTATGGGGAGCGGGCGGGAAAGTGGACCTGAGTCCATGATCAGATCAGCCATGATCGTATTAAATGGGGAGCAGGCTCGAGGGGCCATATGGCCTCCTCCTGCTCCTATTTCTTATGCTGGGAATTAAGAGACAGATCAGCGGTGATCTAAATGGATGGCGGAACTGGCTCAAGGGGCTGTATGGCCTACACCTGTTCCTGTGTAACTCCTCCAGCTCACTTCCCATTATTTCTCTCTCTTTGAAGTGAGCACACGGAGTTACAAGAGATGCCCTTGAAACACCCTTTGAATTCTCTTTGCCAATGCCCAGCCTTGCGAAATCACCAAGGCTCACAAAAGCAGCATCACTGATATCTACAGGGGCTGAATCGGCCTGTCTTTCGCCTCCTTTCTTCGATGCCGACATGTTCTCTGGCCTTAATTGTAGTCATTCGGTTTATGATTCAAAAGACAGAATCAATGAGATAATATCTGGCTGTCATCTGATGTTCTGAATGTGATCGTAGGCCGAGGTCAGGGGTGTAGGCAGCGAGGCTCGGGGCGGAGGGGGTGGGGGGGGGGCGGCGGAGAATACAGCCTACCGAATTGTTTCATCTGTTCCTCCAGAGCTGTTTGAATTATTCAGGTCTCTCGGCCCATCGGCGCCCCTCCCCCATACAATTAACATAGCAGCTGTTTAATGTGCTGAAGCTTTGATTCAACTTTAGAAAAGGACATGGTTGTGATTTTCACAAACTCAGGACCTCTCAAAGTGCTTTGAAGCCAATGAAGCACTTTTTGGAGTGTAGTCACTGTTGTTTTGTAGGAAATGCGGCAGCCAATTTGCGCACAGCAAGCTCCCACAAACAGCAATGAGATAATGAGCAGGCAATCTGAAACATTGGATAACTCCCCTGCTCTTCTTCGAATTCGTGCCATCCGATCTTTTACGTCAACCTGAGGGAGCAGACGGGGCTTCGGTTTAACATCTCATCCGAAAGACGGCGCTCCCTGAGTACTGCCCCTCCGACAGTGCGGCGCTCCCTTCATACTGCCCCTCCGACAGTGCAGCACTCCCTCAGTACTGCCCCTCCGACAGTGCAGCACTCCCTCAGTACTGCTCCTCCGACAGTGCAGCACTCCCTCAGTACTGCCCCTCTGACAATTCTGACACCTGATTCAGCATGCTACGATTGAGCCAATGCTGATATATGATTCAATTTTTTACATTGAGTTTGTGATCATTGAAAAGGATAAAATAAATTTTATGGATCATGGTTTATCCAGTGAATGATGCACTAAAATCACCATCTTCACTTCTTTTGCACATACCTGACCTGTCTCCAGCCCGAAGTGCCAGCTCACACCTTTCACTCTTCCAACATTGTCCTGCTTGGTCCTCTCCCTTCCCTCCATTCCTCCCGACCATCTCTAGTGCAGGGTTAGTCAGCCGTGGCTCAGTGGGTAGCACCCTTGGCTTTGATTCAGAAGGTTGTGGGCTCAAGTCCCCACTCCAGAGACTTTGAGCACAAAAATCTAGGCTGACGCTCCCAGTGGAATGCTGAGGGAGGGCTGCACTGTCGGAGGGGCTGTCTTTCGGATGAGACAATTAACGGCCTCCAGCTGGATGGTGGAAGATCCCACTGCAGCATTTGAAGGGAAGCAATTACTTCCACAGGTGTCCTGACCCAACTAGTTCTTCCTTATCCAACACCATCATATCAACGGTTCATTTTTCATCTTTCGGATGAGACATTAAACTGAGGCCCCATCTGCCAGGCAGTGACGGGTCGCGGAGGTCTCGGAAAGAGAGTCACGGAGGTCGGGGGAGGGAGAGGGAAGAGTCGCGGAGGTCGGGGGGAGGGGGGAGAGTCGCGGAGGGAAAGAGAGTGGCGGAGGTCGGGGTGGGGGGGGGGAAAAAGAGATTCGCGGAGGTCGGGCCGGGTCGGGGGGTGGGGGGAGCGGAGGTCGGGCCGCCCGGGGGGGGCCAGAGAGCGGGGGTCGGGTCTGGTCCGGGGAGCGGGAGTCAAGTCAGGTCGGGTCCGGTCGGGAGGGAGGTGAGCCTTATGCACGCAGCCCCAGTGAGGCCATTCGGCCAGGGCTAGGGGATGCGTGCTTCGGGCCCCTCCCCAGTTTTGGGCGTCTGGAGCTATTGCACATGCGCGCCCACTGTAGCGTGCATGTGCAGAGGTCCCGGTACTGTTTTCAGCGCAGGGACCTGGCTGCGCCCCCCATAGCTCATGCTGCGCCGCGCCCAGCTCCAGCTCCAGAGGACCTGCAGGAAGCCAGAGAATAGGTGAGGTTTTTTTTTAAGGCGCACTTTGTGGCACGAAACTTGGGCCCATTATCTCTAGTCAAAAGCTGTGTGCTTCACGGGAGCTGGTCCAGTGTCCCAGTGGAAATGCAGGGAGAGATAAAGCTGTTCCAGCGGCGCAAAGATGAAATGTCTATACAGGCAGACTGCCTTCTGTGGGGCAATCAAGTACTGGTTACCAAGAACGGCAGAGACACCTTCATCAATGACCTCCACAGTACCCACCCAGGCATCGTAATGATGAAAGCGATAGCCAGATCCCATGTGTGGTGGCCTGGCATCAATGCGGACTTAGAGTCCTGCGTTCACAGATGTAATACACGCTTGCAGTTAAGCAATGTACCCAGGGAGACGCCGCCCTCCAAACAGTGGTCTAGGGTACACGTCGACTACGCAGGCCCGTTATTGGGTAAAATGTTACTTGTGGTTGTAGATGCGTACGCCAAGTGGATTGAATGTGAGATAATGTCAGCTAGCACATCCGCTGCCACCACTGAAAGCCTGCGGGTCACGTTTGCCACACATGGCTTACCCGATGTCCTGGTGAGCGACAATGGGCCATGTTTTACCAGTGCTGAGTTCAAAGAATTTATGACCCGTAATGGGATCAAACATGTCACATCTGCCCTGTTTAAACCAGCGTCCAATGGTCAGGCAGAGAGAGCAGTGCAAACTATCAAGCAGAGCTTGAAGAGGGTAACTGAAGGCTCACTGCAGACTCGCCTATCCCGAGTCCTGCTTAGCTACCGCACGATACCACACTCACTCACTGGGATCCCACCTGCTGAACTGCTCATGAAAAGAGCACTTAAGACAAGGCTCTCATTCGTTCACCCTGATCTACATGAACAGGTAGAGAGCAGGTGGCTTCAAAAAAGTGCATACCATGATAGTGCAAATGTGTCACGCGAGATTGAAGTCAATGATCCTGTATTTGTACTAAATTATGGGCAAGGTCCCAAGTGGCTTCCCGGCACTGTCGTGGCCAAAGAGGGAAGCAGGGTGTTTCAAATCAAACTTTCAAATGGACTCATTCACCGGAAACACTTGGACCAAATCAAACTCAGATTCACGGACTATCCTGAGCAACCCACCTTGGACTCTACTTTTTTTGATCCCTCAACATACACACCAGTGGCAACCGGCACCACGGTTGACCACGAAGCAGAACCCATCATCCACAGCAGCCCTGCAGGGCCCAACACACCAGGCAGTCCAGCAAGGCCAGCTGCACAGCAGCCCAGCGAGGGCCCAACAAATGATTTAACAACACCAGCCTTCACACCGAGACCATCAACCAGGGCAAGAAAGGCCCCAGATCGACTCACGTTGTAAATAGTTACACTATTGATTTTAGGGGGGAATGTTGTTATGTATCTGGACTTGTATTTACTCTGTACAGCCACCAGAGAGCTCATTCCCCAGAGTCCCAAGGGATTTCATAATCCCTTGGGAGCACAGCTATTTAACAGTGCTTCACAGGTTGGAGAGGCACTCTGGAGACCTGCAATAAAAGACTAAGGTCATACTTTACTTTGAGCTCAGTGTTCAATCTGACTCTTTCTCCACACACTACAAGAACCAGCTGATACTTATTGATCACGGGGCCTACCAGCTCATTTGAAGCAATGTTCTAGATTTACCTTATCTAAGAGATTTAATATTTTATGTTCTTAGGTGATCTCGCTCCTCCTCCACCCTGCTGGGGCTGCCCGTGTAAGTAGGCGTTCCAAGCTTTAGTGGCCGCAGTGAGGTAAGTGCGATTGGATGTGGTGGCATGGGCTATGTATTGGGAATGTTTTTGGTGGGTTCCCCCCCCCCCCGCCCCATGCCTCTGTTATGGTCGCCCTGTTAAGTTTAGCTCGGGATTTTCGCTTACTCAGCAGGCCTAGCAACCTGAGAGAAATGTATAACGCCTCCCTTAGCGCCCCGCTCCAAACTCCATTCCCAGCTGATGAATTTTGCGGCAGCAGACGCAAACCATTTGCCGGCACAAAATTTACCGCCACGCCCGGGACACTGCCCCAACTGAAGCCCGACCGAATTTCTACCCTTGAGTTTATTGAACCTTTCTCCATAATTCAAAATCAGGAGGGGTTTTGATAGAGTAAATAAGAAGAAACTGTTTCCAGGGCAGGAGGGTCGGTAACCAGAGGACTCAGATTTCAGGTAATTGGCAAAAGAACCGCAGGGGGAGATGAGGAGAAACTTCTTTACGCAGCGAGTTGTTGTGAACTGGAATGGCTGCCTGAAAGGGCGGTGGGAGCAGATTCAATAGTAAAGTTCAAAAGGGAATTGGATAAAATTTTGAAAAGGAATAAAAAATTGCAGGCTATGGGGAAAGAGTAGGGGAGTGAGATTAATTGGCCTCTTACTGTGCTGTAAGTGTAATGTATGCACCTGCGAGTATGCTCACAGGTTGGAAGAGCTGTTGCATTGTGAGTGGCTTAGCCAGTCATGTGATGTTCACACACCTGGAATACTGCGTGCAGTTTCGGTTTCCATATTTACGAAAGGATATACTTGCTTTGGAGGCAGTTCAGAGACGGTTCACTAGGTTGATTCCGGGGTTGACTGATGAGGAAAGGTTGAGTAGGTTCGGGCCTCTACTCATTGGAATTCAGAAGAATGATAGGTGATCTTATCGAAACATATAAGATTATGAGGGGGCTTGACAAGGTGGATGCAGAGAGGATGTTTCCACTGATGGGGGAGACTAGAACTAGAGGGCATGATCTTAGAATAAGGGGCCATCCATTTAAAACTGAGTTGAGGAGAAATTTCTTCTCTCAGAGATTTGTAAATCTGTGCAATTCGTTGCCTCTGAGAGCTGTGGAAGCTGGGACATTGAATAAATTTAAGACAGAAACAGACAGTTTCTTAAACGATAAGGAGATAAGAGGTTATGGGGAGCAGGCAGGGAAGTGGAGCTGAGTCCATGATCAGATCAGTCATGATCTTATTGAATGGCAGAGCAGGCTCGAGGAACCGAATGGCCTACTCCTGCTCCTATTTCTTATGTTCTAAGACTCAATAAAACCCCAGTCAGTTGGGTATAGGTCTTCCACGATGAGGCATGCAGTTGTGAGCCTAGTGAATGAACTGGTAATGTGTAGTGTGATTGTTAAACATTTGTTAATAAACCAACTAGGTATTAATAGCAATGTGTTGCTATGAATTCTTAAGCAAAGGACCCATGAAGCAAATACATTACAGTCAGGTTCTGTGATTCTGTGAACTCAACCTTCGTAAACTTGGAATCATTTGTGTTGCTCTTTCCTGCATCTTCTCCGATGTTTACGTATCTGACAACTGAAGTGTGCACTGCACAGCTTCAGCATTCCCGTCGTGGATTCATACTGCACTGTTCTGACGATCTATCCCTTCACTCTATCAGCTGCTGTAAATTGCCTTACCAGACTGACACTGATAACTGCACTGTTACACCCAGCTCCCTATCTGCATCTCTTTATGCTAACTGCATTTCATTAATTTTCCATTTATGTTGAACATTGTTTTCATGCATTGAGCAATACTTTGCACTTTATCATTGTTAAATTCTATCTGCCATCTGTCTGCCCAACCGCACAGCCGATCCAAACCCCCATGCAAATCATCGGCTGCCTCTTTGGTTTTTCAGTGCTCTCCTGATTATAATGTCAGCCTCAAAGTCTGACAATCTTGCAGGTTGGTCTCAGCAGCGAGATAATTTACTTGAATGAGATTTACTTTGATCCACGTACGGGCTCGTGAGGATAGCACTCACCATCCCTCCCCACCAGGCGACCTCTCACCAGGTCTCTGGAGGGACGATTCTAACATTCGGGGGAAAAAAACATGACAATGCGGATTGGCTGCCTGTGGTATGCCCCGCCCCTTTACACGCCTTGCCTGTTATATGCCCCGCCCCTTTACACACCCTGCCTGTTATATGCCCCGCCCCTTATATACCCACCCCTTAATACGCCACACCTGTTATATGCCCCACCCCTTTACATGCCCACCTGTTATATACCCCACCCCTTTATACACCCACCTGTTATATGCCCCGTCCCTTTATATGTCCCTGTCCATTGTACGTCCTGTCCAATTACACACCATGCCCCTTTATGCACCATTACATGCCACACCCATTACATATGCCACCGATTTATGCACCCCACCAGTTACAGACCCTGCCCATTATACATTTCACCCGCAATACATTCCGCCCACTAACCCCCGCCTCTGTTACAGACCCACCCAATTCTCCTTTCCGTTGCGTCACAGCCAGTCTGCTTACACCTGTTTTCTATCACTGCCGAACGGTAAAACCAATTTGCACACAGCACAGTTCCGCAAACAGCAATAAGATACTGACCAGACCCTTTGTTTTTGGGACGTTGGTTGAGGTGTAAATACTGGCCATGTTACCAGTGCAAAATCCCCTGCTCTTCGTCAGAATATTGCCACAGAATCTATTACTTCCACCCGAAAGAGCAAACGGGTCCTCGGTTCAACATCTTGTCTGAAAGACGGCACCTGCGACAGTGCAGCGCTCCCTCAGTACTGCACTGGGAGCATCAGTCTAGATGATGTGCATCAAGTTCCTAGAATGGGGCTTGAACCCACAACCTTTATGGTTGATAAGGCAAGAGTGCTACCCACTGAGCCATGGCTGACAATCAAGCCTTTGGTTTCTTATCCTCTATCCAACTTTGCGCCCCTGGATTTCACAGCTTTCTCTTTAATGAGAATTTTTTCATGCAGAACCTTGTCAAAAGCCTTTGAAATTTGTAGCAAACTATATCATAGCTAATTTATTTTACTTTAATTAATTTTGTGGAGAAAAAGGATCTGCTGCTTTTCAGAGATATTTGGTTTTTATTAATTTATGATCGGCTCCCCAGCCACCGACTTAAACACCCACTCCCTCCACCACCGGCGCACCGTGGCTGTAATGTGTACCATCTACAAGATGCACTGCAGCAACTCGCCAAGGCTTCTTCAACAGCACCTCCCAAACCCGCGACCTCAACCACCTAAAAGGACAAGGGCATCAGGCACATAGGAACACCACCTCCTCCACGTTCCCTTCCAAGTCACTCACCAACCTGCCTGCTCTCTCAGGTGGACGTAACAGAAGAGCAGGGGTGTTCCCCCCCGTTGGCCAATATTTCATAGGCAGTCCCTCGAAATCAAGGAAGACTTGCTTTCACTTTAAAAGTGAGTTCTCAGGTGACTGTACAGTCCAATGCGGGAATTACAGTCTCTGTCACAAGTGGGACAGACAGTGGTTGAAGGAAAGGGTGGGTGGGGTGTCTGGTTTGCCGCACGCTCCTTCCGCTGCCTGTGCTTGATTTCAGTGACGAGACGCAAGGTGCTCAGCGCCCTCCCGGATGTTCTTCCTCCACTTAGGGTGGTCTTTGGTCAGGGATTCCCAGGTGTCGCTGGGGATGTTGCACTTTATCAGGGAGGCTTGGAGGGTGTCCTTGAAACGTTTCCTCTGCCCACCTGGGGCTCGCTCACCGTGTAGGAGTTCCAAGTAGAGCGCTTGCTTTGGGAGCCTTGTGTCAGGCATGCGAACAACATGGCCTGCCCAACGGAGCTGGTCGAATGTGGCCAGTGCTTCGATGCTGGGGATGTTGGCCTGATTAAGGACGCTAACGTTGGTGCGTTTGTCCTCACAGGGGATTTGCAGGATCTTGCAGCCAATATTTATCCCTCAAACAAAAACAGATTATCTGGTCATTATCGCACTGTTTGTATAAGATTATGAGGGGGCTTGACAAGGTGGATGCAGAGAGGATGTTTCCACTGATAGAGGAGACTAGAACCAGGGGGCATAATCTTAGAATAAGGGGCCGCCCATTTAAAACTGAGATGAGGAGGAATTTCTTCTCTGAGGGTTGTAAATCTGTGGAATTTGCTGCCTCAGAGAGCTGTGGAAGTCGGGACATTGAATGGATTTAAGACAGAGATAGACAATTTCTTAACTGACAGGGGAATAAGGGGTTATGGGGAGCGGGCAGGGAAGTGGACCAGAGTCCATGATCAGATCAGCCATGATTTTATTGAAAGGCGGACCAGGCTCGAGGGGCCATATGGCCTACTCCTGCTCCTAATTCTTATGTTCTTATGTACCTTCTCTGCCTGAGGAGTTGTTGCTGACGGGAGACAGCGACAGAGATGGTTTCAGCCTGTGTAGAGATCGACGTATCCCAGGAGCACAGGCAGTTTGCCAATGTTCCTGGGACCAATTGGGCCGTCCCAACCTATCAGAGTAGGGCTATTCCCAATCAGACTTGTGGTACGTTCCGTATATACGGATGGGAATACCCCCAAAACACACAAACACTTAAAATAAATTAAAAACATTACATATTTAAAATTAATCAAAATGGAATGAAATTAATTATTTAAAACAACCATTTAATTTTTTGAAAAATAAATTTACATATTTTAAAGGTCTAAAAATAAACTTAAATTTAACAGGATTTTAAATGTTTAAATTATTGAAAAAAAATTTTTTTTTTTTGTCCTTTAAAAATCTTATCAGTCGTAAGAATTTCAAGGGCATTGGCTGGGCAGGAGTTGGGCAAATAGCCGGAGTGAATAGGAAGTGACATTGTTAACTGGGCCATTGGAATTCAGTGGGAATGAATGGGGGAGTGTTTCCAACTGAATACTTGTATTCTATGCCTCGACTAATAAAGGCAAGAGCAGGGGGTTATGCTTGAACTGTACAAAACACTGGTTAGGCCACAGCTGGAGTACTGAGTGCAGTTCTGGTCACCGCATTACAGGATGTGATTGCACTGGAGAGAGTACAGAGGAGATTTCCGAGAATGTTGCCGGGAGTGGAGAATCCAAGCTATGAGGACAGATTGGATAGACTGGATTTGTTTTCATTGGAACAGAGGAGGCTGAGGGGAGACCTCATGGAGGTGTATAAAATTATGAGAGGTCTAGATATAGTAGATAGGAAGGAACTGGTTCCCTTAGCAGAGGGGTCAACAATCAGGGGGCATAAATTTAAAGCAATTGGTAGAAGGTTTAGAGGGGATTTGAGGGGAAATTTCATCACGCAAAGGGTTGTGGGGGTCTGGAACTCTCTTTCTGAAAGGGTGGTAGAGGCAGAAACCCTCACCACATTTAAAAGATACTTGGATGTACCAAGTACTTTGGGCCAAAGAAAAGTACGATGGAGAGATATAAATTTCGTCAAAGGTGACCAAACAATACATCATTTCATTAACAGAACTGGCTGCTACGTGTAACTTTGGAGCACTTAGTGGAAATGATCAGGGATCAAATTATTGAGTATACAATGATCTCCCACATTCGGGAACGCTTGCTAATGGAGGTTGACAATTTGACATTGGATAAAGCAACTAAGTTGGCCATCAAAATCGAATCAGCGCTTTCCGATTCAAAAGCGATCAGATCCTCTGCTCCCCCTGTGCAACAGACTTCAGCTACAGCCCATGTGCAAGGCGTTCGTCCAAAGTGGAAATTGCAGCAGAGACCCAGGGCTAGTAATAAGCCGCCCACTACGGATCGCAGGCCTAACTTCCATTGCTTTAACTGTGGGGGCAAATCACATTCAAAGAGTCCTAACTGCCCTGCTCTGCACGTGGTAAAATGAACCATTTTGCTAATGTCTGTCGCTCATCGCAGCATATTCGACATGTGGACAACCCTGATAGTGATGAACCCAGTATGGTTTACACCGTTCGTGACATTTTGCACATCGGTTCGGGCAAATTCAAGGACTGTGATGTAAACATTGATGGCACACCCTGCTGCCTCCTCATTGACCTTGGAGCCAACGTCTCCATATTGAGCGAGGCTGTGTACAAAACCCACTTCACACACTGTCAACTGCAGCCCGTAATTTCCATTCTACATGCGTATTCCGACTCCAAAATTGAGGTACTTGGGGTCATATCTGTCCCGATATACTACAAGAACATAACATTGGATAACTTTTCCTTTCATGTCGCGGAGGGACGAAGCCTCATGGGTGTTGACCTTTTTGATAAGCTTGGGTTCAAAGTTTACGACCCAACTGGTACACTTGCATACATGGTGGACTTTGACAAGCAGTATCCCTCAATCTTCACAGGGTTTGGAGTGACAACAAAATTCTGCCATCGTCCCCGCATTGACCCTTCCGTCAAACCGGTAGCGACTTACGCCGTCTCCCATTTGCGGTTCATGACCAAGTATCTGCAGAATTAATGCGACTCGAATCTCAGGGAATCATTGAGAGCATCAACTCCTCACCCTGGATCTCGAACTTAAGTCATTGCTTAGCATAAAAATGGGGAGATCCGCTGATGCATCGACCTGAAAGAGGTCAACAAGGCCATCATCCCCGACAAGTACCCTCTTCCTACCATCAACGAACTGTCTTCACAATTCCACGGCTCAATAGTCTTTACGAAACTCGACATGCGCCGCAGTTACCTGCAAATACCCCTAGCGGAGGACAGCAAACCGCTCACAGCATTCATGACACATGATGGTCTGTATCGGTATTGATGCATGCCCTATGGACTATCTTCTGCACCAAGTGCATTTCAGAAGATTATCACTACTATGCTAGCAGGCATAGAGGGAGCCCTCAATCTGCTTGATGATATCGTCATCCATGGACGGACAATGGAAGAATATGACCAGCGATTTTACACAGTTATGGCTAGACTTGCTACACAACATTACACTTAATGCGATAAGTGTACATTCGTTGCTGGAGAAATAAACTTTCTAGGCTACAGAGTCACAGTACAAGGTGTCTTGACACCATTGACGCGATCCAGCGAATGCATGAGGCTACCAACGTCAAAGAACTTTCATCATTCCTCGGCACTTGCAACTTCTATCTGAAATTCGTCCGGCATTGCGCGCACATTGCCGAACCACTTCGCAAGTTGCTGCACAAGGAGGACATCCCTTGGGAATGGACAGATTCCCAGGCTCAGGCATTCACCACGTTAAAGAAGAAAATCTCATCCCCTCCTATCCTCGCGCAATTTGATCTGAATGCCACTATGTACGTCACCACGGATGCATCAGGCACCGACATGGGTGCTGTGCTCTCGCAATGGATGGACAGCCTTCGCCTCTCACACGCTCTCACCTGTAGAACGTAAATACTCTACAGGGGAACGCGAAGCACTCGCTTGCATCTATGCATGTGAATACTGGCACATCTACCTATATGGCAGGAAATTTACCCTCCGTACGGATCACCAAGCGTTAACTACACTACTCACTACAACTGGATCTGGGCACAGACCACCACGAATGATGGTCAGATCGCCTTCAGCAGTATAACTGATGTACAGTACATCGCTGGCAGTCGCAATCACGTAGCTGACATGCTCAGCTGCTCGACACCTGCTTCGGACTCTGGTGCTGACTTGTTCACAGATGACGACACATATGTCACATCGATCATCACGCAGTCCATCAGGAACCTTGTCTCCTGCGACAAACTCAAAAACGAATCACAGAGTGATGCTACGCTCCAGCACATGTGCCATTTCCTCCAGACTGAGTGGCCTAAGTAAATTCCGGAAGAACTGAAAACATTCCACAGACTTCGCAATGAATTTTCCATTTGGAACGATGGCTGCCTAGCTCATGGTGATGGGGCAGTAATTCCCAAGTTGCTTCAACAGTGTTTTCTCTCATTGGCACACAATGGACACCCTGGCATTGCCGCATGAAGCAGAGATGTCGCGATTCAGTGTGGTGGCCTGGGATTGACACTGGCATCGAGAAGTTTGTCTCACACTGCGTAGCATGCTGTCTGAGCGAAAAGGCCACAAACATCCGACCAGCGCCAATGAAGCCCATTCCATGGCCACAAAGACCATGGCAACAGCTTCAGTTGGATATCATTGGTCCAGCTGAAGCTGCTCCACAGCACCAGCGTTTCCTTGTTGCAGTACATGACCTGCATTCCAAATGGCCAGAAATCGCTACAACAAGTTCAGTGACTTCATCAACGATCATCACTACTCTGCAGCATATGTTCACGAAGCGGGACCTTCCAGAGGTCATAATCAGCAACAATGGACCACAGTTTGTGTCCGACCAGTTCACGAATTTCCTCACTCGTCATGCTATCGAGCATCACCTTACTGCTTGGTACAATCCTCAAAGCAACGGAGGTGTTGAGCGATTTAATCGCGACATCAAATAGGGTTTGAATGCCAACCTCACAGCAGGCCAAACATTCGACAAAGCAGTTCAAATCATTCTGCGCACATACCGTTCGACAAAGCACATGCTAACGGGGAAGACACCTGCTGAGCTCATGATTGGGCGGAATCTTCACTGGCTATTGGACATTCTCAAACCCCCAGCCAAACCTAGTGCGAAGATGACCACACTCGCACCCCAAATTTCGGAACGCCAACAAAAAGCGAAGTTGTACACAGACACAAAACGATGCGCTCAAAGGCCCCAACTGAAGAACAGAGATTGGGCCAGAGTGAAGCACCCAAACCAGAGTCATAAGCTCGCATCTTCACTTTCACCTCCAAAACAGATCGGGCGAAAGTTCAGCCCTCACACTTACGAGCTTGATGATGGAACTCGATGGAACACTCGTATACGGATCTCAACTCACAGGCCAACAGACCAGCAGGATGGAACACAGGCACCGTTCTGTTTCCCAACCGAAAACCTCGATCAATCACCGCAAGTCTTCATGCCAGTCTCAGCGTATCAGAACACGGCCTGGCTATCTCAAGGACTTAGTCTGCACATAGACTGTGTTTTTTGGAGGGGGGAAATATGTTGTGTTCATACTCTATTTGTTTGTTACAGGACAAGAGGCAGGCATCAGGACCCTGCGGAAGCTATTCACACACTGCTGTAAACATGCTGGTTCATGCTGGTTTTGGGACACCATTTTGGGGAGTTACTATAAAGGACACAGTTAGTTACATTACTCCTGTTTCAGTTAGTCTATGTATTTACCGACACAACAAGCCTGCTCCACCATTCAAGAAGATCATGGCTGATCTGATCTTGGCCTCAACTCCACTTCCCTGCCTGCTCCCCGTAACCCTTGACTCCCTTATCATTCAAAAATCTGTCTATCTCCACCTTAAATATCTTCAATGACTCAGCCTCCACAGCTCTCTGGGGTAGAGAATTCCAAAGATTCACGACCTTCTGAAAAAATAAATTCCTCCTCATTTCCATTTTAAATTGGCGACCCTTATTCTGAAACTATGCCCCCTAGTTCTAGATTTCCCCATGAGAGGAAACATCCTCTCTGCATCTACCCTGTCAAGCCCCCTCAAAATCTTATACGTTTCAATAAGATCACCTCTCATTCTTCTAAACTCCAATGAGTATAGGCCCAACCTGCTCAACCTTTCCTCATATGACAACCGCTTCATCTCCGGAATCAACCCAGTGAACCTTCTCTGAACTGCCTCCAATGCAAGTATATCCTTCCTTAAATAAGGAGACCAAAACTGTACGCAGTACTCCAGATGTGGTCCAATCTGTCTGGCCAGTGACAACTGGGAGTTTCGCTATTTTCTGTTGTCCTATTTATAAAATAGGCGAGGGGATGATGCTATTTAAAAAGTGATGCTAAATATACCTTGTATTTATTTTTGATTACATCTGGATTAGCAGCAGCACAGACAGAGTGGGAGTACTCCCCTCTATGTCACAGGAGGAGCCTCATGCTTTTGCTCTCAAAGTGACTAACAACGATTCCCCTGATCAGGCATGAAGTGTTAAAATCAGAGAAGTTCACGAGTGGGCTGTAGACCCACCGTGAAGACATAAATTACAGAGAACTTACAGCACATGAACAGACAACTGGTCCGTGCCGGTGTTTATGCTCCATACAAGCCTCCTCCCACCCCTCTTCATCTCACCCCATCAACACATCCTTCTATTCCCTTCTCCCTCATGTGTTTATCACATTTCCCCTTAAATACAACAATAACTTGTATCTATATAGCGCCTTTAACGTAGTGAAACGTCCCAAGGCGCTTCACAGGAGCATCACGAGATTAAAAAATTTGACACTGGGCTGCATAAGTAGAAATTAGGGCAGGCGACCAAAAGCTTGGTCAAAGAGGTAGGTTTTAAGGAGCGTCTTGAAGGAGGAAAGAGAGGTAGAGAGGCGGAGAGGTTTAGGCAGAGCTTAGGGCCCAGGCAACGGAAGGCGATTATAATCAGGAATGCTCAAGAGGGCAGAATTTGAGGAGCTTAGACATCTTGGGGGGTTGTGGGTCTGGAGGAGAGTACAAAGATAGGGAGGGGCAAGGGCCATGGAGGGATTTGAAAATAAGGATGAGAATTTTGAAAGCGAGACGTTGCTTAACCGGGAGCTAATGTAGGTCAGCGAGCACAGGGGCGATGGGTGAGCGGGACCTGGTGCAAGTTAGGACAGAGGCAGTGGGCACAGGGGTGATGGGTGAGCAAGCTATTCGCCTCAGCTACTCCCTGTAGTAGCACGTTCCACATTCTGACCATCTCTGGCTAAAGACGTTTCTCCTGAATTCCTTGTTGGATTTATTGGTGACTGTCCTTTATTTATGGCCCCCAGTTTTGGTCTGCCCCAGAAGTGGAAACATCTTCTCTATGTTTACCCTATCAAAACCCTTTCATAATCTTAATCAATCATCATCATCATCATAGGCAGTCCCTTGGAATCAAGGAAGACTTGCTTCCACTCTTAAAATAGGAGTTCTTAGGTGGCTGTACAGTCCAATACGAGAACCACAGTCCCTGTCACAGGTGGGACAGACTGTGGTTGAGGGAAAGGGTGGGTGGGGAGTCTGGTTTGCCGCACGCTCCTTCCGCTGCCTGCTCTCAGCGATGAGACTCGAGGTGCTCAGCGCCCTTCTGGATGCTCTTCCTCCACTTAGGACGGTCTTTGGCCAGGGACTCCCAGGTGTCGGTTGGGATGTTACTTTTTCAGGGAGGCTTTGAGGGTGTCCCCGTAACGTTTCCTCTGCCCACCTTTGGCTCATTTGCCGTGAAGGAGTTCAGAGTAGAGTGCTTGCTTTGCGAGTCTTGTCTATCGGATCATCCATCAGCCTTGTCTTTTCTAGAGACGAGAGACCCGGCCTGTTCATTTTTTCCTGATATGTATAACCTCAGCGACTTGCAGTGACACAGGTTTCAGAGTTATCCAACGTCCTGTTGAGATGAGAAAATTGTGCACTTACAACATCAGTTCCACACAACATCTAATTGAGGTGATACCACACTGGATTTATGGCAATCTTTAGAGAGAAAGTTCCACTTATGCCATTGTAACACCAAGTGATAACTCTTACACTCAATCGGGCCTGAAAATGCGGCTCTCTGACTGGATGGACATAGTACATTCAAAGTGAACTGCGGACAATCGGAACAGATTGAGCATGTGAGAGAGTGCCAACCAAATCATCCTCCTCTCACATGCCAGTAACAGTTGGAAGTTCTCTGCCACCATTTGTAACTGCGGAGTCATTTATCAAAGCAAGAAAAGCAAGAAGCAGTAAAACAGGAGCTAGCCAGAGATGCTAAGCCGTGGCTCAGTGGGTAGCACTCTCTCATAGAAACATAGAACATAGAAAATAGGTGCAGGAGTAGGTCATTCGGCCCTTCGAGCCTGCACCACCATTCAATATGATCATGGCTGATAATGCAACTTCAGTACCCCATTCCTGCTTTCTCTCCATACCCCTTGATCCCTTTAGCCGCAGGTTCACAATTCTCTGAGTGAAGAAGTTTCTCCTCATCTCGGTCCTAAATGGCTTACCCCTTATCCTTAAACTGTGACCCCTGGTTCTGGACTTCAACATCGGGAACATTCTTCCTGCATCTAACATGTCCAATCCCGTCAGAATTTTAGATGTTTCTATCCGATCCCCTCTCATTCTTCTAAATTCCAGTGACTATAAGCCTAGTCGATCCAGTCTCTTGGCTCTGAGTCAGAAGGTTGTGGGTTCAAGTTCCACTCCAGGGTCCTGAGCACATAAAATATCTAGGCTGAAGCTCCCAGTGCAGTGCCGAGGGAGCGCTGCATTGTCAGAGGTGCCATATTTCGGATCAGACGTTAAATCGAGGCCCCGCCTGCCTGCTCAAGTGGACGTATAAGATTCCATGGCACTCTTTTGAAGATGAGCAGGGGAGATATCCCCAGTGTCCTGGGGTACCAATATTTATCCCTCAATCAACAGAACAAAAAAAACAGATGATCTGGTCATTATCACATTGCCGTTTGTGGGAGCTTGCTGTGCGCACATTGGCTGCCGCGTTTCCCACATTACAACAGTGACTACACTCCAAAACAGTACTTCATTGGCTGTAAAGAGCTTTGAGACATCCGGTGGTCGTGAAAGACACTATATAAGTGCAAGTCTTTCTTTCTTTGGCTCATTTGCCCTGGCCATGACCCTTGTCCCAAATTTCTTTTATGGAATAAATTGGAATGCCATGCTTGGATCATCTGAAAATAGTCTCAGAACCATTGGTCATGATGTCTATTGGAGAAGACACAATGCAGGATTATCTGAAGCATTAAAAACCAATCAGCTGATAACCACATAATCCAACACCGTCGGAAGTGCTCTGGTCCCTGGACTGTACCTCTGAGCATTTCCTAATGACCACAATGGATGTACAGTTTGGACTTCTCTGGTCTGGGACTCTCTGGTCTGGAAACACTCGTGGTTCGGCATTAGCTGGGCCTGAGGGAAGAGGAGGGTTTATTAAAAGTTTCGATTGATTGGAGCAGCTGTCAGTCAAGTGAGTGCGCATGCCGATTGACTGGAGCGGCTGTCAGTCAGTGAGTGTGTTCGGCGATTGGCCGGAGCGACTGTCAATCAGTGAGCATGTTCAGTGATTGGCCGGAGTGGTTGTCAGTCAGTGAGTGTGTGCGCGCAGGTGCTGAGGGAGCCGCCCATAGGCTGCCAGCACACACACACAGGAGCCATCTGGGCCCCAAGCTCTGGAATTCCCTTCCAATACATCTCCGCCTCTCTCACTTCCTTTAAGATTCTCCCTAAAGCCCATCTCTTTGACCAAGCGGGTCATCTGTCCCAATGTCTCCTCCTTTGGCTCAGTTTCAATTTACGTCTAATTTACACTCCTGTGAAGCGCCTTGGAACATTTTACTATGATCATCATCATAGGCAGCCCCATGAAATCGAGGAAGACTTACTTCCACTCAAAGTCAGTTCTCAGGTGACTGAACAGTCCAATACGGGAATTACAGTCTCTGTCACAGGTGGGACAGACAGTGGTTGAAGGAAAGGGTGGGTGGGACAGGTTTGCCGCACGCTCCTTCCACTGCCTGCGCTTGCTTTCTGCATGCTCTCGGCGACGAGACTCGAGGTGCTCAGCACCCTCCCGGATGCTCTTCCTCCACTTAGCGCTAAATAAATGCAAACTGTTGTTGCCGAGTCCCAAATGTCCTCTTTCCTCGTGACATTACTCACATGAAGCACAAACACTGGGTACAGAGGATGTCATAAATCATGACAATAAAACTCAGGACCATTATCTGGACCTTGGGACTTATATTACAGCACACAATTCTCTCTGGCCCAATCTCTGTCTCCTGTAATATACAGAGGTTGATGCTGTTCTTATGATTGGGTCAAGTGTTGTATATTTCCCAGTTAATTTTAAGTTCTTATACAACCGAGAAGGCAATTCTCCACAAAGGATTGTAGTTGTGTCACAGGATGAGATGTCAGGATTTTCAAAGTTGTGATGGAAGAGTCCAGTACATCACATAATATTGCAGGAGACACTGATAATGAAGAGAATGATTTCAATGCTGTAATATTGGGAGAAATTGCACTATGTATATCATGCAGCAATTGCACATTCTCGTCATAACATATCGAGATCCTATCGTTTAATTGATCTTTGACCTCAGTATGTCTCGTGACAACCTGCTGTGCACAAAATTGCTGCCACATTTGTCTATTCTTCAATAACATAAGAACAAAAGAATTAGGAGCAGGAGTAGTCCATTTGGCTCCTCAAGCCTGCTCCACCATTCAATAAGATCATGGCTGATCATCGACCTTAACTCCACTTTCCCGCCCGATCCCCAGATTCCTTGATTCCTCAAAAATCTATCTATCTATCCCAGCCTTGAACTGTACTCATCAACTGAGCATCCACAGCCCTTTGGGCTAGAGAATTCCAAAGATTCACAACCCTCTGAGTGAAGAAATTCCTCCTCATCTCAGTCCTAAATGGCCGCCCCTTAATCCTGAGACTGTGACCACTGGTTCTGGACTCTCCAGCCCGGGGGAAACAACCTCTCAGCATCTACCCTGTAAATCCCCCTCATCAACTTATGTTTCAATGAGATCACCTCTCATCCTTCTAAATTCCAGAGAGTATAGGCCCAAGCTACTCAATCTCTCCTCATAGGACAATCCTCTTATCTCAGGAATCAATCTAGTGAAGCTCCATTGTACCATCTCTAAGGCAAGTATGTTCTTCTTCAGATAAGGAGACCAAAACTGTGCACAGTACTCCAGGTGTGCTCTCACCAAAGCCCTGTACAGTTGTAGCAAGATTTCATTATTCTTGTACTCCAAACCCATTGCAATAAAGGACAACATGCCATTTGCCTTCCTTATTGCTTGCTGTACCTGTGTGCTAACTCTGTGTTTCCTGTACAAGGACACCCAAATCTCTCTGAACACCAACATTTAAAAGTTTCGCACTCTTTAAAAATATTCTATTTGTCTATTCTTCCTACCAAAGTGAACAACCTCACATTTCCCCACATTATATTCCATCTGCCACCTTACTGCCCACTCACTTAGTCTATCTATACCCATTTGCAGACACCTTGTGTTCTCTTCACAGCTTTGCATCATCAGCAAACTTACATACATTGCACTCGGTCCCTTCATCTAAGTCATTGATATAGATTGTAAATAGCTGAGGCCCAAGCACTGATCCTTGCGGCACCCCACAAGTTACAGTATACCAGCCAGAAAATGACCCATTTATCCCTTCTCTCTGCTTTCTGTCCTTTAATCAATCCTCTATGCATGCCAATATATTACCCCCTACCCCATGAACCCTTAGCTTGCATAGCAACTTTTTATGTGGCACCTTATCAAATGCCTTTTGAAAATCCAAATATACTACATCCACTGGTTCCCCTTTATCTACCTGCTAGTTACATTGTCAAAAAACTCTAATACATTTGTTAAACATGATTTCCCTTCCATAAATCCATGCTGACTCTGCCTAAATCATAAAATGATTTTTTAAGTGCCTTGTTACTACTTCCTTAATAATGGATTCCAGCATTTTCCCAGAGTCCGGCTAACTGGCCTACAATTCCCTATTTTCTTTCTCTCTCCTTTCTTGAATAGCGGGGTTACATTTGCTACCTTCCACTCCGCTGGGGCATTTTAGAATCTAACAAATGTTGGATGATCACAACCAATGCATCCACTATCTCTGCAGTACCTCTCTTGGAACCCTAGGATGCAGTCCTTTAGCTCCAGGAGATTTGTCGGCTTTTAGGCCCATGAGTTTTCCCAAGTACCTTTTCTCTACTGATATTAGTTACTCCATGAAAAAGATGGTGAGCCGCCATTTCAGAGGACAGAGGACAGTCAATGGTCAACCACATTGCTGTGGGTCTGGAGTCACATATAGCCCAGACTGGTTAAGGGCTTCAGATTTCCTTCCCAAAAAGGACATGTGAACCAGATGGGTTTTTATGACAATCCAGTAGTTTCATTGTCACCATCACTGATACAAGCTTTTCATTCCAGATTTATTTAATTAACTGAATTTAAATTCCCCAGTTGCTATGGTGGGATTTGAACTCTTGTCTCAAACAGTAGTCCAGGCCTCTGGATTGCTGGTCCAGTGATGTAATCACTACGCTACCGTACCCGCATGAAAGAAATAAATTTGTTAACGCTTTCAGTGGGACTGCTCTTCAGGACTGACCTAATTTTATTTCCTTTCACCAGCCTGTTGTGCATTTCCGGATTTCTAGGATTCCTGTTTTTCTTACTGCCTAACTGCGCCCACCACCCACCCCACTGCCCCCCGGACGTCCTTAATTCCTGCCATTCTGGGTTCCTTGGCTGGGTGCCATTGAACCTGGCATTTGATGTGAGCAGCCAGGGTTAGGGAGACATTCTGTACCAGCTTTTACACAGTCACGATGATCTCTTTGATCTATGGCCCTCTGAGATCTGTGAACTTCTCCAATTCTGGCCTCTTGCGCATCCCACAATTTCCTCGAGCCCACCGCTGGCGGCCGTGCCTTCAGCTGCCTCAGCCCTAAGCTTTTCTCTTGCCTCACTAAAACCGCAGTGCCTCCTTTAAGTTGCTCCTTAAAACCTCCCTCTTTGATCAAGCTTTTGGTCACCTGTCCTAATTTCTCCTTATGTAGCCCGGTGTCAAATCTTTGTTTAATAATTGCTCCTAGGAAGCAGCTTGGGATGTTTCATTACTTTTGCTAGGCTAGGCTTGATAGACCCGCTGGTCTTTCTCTGCCCATCAATTTTAGATGTTCATATGTAAATGCAAGTCACTGTTGTTGATGGGAACCCACCTTTTCCACGTGAGCCTGCTAAACTAAGGAAAGTAAATTGGCATCGTAAATACCAATCTAAAATGGGTTTTGTAATAATGCCGAGCACTTCAGTCTTTCTTGCTAACTGCCATGTTAAGTAACATCGACATCTCGTCTTTCTTCCTGAGTATATGTGACATCGCACCATTAAAAAAATGAGCCCCCATCTTCAAAGGGTAGTCTATGCAAGAAGTTAAAATCTAAATATATCTTAAGAAAAACAATTTCTTTCCCAAAGTGGTTCAGCTCTCCAACTCATCTGTCACTTTTATTCATTCTCTTCATCCATATTCGATAGCAGAATGTTGCATTAGCTCATACATTTCTATCATCCTTCTGGTAGAGTCTACCGCAATGGTGCATCATTAGGTGCATCTGCCTCTCCTGTCTCTGGTTTGAATGATGTATCGAGTTTCTATAAAACTCAGTAAGAAGCTGGGAAAAATCTGAATCAGCAAATTGGAACATCCCATTCATCATAAAAGAAAAGAAAGACGGATTTATACAGCGTCTTTCACAACCACCAAATGTCTCAAAGCGCTTTACAGCCAATGAAGTACTTGTGAAGTGTAGACGCTGTTGTAATGTAGGAAACACGGCAGCCAATTTGCTCACAGCAAGCTCTCAGAAACAGCAATGTATCCAGCCCCTTTCATGGAGTCAAGTAGTTGGGAATTTGGAGCATTGCAAGTCCGTGCACTCACAACGCTCATCACTTTGCAGTATCTCTGACGATGTAATTCCAAATGTTGAACACGAAAAGGTAAAACGGTTAATCAAAAAACGTACAGCAATAAAAAGACTGAATTAGTCTTTTAATTGTTCCAGTCATTGATCTGTGGATAAAGTGGATAATTTGTTTGTCAGCAGCCCTTAACATAGGAGCAGAAATGAAAGCTTCATTACACAGTAACAAAGATAGACTTTACACAGCTGCTTCAGTGAAGACAATGCACCCTCACCGGGATTGGAAACCTCATTAACAGCCTTCCAAATGCCACATTTGCGGCCACAGAACAGTATGTAGGAGTCAGTCGGGGCTCAGTGAGTAGCACATTTGCCTCAGAGTCAAAAGGTCGTGGGTTCAAGCACAAAATCGTGGTCTGTTTTCCCAGAGAGAGAGAGAGAGAGAGAGAGAGGGAGAGAGATAAAAGATTCCATGGCGCTATTTCGAAGAAGAGCAGGGGAGTTCTCCTTGGTGTCCTGGGCCAGTGTTTATCTCAAATCAACATCACCAAATCAGATTATCCTGTCATTATCACATTGCTGTTTGTAGGAGCTTGCTGTGTGCAAATTGGCTGCTGCCTTTCTTACATTACAACAGTGACCACTCTTCAGAAAAATATTTCATTGGCTGTAAAGTGCTTTGGGACATCCTGAGGTTGTGAAAGGTGCTATACAAATGCAAGTCTTTTTTTTCTTGTGTATCTCTTGTACTATCTATGCACACTTGGATGCGTATATTATATAAAATATATTAACCCTCAAGACTGCCAGCTGAATTTGGTTCCAGCTCGTGCACTGTGACACCGAAACAAACAAATATTATCATAATAAAAGCTCCTGAAACTGCAGGAACAGGTCTATTGCTGAAATATTATCAAACTACTAAATTAAAAGCTCAAATAATGAGCTTGGCAGAATTGGCGGCATCCTTGCCTCGGAGTACAAGTCCCACTCCAAGAGCTAAGCATCTAATCTAGGCTGACGCTTCAGTGCAGTACCGAGGGAGTGCTGCACTGCTGGAGGTGCCGCCTTTCGGATGAGACAATTAACTACCTCCAGCTGGATGGTCAAAGATCCCACTGCAGCATTTGAAGAGAAGCAATTACTTGCACAGACTTCCTGACCCAACTAGTTCTTCCTTATCCAACACCGTCATATCAACTGTTCATTCAGCTCATTCAAGGACAGAACATTCTGGTAAAGCACACAGCAGATCAACAACAACAGTTAGCATTTCAGTTCGATGACCTTTCATCAGAACTGGAAAATGAGAATGAGAATTTACCCCTTCGTGGTTTGTGGGATCTTGCTCTACACACACATATTTGCGTGATGAGAGTAACTACTCTTTGGAAGAAATTAATTTTATGCAAAGCACTTTGTGATGGCCTGAGCCAAGGTTGTCACAGTAACATCTCCACAGCTGAGAATATTCTGACTGACTAACAAGATCGTTCCCAGAGAGGGTCCACTTATGCTGGACAAATAACAACAACAACTTGTATTTACAAGAACATAAGAAATAGGAGCAGGAGTAGGCCATACAGCCCCTCGAGCCTGCTCCGCCATTCAATAAGATCACGGCTGATCTGATCATGGACTCAGCTCCACTTCACTGCCCGCTCCCCATAACTCCTTATCATTTAAGAAACTGTCTATTTCTGTCTTAAATTTATTTAATGTCCCAGCTTCCACAGCTCTCAAGCAGCGAATTCCACAGATTCACAACCCTCAGAGAAGAAATTCCTCCTTATCTCAGTTCTAAATGGGCGGCCCCTTATTCTAAGATCATGCCCTCTCATTCTAGTCTCCCCTAGCAGTGGAAACATCCTCTCTGCATCCACCTTGTCAAGCCCCCTCATAATCTTATATGTTTCGATAAGATCACCTCTCATTCTTCTGAATTCCAATGAGTAGAGGCCCAACCTACTCAACCTTTCCTCATAAGTCAACCCACTGATCCCTGGGATCCACCTAGTGAACCTTCTCTGAACTGCTTCCACAGCAAGTATATCCTTTTGTAAATATGGAAACCAAAACTGCATGAAGTATTCCAGGTGTGGCCTCATCAATACCCTGTACAACTTTAGCAAGACTTCCCTGCTTTTATACTCCATCCCCTTTGCAATAAAGGCCAAGATTCCATTGGCCTTCCTGATCACTTGCTGCACCTGCATACTATCCTTTTGTGTTTCATGCACAAGTACTCCCAAGTCCCACTGTACTGCAGCACTTTGCAATCTTTCTCCATTTAAATAATAACTTGCTCTTTGATTTTTTTTCTGCCAAAGTGCATGACCTCACATTTTCCAACATTATGCTCCATCTGCCAAATTCTTGCCCACTCACTTAGCCTGTCTATGTCCTTTTACAGATTTTGTGTGTCCTCCTCACACATTACCCTTCCTCCCATCTTTGTATCGTCAGAAAATTTGGCTACGTTACACTCAGTCCCTTCTTCCAATTCGTTAATATAGATTGTAAATAGTTGGGGTCCCAGCACTGATCCCTGCGGCACCCCACTGGTTACTGATTGCCAACCAGAGAATGAACCATTTATCCCGACTCTCTCGTTTTCTGTTCGTTAGCCAATCTTCTAGCCATGCTAATATATTACCCCCAACCCCGTGAACTTTTATCTTGTGCAGTAACCTTTTGTGTGGCACCTTGTCAAATGCCTTTAATGTAATAAAATGTCCCGAGGTGTTTCACAAGAGCGTTAGCAAAAAAGTTTGACACCAAGCCACATAAGGAAATACGAGAGGATGTTTCCCCTTGTGGGGGAATCTAGAACTAGAGGGCATAGTTTCAGAATCAGGGGTCGCCCATTTAAGATGGAGATGAGGAGGAATTTCTTCTCTCAGAGGGTCGTGAATCTTTGGAATTCTCTACCCCAGTGTGCTATGGAAGCTGAGTCATTGAATATATTCAAGGTGGAGATAGACAGATTCTTGAACAAATCGGAGAGTCAAGGGTTATGGGGAACAGGCAGGAAAGTTAAGTTGATGCCAAGATCAGATCAGCCATGATCTTATTGAATGGCGGAGCAGGTTCGAAGGGCCATTTGGCCTACTCCTGCTCCTATTTCTTATGTTCTATGAGGACAGGTGACCAAAAGCTTGGTCAAAAGGGTAAGTTTTAAGGAGGAGAGCGAGGCAGAGAGCTTTAGGGAAGGAATTCCAGAGCTTAGGGCCTAGGCAGTTATAGGCATGGCCACAAATGGTGCAGCGAAGAAAATTGGGAAAAATTATATTGAGAAGGCTCTATACAAGTACAATCTCCTTCTCTAAACACACAGACTTATATATTAACGTAGTAGTGTTTTGGACAGGACTAAACCCTTGGTCCATCAAGCCTACCCTTCCTGGGTGTCAGCTGTGGCTCAGTGGGCAGCACTTGTGCATCTGGGTCAGAATGTTGTGGGTCCAAGTCCCACTCTAGGGACTTGAGCACAAAAAAAATCTAGGCTGACACTCCCAGTGCAGTGCTGAGGGAGTGCTGCACTGTCTGAGGGGCCGTTTTTCAGATGAGATGCTAAACCGAGGCCCCGTCTCTTAGATGGACATGAAAGATCCCATGGCACTATTTTGAAGAAGAGCAGGGGAGTTATCCCCGATGTCCTGGTCAATATTTACCTCTCAATCAACATAACAAAACACAGATTATCTGGTCATTATCATCATCATCATCATCATAGGCAGTCCCTCAAAATCAAGAAAGACCTGTTTCCACTCTAAAATTGAGTTCTTAGTTGACTGAACAGTCCAATACGGGAATTACAGTCTCTGTCACAGGTGGGACAGACAGTGGTTGAAGGAAAAGGAGGGCGAGACTGGTTTGCCACATGCTACTTCGCTGCCTGCGCCTGTTTTCTGCATGCTCTCAGCGACGAGACTCGAGGTGCTCAGCACCCTCCTGGATGCACCTTATCACAGTGCTGTCTGTGGGAGCTTGCTGTGCGCAAATTGGCTGCAGCGTTTCCCACATTACAACAGTGACTACACTCCAAAAGTACTTCATTGGCTGTAAAGCGCTTTGAGATGTCCGGTGGTCATAAAAGGTGCTATAGAAATGCAAGTCTTTCTTTCTTTTCCTAACCTCCCATCAGGTGCCTTACTGTGATTCTGGAACCATTAGCCCATTGTAACAGGAGTTTGCGAGGTCCTTTTGTAAACCCTGCCATGGGGTCCCATTCCACCTCCTCACTGGTAATCTGCTCCACAATGCTATCTACCATAAATAAAATGTTGCCTTAACTTAATCTTTCCTTTTGATATCCTTAACTTTATGCTGTCTCCCCTCAAATCCCGTGCCAAACAGAATTTCAAAAAGACATCAGGTTGCAGTTTGGGCCTCACCGGCCCTAAGTGCCGTTCCCCTATCTCCCCCTGTGCTCACTGACCTACATTGGCCCCAGGTCCGGCAACGCCTCGGTTTTAATATTTTCAAATCCCTCCATGGCCTCGCCCCTCCCTGTATCTGTAACCTCCTCCAGAACCGACAAGCTGCCACGATCTCTCAACTCCTCCAATGCTGGCTTCTTGCATGTTCCTGATTTTCTACACTGCACCATTGGCGGCCATGCCTATAGCTGATCATGCCCCAAGGTCTGGAACTCCTCCCCTAGAACATTCTACCTCTCTCTCCCCTCCTTAAAACCTACTCTTTTGACCAAGCTTTTACTCGTTCACCTGTCCTAATATCTCCTTATGTGGCTTGGTGTCAAATTTTGTTTGATAATCGCTCCTGTGAGGCGCCTTGGGACCTTTCACTATGTTAAAGGCGCTATATAAATGCAAATTGCTTTTATTTCTCCAGGATCAATAGATCCTCTCTGGGAATGATCTTGTTAGCCAGCCAGAATATTCTCAGCCATGGAGATGTTACTGTGACAACCTTGGCCAACCAGGGTCTTTGGTGAGTCACACTGTTGGTCTTTGGATGGGAGTGGTGGTGCATGTTAAAACAGCCAAGAACCATGCTCATTAATACCATTAAAAAAAGAGTTGGAAGATGGCTGATTAAGGAGGAGATGGGAGAATTCTAAGGACAGGTACAGGTAGAGCTGATTGAATGACAAGTGTACCACTATGGCTCCTGGGCTACTGGACCATGGAAGTATCACACCAAAGAACATAATGTCAGCTGTGGCTCAGTGGGTAGCACATTCATCTCTGAGTCAGAAGGTTGTGGGTTGAGGTCCCACTCCAGGAACTTAGCACATAAATCTAGGCTGATATTCCAGAGCAGTGTTGAGGGAGCGCTGCACTGCAGAGGTGCCGTCTTTCGGATGAGATGTTAGACCAAGGCCCCCTTCTGCTCTCTCAAAAGATCCATAGCACTATTTTGAAGAAGAGCAGGGGAGTTATCCCTGGTGCCCTGGCCAATATTTATCGCTCAATTATCATAACAAAAACAGATTATCTGGTCATTATCGCATTGCTGTTTGTGGGAGTTTGTTGTGCGGTAATCGGGTTTCCCAGATTACAACAGTGACTGTACTTCATAGCGCTCTGAGACATCTGGTAGTCATGAAAGGCGCTATAGAAATGCAAGTCTTTCTTTCAAAGAAGCCAACCAGTCAACAATGGAGGGTAGATAGAATATTTTGGAGTTTCATTTCAAAGGGTGGAAAAAGCTTTCGCTGGGGCCATTAAATCTGTTAGCCAAGAGTCCATGACAGAGCATCTGGTCTATGGAAGGAATGAACTTTCCTAATTCCATGCCTCCTTAATAGTAAGGTTATCAAAGGATATGGGGATAGTGCAGGAAAGTGGAGTTGAGGTAGAAGATCAGCCACGATCTTATTGAATGGCAGAGCAGGCTCGAGGGGCCGAATGGCCGAATGTCTCACAAAGAGCAATGAGATAAAGGACCAGACCTTCTGGTTGAGGGATAAATATTGATGACGAAACCTGGAGAACTCAGCTATTCTTCAAATTGTGTTGTGGCAACTTCTATGTCCACCTGAAAGAGCACTTTAACATCTCATCTAAAAAGGCAGCACTTCAGCACTGCATTGAAGTGTCAGCCTGGATTACGTACTCAAGTCTCTGGAGTGGGGGCTGGAACCCACAACCTTGTGACCCAGAAGCAAGGGTGCTGCCCACTGAGCTAAGGCTGACACTGAAGCTCCCTTTAAAAATGATTCTCGGGAAAAGATGGGGATGCATTCACTCTGTGTTTGCCTTAAATATTTCCTTCTCCATTCATGAGGAGAGGCAGTCCCAATGGCCCCTTTCCAGTATGTTGCTCAATTGCCGATGCTTTATGTACGAATGCTAACACTGAGCAAAAAAAAAAACGTCAATATTTTATGTACAGTATAAATGAGTGTGTCGTGCAGGCAGATTTTATCTTGGGATTTTGTGAAAACTCTTGTAATTATTGACTGTACCGCACAACTGACACTGCAGTATGACAGGCAAGATGTGTTTAGACTGTTATCTAAAATATATTGTCTATATGATGAATGTCTTTCTTCCTTCCAAACTTTATTCAGCAGGTCGTTTAATTATAGTCAAGGTAAATTTGCCGTGCTGAAGTCTGAGTGTTACAATCCCGTGGTCCGCAGGGATTACAGATCAGAAATAGTGGGCGGCACCTCCACAATTTAGGGGGTACGGTAACATAGTGGTAATGGTACTGGACTCGGAATCCAGAGGGCTGCACTAATAATCTGGAGGTGTAAATTCAAATCCTACCACGGCAGCGGGGGAATTTAGATTCAGTTAATTAAATAAATCTGGAATAAAAAGCTAATGTCAGTAATGGTGGCCATGACACTACCGGATTGTCGTAAAAACAATTTCTGTAAAAACTGTTTCACGTTTCTCCAATTGGCTGTGGGAAGGTGAGGCACGCTGAGAGGATTGACGTGTGGGGACGGGAACTCTGACGTCCTTACCTGGCCCGGCCTATATGTGACTCCAGACTGTAAGAAATGGACTGACTCGTGGAACAGCTGCGGGACGTAGATAGTTAATCGTATGCTCATGGCCGAGGCCGAAATTCCCAGAATGAACAGAAAAGGCAATGGGATGCCAATCACCGTCTGCACAGAATGAGTCCGCACCAGGTGTTTCCCGACAAAAACTACAATCAGCTGCACAGAATGAGTCAGCACCAAGCTCTTCCCGAGAGGGCTTGGAGTTGTAGTTGGAGAGTTTCTGCAGACAGGATAAAGAGGAAAAAAGGCGCCAGCAAGAGGTCAAACGGAATGTAAGGAAAGAGCAACCAACCCTTGGTACAGCAGTCGAAGAAGAAGGGATCGGATCTGGTCCCAGAGAACCTACAATCACCAGGGCCTGACCACTCATGGTCCATTGTATGTATAAGTTCACGGTTATCGTGTAAAGCCATAGGTTTCTTTTGGAGCATAGAAGTGCAAGAAGTACTGATCAATTGCTAATAAAGTTGGAGCTGGGTCAGACTTGATTTTGTCAGGAGTATTCTTCAATAAGTCTCAGGGTCTTAACTCCTTTGCTAGAAGGCAAACTCTAACAGGGCCTACAGCGATGTGGTTGACTCTGCCCTCTGAAATGGCCAAGCAAGCCACTCAAGGGCAATTGGGGATGGGCAATAAATGCGGGCCTTGCCAGCAATGCCACGCCCCGTGAATGAATATGAAATTTTCTTTTTCCAGAAGGCATTCTCTGCGAACACCACTCCGGCTGCTGGATCTCAGAACCCGAGGGAGAGGGGGAGGGGGTCAGACCAACCTATCCCGCCCGGCAAGAAGCTGAATTATTTGAGTCGGCCGACCATTTTATGCCCCGACCGACATGATACCCTGATTTCAGACCGGGGTGTAAAACGGGTGTTTAATCTGAACCCCACCCTTTCCAGCCCAGCGGGTTAGGGTAATATTCACCCCGCTAATTCCCCAAGGCCACATATCTTTATCTACTGACGGAGTCTTCCTTTCCCCTCCACTCCCGCGACAACGGACAGACCTCTACTACTACAACAACTTGCATTTATAAAGCACCTTTAACATGTTAAAATGTCTCAATGTGCTTCACAGCAGTGTTACCAAACAAAATTTCACACCAGGAGATATTAGTACTTCTTGGTCAGCTGACGCGGACATAGGCCGACATGGCCTCCTTCCATGCCATAACTTTCTATGATTCTATGAGGACCGGTGACCAAAAGCATGAAGAGAGAGGTAGGTCCTATGGAGTTTCTTAAAGGAGGAAGAGAGGTTTTGGGAGGGAATTCCAGAGCTTAGGGCACAGGCAGCTGAGGGCACAGCTACCAATGGTGGAGCAATGGAAATCAGAGATGCGCAAGAGGCCAGAATTGGAGGAGTGCAGAGATCTCGGGGAGTTGTGGGGTTGGAGGAGGTTACAGAGATAGGGAGGGGGCGAGGGCCATGGAAAGATTTGACAACAAGGATGAGAATTTTAAAATCGAGGCCTTGACGGGCCAGGAGCCAATGTAGGGTCAGCGAGCACAGGGGGCGATGGGTGAGCGGGACTCAGCGCGAGTTAGGATACGGGGCAGGCAGAGTTTTGGTTGAGCTCAAGTCATCGAGGTTAGCTGCATCATCCAATCAGGTAATTCATCATCATAGGCAGTCCCTCAAAATCGAGGAAAACTTGCTTCCACTAAAAAAATGAAAAATTAGTCCTTAGGTGGCTATACAGTCCAATACGAGAACCACAGTCCCTGTCCCAGGTGGGACAGACAGTCGTTGACCGAAAGGGTGGGTTGGACAGGTTTGCCGCACGCTCTTTCCGCCTCCTGCGCTTGCTTTCTGCATGCCCTCGACGATGCGACTCGAGGTGCTCAGCGCCCTCCCGGATGCACTTCCTCCACTTAGGGCGGTGTTTGGCCACGGACTCCCAGGTGTCAGTGCGGATGTTGCACTAAGAGTCTGTTCGCTTCTCCAATTGGCCGAGGGAAGGCGAGGCGCCGAGTGGACGACCAATGGCGGGAGTGGGGCAGTTGGAGGCAGAAGGTCATGTGATGAAACCTCCAGGGATGTGTCCAACCAGAATTTGCAACCCTATCTCCCAGCCCTCCCCGCCCCTCAATTCAGAATATCCTGTATACATAATCCCGCAGACGTTAGAATACATCCATAGACCTCAACTAGATCAACAGTTCAGGCAGAAATGGTTCATAAAATTTTTAACAGCAACCATTAGATCAGTAACATGGTTCTGATACACTCTCTAATGGCTCTGGGTCTGGGGAAAAGCTGTTTGCTGATTAATACTGTGTTCATCTGCACTGAAAGTGTAGTCACATCACTACGTATATGCTTTTAAACAGCAAACACTCATTTCTCAATTTGTCTTTTCAGAGAGATTGAATTCTGTCTTTACTCCAATACCATTGGACAGTACTTAGAAATTGTTTTCTATTGGCTGTCGAAACTGCTCCACGTAGAGATACCGTTGGGCACATCACTTCAATTAAGCTCGCATCTTAATTTACCTACGTCTTTACGCATGACATGGCTTTGCTACATGTCAGGAGGCGCTGTGGGGTTTTACTGAGGGAGATGTTCTTTCCAGCTGACGCACTTTCCAAAGTACCTGCAGTTCCCAGTGCCACAAGGGTCGGTCACTCGGGGAACAGCAGGCGATATGTGCTCCTCTCTAATTTCAATTTGTTCCCATCCACCTCACCCTCACTGTTCTTTCCCAAAAGGAAGACTTGGATTTACAAAGCACCTTTCACAATCACCAGATGGTCTCAAAGCACTTTACAGCCAATGAAGTAATTATGAAGTGTAGTCATTGTTGTATTGTGGGAAACACAGCAGCCAATTTGCACACAGCAAGCTCCCACAAACAGCAATGTGATAATGACCAGATCATTGGGTTTTTGCCATGTTGATTGAGGGATAAATATTGGCCAAAACACCAGGGATAACGCCGCTGCTCTTCTTAGGAAATAGAGCCATGGGATCTTTTATGTCCACCTGAGAGAACAGATGGGGCCTCGGTTTAACATCTCATCCAAAAGACAGCACTGGGAGTGTCAGCCTAGATTTGTGTGCTTGTACCTGAAGTAGGACTTGAACCTACAACCTCTGACTCCGAGACGAGAGTGCTGCGCACTGAGCCACAGCTGACCTAAGGTACTAAGCTCCACAGGCAACCTTTTGATACCTTGTCCAAGTGATACATGTCATTCTTCAATTCTTCATGTCTCAACAACATCAGCGTGCATTTATATACAACGACAACAACTTGTATTTATATAGCACCTTTAACGTAGTGAATTGTCCCAAGGCACTTCACAGCAATATTATGAGACAAAATATTTGACACTGACTTGCATAAGGAGAAATTAGGGACAGGTGACCAAAAGCTTGGTCAAAGAGGGAGGAAAGAGAGTTAGAGAAACGGAGAGGTTTAGGGAGGGAATTCCAGAGCTTGAGGCCCAAGCAGCTGAAGGCACAGCCAGCAATGGTTGAGCAAATTATCAAGGATGCTCAAGAGGGCAGAATTAGAAGAGCACAGATATCTTGGGAGATTGTGGGGCTGGAGGAGAGAGTAAAACGTCTCAAGGTACTTCACAGGAGCGTTATCAAACATAATCTGACACAGAGACACCCAAGGAGATATTAGGGCAGATGACTAAAGCTTGGACAAAGAGGAGGTTTTAATCAGTGACTTAAAGGAGGAAAGAGAGGTAGAGAGGCAGAGAGATTTTTGGAGGGAGTTCCAGAGCTTATGGCCCAGGCAGCTGAAGGTACGGCCACCGATGAAAATCGGGGAAGTGCAAGAGGGCAGAATTGGAGGGTTGTGGGGTTGGAGCAGGTTACAGAGATCGGAAGTGGAGAGTCCATGGAGGGGTTTGAAAGCAAGGATGAGAATTTTTACATCACTGCTGAACCGCCGAGCCAGTATAGGTCAGCGAGCACAGGGGCAATCAGTGAACAGGTGCCATGTAGGATCCGCAGCAGTGTTTTGGATGAGCTCAAGTTTAGAGGATGGCAGGTGATTGGCCGGCTAGCAGAGCATCTGAATAGCTGAGTCTGGAGGTAACAAAGGCATGCCTGAGGCTATCAGCAGCTGATGAACTGAGGCAGGGGCGGAGACGGGCGATGTTACGAAGGTGGAAGTCGACGGTGTTGGCGATGGAAAGGATCAGGTGTGAGAAGCTGAATGTCAGGTTCGCAGTTGGGAGTCGCACTCGATGGGAATGTAGGCCGGAGAATCAGTGCTACACGCGGTAGCCTCACCTCCGAGTCAAAGTCCCTTCAAGCGCAGGATCAATGAATTTACGCAGTTTAGGAAACAAAAGATGAGCAGAGTTAACATTTTGCTATTACCCGGCCAGACATACTTTAACAAACACAAAAGCATCGCCAATCTGTCCCTGCAATGTTCCAAGTTATTTTATTCAATTGCAGTCTGGCGTCCAAGTTAAAGAAAAAGACTTGCATTTATATAGCGCCGTTCACAACCACGGAACACCTCAAAGTGCTTTACAGCCAATTAAGTACTTTTTGAAGTGTAATCACTGTTGCAATGAGGGAAATGCTACAGCCAATTTGCGCACAGCAAGCTCCCACAAACAGCAATGTGATAATGACCAGATCATCTGTTTTTCTTATGTTGATTGAGGGATATATATTGACCAAGACACTGGGGAGAACTTCCCTGCTCTTCTTCGAAATAGTGACATGGTGCACTATCCACCCAAGAGTGCGCAGCCAGCGATGGTTCAGCAAATTATAATCAGGGATGCTCAAAAGGGCAGATTTAGAGGAGCGCAGATGTCTTGGGGGATTGTGAGGCTGGAGGAGATAGTAAAATGTCCCAAAAGACAGCCCCTCCGACAGTGCAGCGCTCCCTCAGCACTGCCCTGGAGTGTCAGCCTAGATTTTTGTGCTCAATTTCCTGGAGCGGGACTTGAACCCATAACCTGCTGCCTCAAAGGCAAGCTTGCTACCCACTGAACCACAGCTGACACTAGCAGCTTGCACGACCTCAGGCCGTCCCAAAGAAGTACTTTTGAAATGTAGTCACTGTTGTGATGTTGGGGGTTGGGAGGCCTGGGTGGATCTTCCATCTGCAGCCTTTTCACCAAGGGGGTGTCGTAGAGCAGGGTCTTTGGACCGCCCCAGGAAATTCTGCTTACTTGTGTCCTTGAAAGGTCCTTGAAAGGTCCTTGGAGGCCTTCTGAGCGGCCCCGGACCATTACTAGACTGAGTTATCGATCCTGGACGGGATCGATTACCTTGTCTGGAGGCTGAGTGTCTCCTTTTGCAACCAGAGGCAGAAAGAAGATGAATGGACCTCAGCTGGAAGCTGTGATTGTCGGCCTGCTCCGTCATTGCTGCCGACTCCCGGCCAGATAAACACCGCCAAACCCAGGGATATGGGCTGGAGTCTCTGGCTCGGGACCAAGCCCAGCGACAATCCCGTTACACCCCTCTCAATCCAGCGGTGCGAAACCCCAGGAATTTCACGAGGTCGTTTTTAATTCTGGCCGAAAGGGGGGGAAAGTGTATCTAAAAAAGTTCCTTCGTTGTTGTTATGATTTTATATTCGAGGCAGAGAGAGGAGTTGGCAGAAGTCCTGAAGTCCCAGACCGGTGAGATTTGCGGAATATCTCAGTCCAATTAACAGCCTCGACAAACTCTGAGGATTTCGATTCGTGAGACTGGAATTTTCACCGTCTGTGAGCAGTGGCTGTTTGGAATTGCCTGGGTCCCACTGGAAATGTACAACAGCTGGAAACCCTGCCTGCAACATACAGACAGAGGGAAGCATGCATAATAAACAGAAACTTTGTGATGTTCGTTTTCCATCGAGTATATTTAACAATATGCATTTCTGTGTACACTCAAGTGCAGTACCACACTGAAGTGTCAGCCGTGGCTCAGTGGGTAGCACTCTCGCCTGAGTCAGGAGATTTGTTCGCTCGAGCCCCACTCCCAAGATTTCAGCACTTAATCTAGGCTGACACTCCCAGTGCAGTGCTGAGGGAGTTCTGCACCGTTGGAGGCGCCGTCTTTTGGATGAGGCGTTAAACCGAGGCCCCGGTCTGCCCTCTCAGATGGACATAAAAGTTCGCATGATACTATTTCAAAGAATAAAAGTGTCCCAGGTCAATATTTATCCCTCAACCCACGTCACTAAAAACATGATCTGGTTATTAATCACATTGCTATTTGTGGGAGCTTGCTGTGCGCAAATTGGCTGCCGTGTTTGCTTCATTCCAAAAAAAAAGAAAAGTACTTCATTGGCTGTATAGCACCTCGGGACGTCCACTGGTTGTGGAAGGCACTATATAAATGCAAGTCTTTCTTTTCTTATAATCTGTTTCTGGAGGCACTGATTGAGGAATAAATATTGGCCAGGACACCAAGTAGAACTCTGCTCCTCTTTGAAATAGTGCCACAAAATGTTTTACCTGGTCAAACATGGGAGCTTGCTGTGCGCAAAATGGCTGCTGAGTTTTCTATTTGAGTCGACTTCAAAAAAGTATTTCACTGGCTGTAAAGCGCTTTGGGATGACCAGAGGTCATGAATTGCGCTATATAAATACAAATTCTTTCTTTCTTCCTTGCACACAGCAACAGCTCAGGAACGTTGAGACAAAGGGTGTGCGCAGAAATTAATATATTTTTAACTTCAAGAAAATACGTTTTCCGGATGTACCCAAACTATTAGACGCATTAGTGTGTCAGTGTCAAGTCAATACACTGCGATTCATGACATATAAATGATTTGCAAGACCACGTTAAAAAAAAATGACGAAGCTATTATAAGAATGTTACTAATGAATAAAATGCAGTTATTTGTTCCGGGTTCCGTTACGAATAAGGGTGACCTATATTGTTAATTACTTTTTGGGGGCGATTGATAGAGCACAGCAGGAGGCTATTTGGCCCATCGTACCCACGCTGGCTATCCAGTTAGTCCCAGTCCTCTGCTTTTCTCCCACAGCCCTGCAATTTTCTTTCAACTACATATTCAATTTCCCTTTTGAAAGTTACTGTTGAACCTGCTCTCACCGCCCTTGCAGGCAGCGTGTTCCAGATCACAACTCGCTGCCTGATAACAAAAATCTATTCATCTCACCTCTGGCTTTTCAGTCAATTACCCTAATTCTGAGTCCTCTCTTTGCCACTGGAAGCAATCTTATTTACTCTAACAAAACCATTCACCGTTTTGAACGCCTCTGCCAATTCTCCCCTAAAGCCCCGTATATTCTTATCATCCAGTTAGCACCTCCACCTTGCTGGGCAAGGATGTGTAAACAAAGATAGGTGATATCATCAGATAACCCCGGCTTGTTACCGACTGCATGTATTCTGCGCATTTGAAAATTTTTTTTTGGCTGAAATAGCAGCTTTTCAATTGTTTCTCTGAGGTGCCCCCACCGCCTCCAAAACCTCCCTTTCACAAAACCAACTCCCCTTTAAATCCTGGTTGTGCACAGCGTGTGAAAAATGTTCAGCCTAGTGCTGGGCGCGTCTCGACAGCAACTGCAGCTCACCAGCGGTACAATATTTTCAGGTCATTTCGGCAAAAGAGAAACGGAATCAATTATTTATGTAACCGCTCAAGCCGAGGCAGCCCATCTGTCTAAATCCCCGTTAAAGGGGGTGGCTAGGGCGGGGCGGTTGAGAGGGTGGGGAAATTATTCAATCCTGTAATTGCCACGCCCGCCAGTCCTATACTTTATGACAAACGTTACCCTCCCTCCAAATCAGCCCGCTCTCCATCCCACTCCCCCCTCCCTAGCAAGCCTCCGAGCCTGGGTGCTTCGATGACTAGACACACCTAGCTGGCTGGCTGAGATAGTACTAGTGCTCATAGTTTTAAAGACACGCCAGTGATGGAACACACACACCCCCTTGCAGTCAGGCGCTGTATGCACACGTGTACAAGCTGCTCGTTGCAAAATTAAACACTCGTTTTTGCAAAATGAAAAAAAAAATGCAATTCAAAAAAATAAAACTGCAAAATATAGTTAATTCCAGCACCCAACACAAAAGCACTAGATTTACTGCCAACGAAGGCAGATTGTTCCTCGACCCCCATATTGCACAGGTTGCTTTTGGTCTTGCACAGAATATGTCAGTTAAACCCAGCTATCCTTCTGGCAACAGCACCAGCATCACATTAACAGCTAACAGCGTAACCAATAAATGTATTTTGAGGGTGCCAAGCAAAGAGAGTACACCGACACACATACACACACACAGACATTCCTTTCATGTACAGCAGCAGTTGCAATCCAAGACATTGTTTGCATTTGTGTTCATTGCGAACAGCTCCACAATTAGTCAGACAGAAACAGAGAGAGAGAGGGAAAGAGAGAGAGAGAGACGCAGCCTCCTGTACGAGAAAACCAGCTCATCTCAGAACAGACACCCCTCATCTAGTCCCAGAGATACCACGAGATAACGACATTGTACACGAACAACAAGATTAGTCTCCTTCAGGCATGCAGTACACACAGAGAGATAGATAGCGAGCTTAGGCAATAATGCTTTTTCCTCCTTGCAAGAGCTTGCCTTGTCTACTTACCTGAAAGGGAGTTTGACAGCCGCTTTTTCTGCCCCTCCGTGCCATCAACAGAGCCAGTCAGTCCCCTGGCAGTATTAACAGACTCCCCCCCATATCAAGTCACCAGCAACGCTGCATTTGAGAACACAAATAAATACCTGCTATTTAACAATGCATGGAGATTTGGATGACATGCCTTGAGAAGGGGTATTTCCCATCTTGTAACACCACTCTGTGTGGTTCAGATCCAGCAGATCATTGGCGATGTTCAGTTCTGTGTGTGAGTGAGTGAGTGAGTGTGTGTGTGTGTGTGTGTGTGCACAGAACAGCAAAGCAGGAATGAAGAGAGAGAGAAAAAAAATTCAGCCCATGACAGATTAATGTGTTCTCCACTTCAAGGACCCTCACTCCTTGCTGCTATAGGTGTCTCTGTCTGTGCCAGCCCCGGCAGCTGGTATTATAATAAGCCTCTGACCACGCCCCTTATTGTCAGCAGCCGAACAGTCAGGCAGAATGCTGCCGGGGAATTGGCGATAGCCCAACGCATGTTCTTAGCCACCCGGGATCCCTGCCGGTCGATTATTTGACTCCCCTGTCAGCAGCTATTGGGTGTTTTTGGTGAACGCAGGCTGTGTCTGGTGCCTTGGATTATGTGACTCCGGTGGTCAAGAGCTGCTGCTATTGTGACTGCAGCGAGCAGAGCGCTGAATGAGAGCAGGGCTCCTGTCCCCTCCACTTAAGGTCAGACGAAGCGTGGCGGACCCTTCACTGAGCAGCATTGTCTGCCACTCTGAAGACATTTAGTTCAGGGTCACATTTGTCACCCAACACAGCTACTTTCTCCCTTTCTCCCAGCGCTGGAATACTTGAGGCACAAATGGACAATTAAAAGCTCTCCCCAGAGTGCGACTGTGATCACCCACAGCAGACCACGGAACCGGGATGCAGGGAGTCGCGAGCAAGGCCAGCATTTATCGCCAGCAATATTGCTATCACATCTCAACGTCCCATTCACAAACACCACAGAGGCACCACTGCCATACACGCCGCCAATCCTGACCCAGTTATCTGGCTCTACCACCTAAATGTAAAATTATAGTGGTTGCCCCTACAGCTACATCAGCCGCACGAAATTATAGTAACTGAGTCGGTCGGCCAAGCCTCCAGGTGTCTCCAGGATATATAGATTCATCTCTAGAACACTGCTGCAGACAGTGGTGTCAGCCGTGGCTCAGTGGGCAGCACCCTCGCCTCTGAGTCAGAAGGTTGTGTGTTCAAAGACCCATTCCAGAGAATTGAGCATAAAAATCTAGGCTGACACTCCCAGTGCAGTGCTGAGGGAGCGCCGCACTGTCAGAGGTGCCGTCTTTTGGATAAACCGCTAAACCGAGGCCCCATCTGCTCTCTCAGGTGGCCGTAAAAGATCCCCGTGGCACTATTTCGAACAAAAGCAGGGGAGTTATCCCTGGTGTCCTGGGGCCAATATTTATCCCTCAATCAACATCATGAAAAACAGATTATCTGGTCAGTATCACATTGCAGTTTGTAGGAGCTTGCTGTGTGTAAATTAGTCACCATGTTTCCCACAGTACAACAGTGACTACACTGCAAAGGTACTTAATTGGCTGTAAAGTGCTTTGGGATGTCCTGAGGTAGTGAAAGGTGCTATATAAATGCAAGTCTTTCTAACCCAGGGGACAAATTGTAGTGGCGTTAAAATAAAATGGTGTGTTTTTAAAAAAAATGAAGAGCCTCCTCGCTTTCCGATTGGCCGTGGGAAGGTGGGCTGGGGCTGTGAGGATGAATGACATGTGGAGGGAGGGGGCTGTGAAAGTGCATGGTACTTTCCTGAGATCTGTTTTATTCCAACATTTAACATTCTGGATCAATACTGGAAAAGGAGAAATTTGCAGGGCTATGGGGAAAGAGCAGGAGGTTGGGGGTGGGGGAACCGGATCGCTCTTTCAACAGGCCAGCACAGGCATGATGGGCCGAATGGCCTCCTTCCATGCTGTATCGTTTTATGGTTTAGTGTGTGTCGCTAGCGTGTGTGGAAATGTGGTTTGTTGGTGCAGAAACTGATTCAAAACTTTCCAGCTGCTTTGTCTCACACGCAGAGCAAAAGACATAGAATCCTTACAAACTGCAACTTGAACTGGAGCACGAAGCAATCTACGATGTGACATGCCCCAGGTGAAGAATGATTGCACTTACAGCAATAACAGCAACGAAAACATGTATTTATACAGCGCCTTTAATGTAGTAAAACATCCCAAGCACTTCACAGAAGCGTTACCAAACAAAATCTGGCTCCGAGCCACATAAGGAGAAATTAGGGCCAATGACCAAAAGCATGGTCAAGGAGGTAGGTTTTAAGGAGCATCTTAAAGGAGGAGAGAGAGATAGAGAGGTGGAAAGGTTCAGGGAGGGAGTTCCAGAGCTTAAGGCCAAGGCAACAGAAGGCATAGCCACCAATAGTGGAGTGATTATAATCGGAGTTCCGTAAGAGGCCAGAATTAGAGGAGCACAGAGGTCTCGGAGGGCTGCTATGTGTAACAATTGGCATGTCAATGGGAATCAGAGGAAAAGTGCTCCACTAGTTGGAGTCATGACGAGCACAAAGAAAGATGGTTGTGATTTTTGGAGGTCAATCATCTCAGCCCCAGGGCATCGCTGCAGGAGTTCCTCAAGGCAGTGTCCTAGGCCCAACCATCTTCATTTCCTCCATCATGAGGTCAGAAGTGGGGATGTTCGCTGATGACTGCATAGTATTCAGTTCCATTCGCAACGCCTCAGAAAATGAAGCAATCCATGGCCGTAAGCAGTAGGACCTGGATGACATTCAGCTTTGGGCTGATGTGGCAAGTAACATTCGTGCCACACAAGTGCCAGGCAATGACCATCTCCAACAAGCGAGAGTTTAACCACCGTCGCATGACTTTCAACAGTTATCATCGCCGAATCCCCCACAATCAACATCCTGGGGGGTCACTGTTGACCAGAAACTTAACTGGACCAGCCACATAAATACTGTGGCTACAAGAGCAGGTATTCTGCGGCGAGGGTCTCACCTCCTGATTCCCCAAAGCCTTTCCATCATCTACAAGGCACAAGTCAGGAGTGTGATGGAATACTCTCCAATTGCCTGGATGAGTGCAGCTCCAACAACACCCAAGAAGCTCAACAACATCCAGGACAAAGCAGCCCGCTTGATCGGCACTCCATCCACCACCTTAAACATTCACTCCCTCCACCACCGACATACCGTGGCTGCAGTGTGTACCATCTACAAGATGCACTGCAGCAACTCGCCAAGGTTTCTTCGGCAGCACCTCCCGAACCCGCGACCTCTACCACCTAGAAGGACAAGGGCAGCAGGTGCATGGGAACACCACCACCTCCACGTTCCCCTCCAAGTCACACACCATCCTGACTTGGAAATATATCACTGTTCCTTCATCGTCGCTGGGTCAAAAACCTGGAAGTTCCTCCCTAACAGCACTGTGGGAGCACCTTCACCACACGGACTGCAGCGGTTCAAGAAGGAAGCTTACCACCACCTTCTCAAGGGTGATTAGGGTTGGGCAATAAATGCTGGCCTTGCCAGCGATGCCCACATCCCAGGAATACATTTTTAAAAAGCAATTGTATCCAGTTTGATGCAGCTTGTAACGACAGAATACACAATCAAATCAACTTCAAAGTCTGCAGAAGTCGGTCTCTAGCTCTTCATCCATTCCGCACACAAAGCAGAGCAGTGAGCTGCTGACCTTTTGAAGACTTGGTACAATAGTACATAAAATAGATTATAAATTGGGAAGATCACAGTCTGACGATCAATATTAATTACTTCAATAGCCTGAGCGGACTGTGTGATTTTTCTCACTTATTATACAATGGAATGAAGTAATCTAATAAATAGTCCGAGCCATACATATTCCCTCAAATGTAATTGAAGGCATCCGTGCATCTAAAGTCATGCTATTTACATAGCCATGGGCCATAGATGACGGAGTCCTGCTCCAGTTTACATCTCTATTCCACCTAGACAGATTACCTCCAAGAGGCAGTATCAAATTCAAAATAGTTACAATACTGGCATGGCTACAACTCATTTCACCAGAACAATAGTATAAAATAGATGATGAACTGGATAGGTTACATAACCTTGGCTTGCATTCCCTTAATAATAGAAGATCCAGGCAGTGATCTGATTGTGGTGTTTGAAATGTTGAAATGATTTGGCAGGGTAGTTACAGAGAAACTATTGCCTCTAGTTTCAGCTGTGGCTCAGTGAGCAGCACTCTCATCTCTGAGTCAAAGAGTTGTGGGTTCAAGTCCCAATTCAGGGACATGAGCACAAAAAAATTCAAGGCTGATGCTCCCAGTGCAGTGCTCAGGGAGTGCTGCACTGTCTGAGGTGCTGTCTTTCAGATGAGATGTTAAACCAAGGCCCTGTCTGCTCTCTCAGGTGGATGTAAATGATCCCATGGCACTATTTCGAAGAAGAGCAGGGGAGTTATCCCTGGTGTCCTAGGGCCAATATTTATCCCTCAATCAACATCACTAAAAATTAGATTATCTGGTCATTATCACGTTGCTGTTTGTGAGAGCTTGCTGTGTGCAAATTGGCTGCCACATTTCCTACATTATAACAATGACTACACTTCAAAAAGTGCTTCATTGGCTGTAAAGCGCTTTGGGATGTCCGGTGGTCGTGAAAGATGCTATATAAATGCAAGTCTTTCTTTCTCTGGAGTTCTTTCTAATTTATTTGGGGACCTCGCGGCCCAGTCAAAAAAGCCACGAGTGCACGGTTTTTGTATTGAAAGCCGGCTTGCCGGCTGCTCGGGACCTCCCGAGAGTTGAGCGGCTACACAGCTTAATGCTGGTGGGGGAAATCCAGATCAAGGGGACATAACCTGAAAATTAGAGCCAGGCTGTTTTGGAGAAAAATCAGAATGCATGTAATCACTCGGCTCCATCCCGGCAGAAACCCCCCATCCATGCCTTTGTTACCTCTAGACTTCACTCCAGCGCACTTCTGGCCAGCCTCCCACATTCTACTATATGTAAACTAGAGGTGATCCAAAACTCGGCTGCCCGTGTTCTAACTCGCACCAAGTCCCACTCACCCATCACCCCTGTGCTCGCTGACCTACAGTGGCTCCCAGTTAAGCAATGTCTCGATTTCAAAATTCTCATCCTTATTTTCAAATCCCTCCATGGCCTCACCCCTCCCTATCTGTGTAATCTCCTTCAGCCCTACAACCCCCGAGATGTCTGCGCTCCTCTAATTCTGCCCTCTTGAGCATCCCTGATTATAATCGCTCAGCCTTTGGTGGCTGTGCCTTCTGTTGACTGGGCCCCAAGCTCTGGAACTCCCTGCCTAAACCTCTCCACCTCTCTACCTCTCTTTCCTCCTTCAAGACGCTCCTTAAAATCTACCTCTTTGACCAAGCTTTTGGTCACCTGCCCTAATTCCTCCTTATGTGGCTCGGTGTCAAATTTTACATGTTATAACACTCCTGTGAAGCACCTTGGAATGTTTTACTATGTTAAAGGCGCTATATAAATATAAGTTGGATACAAGAAGAAGCTGATTAGGAATGAGGTTATCATCAATAATTTAGTAGCGAGAAATTAGCTACAAGTGAAAATGGACAGCCCTCCGCCTAGTGGGTGAAGGCAATGAGTCAATCAGACAAGAACATTGGAGGAAGAAAGAAAGGAAGACTTGCATTTATATAGTGCCTATCTCATGACATCTTCAGGTTGTCCCAATGGGATTTACTGGCACTTTTGAAAGAAATACAGCAGCCAATTCGCGCATAACAAGCTCCCACAAATAGCAATATGATAATAACCAGATGGTCTGTTTCTTAGTAATGTTGGCTAAGGGGTAAATATTGGTCAGGACTCCAAGAATAACTCCCCTGCTTTTCCACAAAATTGTGCCATGGATCTTTTACATCCAGTTGAGAGCAGAAGGGGCCTCATTTTAACATCTCATCCGAACAGTGCAGCGCCTCCTCAGCACTCAATCCAAGAGATATTTATGTGCACTGATTTAGCAGTAAGGATGCTACATAAGGGAGGCCTGGGAGAAATTTAGAATTCAGCAGAGGAGGACAAAGGGTTTAATTAGGAGGGGGAAAATAGAGTATGAGGGTAAGCTTGCAGGGAACATAAAAACTGACAGTAAAAGCTTCTGTAGATTTGTGAAGAGAAAAAGATTAGTGAAGACTAATATAGGTCTCTTGCAGTCAGAATCAGGGGAATTCATAATGGGAAACAAGGAAATGGCAGACCAATTGAAAAATATTTTGGTTCTGTCTTCACTAAGGAAGACACAAATAACCTCCCGAAAATACTAGGGGACTGAGGGTCTAGCAAGAAGGAGGAACTGAGGGAACTGAGGGAAATCCTTATTAGTCAGGAAATGGTGTTAGGGAAATTGATGGGATTGAAGGCTGATAAATCCCCAGGGCCTGATAGTCTGCATCCCAGAGTACTTAAGGAAGTGGCCCTAGAAATAGTAGATGCATTGGTGGTCATTTTCCAACATTCCATGGACTCTGGATCAGTACCTTTGGATTGGAGGGTTAATGTAACCCCACTTTTTAAAAAAGGAGAGAGAGAGAAAACAGGGAATTATAGACCGGTTAGCCTGACATCAGTAGTGGGGAATATGCTGGAATCAATTATTAAAGATGTCATAGCAGCGCATTTGGAAAGCAGTGACAGGATCGGTCCAAGTCAGCATGGCTTTATGAAAGGGAAATCATGCTTGACAAATCTTCTAGAATTTTTTGAGGATGTAACTAGTAGAGTGGATAAGGGAGAACCAGTGGTTGTGGTGTATTTGGACTTTCAAAAGGCTTTTGACAAGGTCCCACACAAGAGATTAGTGTGCAAAATTAAGGCACATGGGATTGGGGGTAATGTATTGATGTGGATAGAGAACTGGTTGGCAGACAGGAAGCAAAGAGTGGGAATAAACGGGTCCTTTTCAGAATGGCAGACAGTGACTACTGGGGTACCACAAGGTTCAGTGTTGGGAGGACAGGCGCACCAACATCAGCGTCCTCACTCAGGCTAACATCCCCAGCATTGAAGCACTGACCACACTCGATCAGCTCTGCTGGGCAGGCCACATAGTCTGCATGCCAGACACCAGACTCCCAAAGCAAGTGCTCTACTCCGAGCTCCTTCATGGCAAACGAGCCAAAGGTGGGCAGCAGAAACGCTACAAGGACACCCTCAAAGCCTCCCTGATAAAGTGCAAGATCCCCACTGACACCTGAGAGTCCCTGGTCCAAGACAGCCCTAAGTGGAGGAAGTGAATCCGAGAGGGCGCTGAGCACCTTGAGTCTCAACGCCGAGAGGATGCAGAAATCAAACGCAGACAGCGGAAAGAGCGTGCGGCAAACCAGTCCCACACACCCCTTCCCTCAACAACTATCTGCCCCACCTGTGACAGAATCTGTGGCTCTTGTATTGGACTATTCAGCCACCAAAGAACTCACTTCAGGAGTGGAAGCAAGTCTTCCTCGATTCCGAGGGACTGCCTATGATGGCCGCAAGGTTCAGTGCTGGGACCCCAGCTATTTACAATATATATTAATGATTTAGACGAAGGAATTGAATGCAATATCTCCAAGTTTGCAGATTACACTAAGCTGGGTGGCAGTGTGAGCTGTGAGGAGGATGCTAAGAGGCTGCAGGGTGATTTGGACTGGTTAGGTGAATGGGCAAATGAATGGCAGATGCTGTATAATGTGGATAAATGTGAGGTTATCTACTTTGGTGGCAAAAATAGGAAGGCAGATTATTATCTGAATGTTGACAGATTAGTAAAAGTGGAGGTGCAACGAGACCTGGGTGTCATGGTACATGTCACTGAAAGTAGGCATGCAGGTACAGCAGGCAGTAAAGAAAGCAAATGGCATGTTGGCCTTCATAGCAAGAGGATTTGAGTATAGGAGCAGGGAGGTCTTACTGCAGTTGTTCAGGGCCTTGGTGAGACCACACCTTGAGTATTGTGTGCAGTTGGTCTCCTGATCTGAGGAAGGACATTCTTGCTATTGAGGGAGTGCAGCAAAGGTTCACCAGACTGATTCCCAGGATGGCAGGACTGACATATGAAGAAAGACTGGATCGACTAGGCTTATATTCGCTGGAATTTAGAACAATGAGAGGGGATTTCGTAGAAGCATATACAATTCTGACGGGATTGGACAGGTTAGATGCAGGAAGAATGTTCCCGATGTTGGGGAAGTCAAGAACCAGGGATCACAATCTAAGGATAAGGGGTAAGCCATTTAGGACCGAGATGAGGAGAAACTTCTTCACCCAGAGAATTGTGAACCTATGGAATTCTCTACCACAGAAAGTTGTTGAGTCCAGTTCATTGGATATATTCAAAAGGGAGTTAGATGTGGCCCTTACGGCTAAAGGGATCAGGGGGTATGGAAAGAAGGCAGGAATGGGGTACTGAAGTTGCATGATCAGGCATGATCATATTGAATGGTGGTGCAGCCTCGAAGAGCTGAATGGCCTGCTCCTGCACCTATTTTCTATGTTTCTATGTTTGATGTGAGTAACCCTGAGTTTGGGAGGAAAGAAGTGGTATTCGAGATCATTTTCCAGTGACTCCTGCGTGTGTGTAGATAGAGAGACAGGTCAGGACCAGGCCTGGCTGTATTGCCCTCCTCGGTCAATCACACATTAAACTCAAGGGGATCATCTGATTACATGAGTCAGAAGTAACAAGTCCACAACCTGCTAAGAATCCCTGAGGGAATCTGAACTATAAACCATCGCAGGAAGTAATCCTTCCACGTTGACCTTTGGTGTTCCCATTCTGGTGTGCGTGATGCAGCTGTTGGTTAAATATCACACTCTTCGTATTCTGCATTGTCACAACAACAACAACTTGCATTTATATAGCGCCTTTAACGTAGTGATACGTCCCAAGGCGCCTCACAGGAGCATTATGAGACAAAAAATTCGACATCGAGCCACATAAGGAGACCTTAGCGCAGGTGGTCAAAGAGGCAGGTTTTAAGGAGCGTCTTGAAGGAGGAAAGAGAGGGAGAGAGGCGGAGAGGTTTAGGCAGGGAGTGCCAGAGCTTGGGGCCCAGGCAGCTGAAGGCACAGCCACCGATGGTGGAGCGATTATAATCAGGGATCGTCAAGAGGGAAGAGGTCTAAGAGGGCCACCAAGTCCGGAGCCTCCACACTTTACGCTAGTAATGAACTTGGATTACATCAAATTTACAGCACAGAAACAGGCCATTCAGCCCAACTGGTCCATGACAGAGTTTATGGTCCACACAAGCCTTCTCTCACCCCTCTTCATCTCAACCTATCAGCATATTCTTCTATTCCTTTCTCCCTCATGTGCTTATCTAGCCTTCCGTTAAATGCATCCATGCTGTTGTGCTCAACCCCTCTCTGTGGCAGCAAGTTCCACATTCTAACCACTCTCTGGGTAAAGAGGTTTCTCCTGAATTCACTATTGGATTTATTAGTGACTATCTTATATTGATGGCCCCTAGTTTTGATCTCCCTTGTTGTATATGCTGACTATGGATGAACACTATGTGTAGTCACTGTGAGATTGTATAAGATGGAGACTTGTTTACCTGATGTACTATCAATAAGGTTCACACCGTATACATAAATGCTGGCACCACTAGAGGGTGCAACTGGTGGAGAACGGGGGTTTCCTGCCCTGGTGGCAGGGCCCTGTATAAAAGGCTGCACACCATGCTTGCACAGCACTCTGGAGTTTGGAATAAAGGACCAAGGTCACTACAGTTCGCGTACAACACATTGCCCCGTGGAGTCATTCATAAGTACACTATAGACAATAACATCCCTCACAAGTGGAAACATTTTCTCTACGTGTACCTAATCGAACCCCAATCATAATCTTAAAGACCTCTATCGGATCGCCTCCTCAGGCTAGCCACACAAGAAGAATGGCACTCAGGTGAGGTATAGGTGGCTGTTCAGCTTAGTGCAACTGTACACAAGAGGATCAGCTCTTTCAGGAGAGGAAATGGTTTTAAAATAAATGTTTAAAAAAATTGGAAACAAAAAATCTTACCTGTCTCAGTGAGACTCCTGTCGGTCCATTATCAGCCCGTACTCATTGTAACCTCAAGAACTGAGATCCTGCCTTTGTTGGGTCTGCTACTGGTCCATTAATTCCACCCTGAGGTGCCTTTGGTGAGTTCCCAACCCATGGAGATTGCATTCGAGCAAAGAACGCCTGTTGCTTGTGTGACTTGTGTTCTGGAGGCAGCCATTTACAGAATGAACACGGTCCCCGTGGATTCTCCTCTGCACACCTTCAGAAAGGAGCTGCACCAGCTTCAGAAACACTCCGCATTCCCCGCGTCCTCACCCCGCTCAAACCGAGGTCCATCTTACCATCTCCTATGCTCATCCATCCTCGCAAGGGTGGGCTCTTTATCTGCCACGGCTCGTCCCTTTACCTTACAATCCTCCGGCTCTTACAGCTTTGTGTCCCCAAGCAAGTCCTTCTCCGGTTACCTCGCCTTCTCTTCCCGTCTTTCCAACCTCGGTGGGTCCCCTGCAGTGGTCATCATCTGGGTTTCTCTAAAACAAGAAGATACAGATAAAACGGGGAGGGAAAGAGAGAGAGAGAGAGTGCAGTCACTTTTCCACTGACTGTGTACGAAGTGAATAAAAGATAATGGATTTCCTCCCATTGAATTTCAAGGCAGTAATTCCATCTGCGGGGTTGGATGACATCAGAAAATGGCTTAACTTCACTTGCGTGTATATGTTCTCATTAATTATATATACTAGGCAATGAATTTTAATCTCAAATAATCTTTCTTGCTGATACCGTGCAGTCCTTGGGCTAGAACCTCCACTCTCTTTGCCTGTTTAACGCCCACTTAACGCCCATTTAACCACTGAAATAACGTATAATGCCCATATATCACCCATTTAGCCACAAAATGGAAACAGGCAGACATTTTTCGGAAACTTATCGCCGAGCGTTACTTTCCCAGTGGGCTTAACGGCGAGAAAAAATATTACTTTTTTTGGGTAGAATCAGCAGGATGGGCGAAATCAACACCTATAATATCGCCCAGCGTTACTTTCCGCACGGAATTAACGCCAAGATTCAATAGTAATGCCCGGCAGCTGTTTTTTGTCGTAAAGAGCATATTTACCCAAACCAGCGGCCATGGAGATCGCCCATCGTCAATTTCACCACCTCGCACACATATCGCCCACAATATCGCTCGTTCAAAAAACCGCCGACAAAAAGTGGCACTAACCAGAACAAATCGCAGCGTTATGGACGCCATGTTGTAAATCACATGTCACGTCCTTTAAAAGGCTGCTGCGCTTCAACCTCGACGGAGTTCGGATGTACTCTGCAGGTCGTTGGAGTTGATGTGAACATCTCTAAAAACATCTTGACCACACTTGACCACATTGAAGAGGTGTGTTCATCGGGACATTCCTTGTTTGTGACCAATCGGTGGAAAACAGAGAGCCACTGCAATGGGGCCTGCCTTTCTTATCCTCTCTTGGTGACGAAATACATGCAGCAGACTCGACATCATCGAAGGAACGCTCCACTGCATTATGTGCCCAATAAACTAAGTGACAGACAGATGAGGAGGACCAGACGTTACACGCCCCGCAAGTACAATGAAAAGCATTCTTACCTCGACTTGCCCGACACCACCTGCCCTCAGAGACTGCGCTTCCACAAAGAGGTTATCACTGAGGTATGCCAGCTGATAAGGGCAGACCTGCAGCCTGCCAGCACCATCAGTACTGCACTGTCCGTCGCGGTCAAAGTCACCGCGGCACTGTCGTTCTATGCCTCGAGTTCTTTTCAGGCCACAGCTGGTGACATTTGCGGACTTTCTCAGCATGCCACACATTGCTGCATTAGACAGGTCACTGAAGCCCTGTACGCATGCAGAAGGGACTTGATCAGCTTCCCTATGACCAGGGAGGCAGAGAGTGAGAGGGCTCTAGGTTTCTCCAGAATTGCAAACTTCCCCAAAGTGCAGGGAGCAATGGACTATGCACATCATGATGTGGGCACCTTTTCCGGATGCTGAGGTTTTCAGGAACTGCAAGGAATTCCACTCCTTGAATGTCCAGCTGGCTTTCGACCACCAGCAAATTATATTGGCAGTGAATGCTCAATTTCCGGGCAGCATCCATGATGTGGACATCCTGCGTGAGAGCACTGTATCTGACTTGTTTAACAATGAGCCACAAGGTCAATGCTGGATGCTTGGTGACTAATGATATGGCCTCGCCACCTGGCTGATGACCCCCCTGCATGACACCCACACCGAGGCCGTTGGCGATACAATGAGAGCCACAGAGCAACTCGCAATATCATGGAGAAAACCATTGGAGTTCTGAAGCAGCATTCAGATGCCTGGACCACTCAGAGGTGACCTCCAATACCACCCTGAGCAGGTAGCTCAATTCGTGGTGGTCTGCTCCATGCTGCACAACTTGGCTATCAGGAGGGGACAAGAATTGCCTGATGAGTCTGACAGTCCACCTCACCAGAGAGTGGAAGAGGAGGACGAGGAGGCGGACGCTAACATTGGGCCAGGCAATCAAGCTGACGCTGAAGCCATGCCCCCGCCCCCCTGTACACCACATGAAAGGGCCCATGGTGGTATGATACCTGCAAGAGCCTTAAGTCAGCAGCTCATCAATGATCTGTTTGCCTGAAAGAACGTTGGTGTTAGTTACAAGGCTGACACACTGCTGGGTGTGCAGGTCATACATCAATGCTGAGCATCACCTTGGTGACAATTAAAGTTTATGTTGATTGAAGTTAAGTGTGATTATATCTGTTATGTATGTAAGCATTATAACTGTGTAAGACTTGCCACCAGAGGGCACACCTATTGGAGGCCCAAGGGTCACCTGCACACCTCATGCAAGGGAGTATAAAAGGTTGTCTGCCATGCTGCTTTGGCACTCTGGAGTTTTATTAAAGAGACTAAGGTCACATCAGTTTAAACTTACAGTACTTAATCTTGCGGAGTTATACTAAACGTAACAATTGGCGACAAGTAACAGATCATGTACTTTCACACAGTTATGGCTGCCATTGGTATTCTTGAGCAATTTGTAGAGGGTGATGATTGGGAAGCCTTTGTTGAACATCTCGACCAGTACTTCGTGGTCAACGAGCTGAATGCGGGCGATAAAGCGATCAAGCGCAGGGCGATTCTCCTCACCATTTGTGGGTCTACAACATATGGCCTCATCAAGCATCTGCTAGCACCGATGAAACCAACAGAAAAGACATATGAAAAGTTGTGTACGCTGGTTCGGGAACACCTCAAGCCGAAGAAGAGCATCTTAATGGCCAGGTATCGCTTCTATACGCACGATCGCTCCAAGGGCCAGGATGTGGCGAGTTATGTCGCCAACCTAAGACGCCTTGCGGGACCTTGCGATTTTGCTGGATATTTGGGGGAAATGCTGCAGGACTTTTCCATGCTTGGAATCAGCCACGAGGTCATTCTTCACAAGCTGCTGTCTGCCGAATCCCCAGATCTGAACAAGGCCATCACGATAGCCCAGGCTTTCATGTCCACGAACGATAATACTAAACTGATATCTTCTCAGCATAGAATCTCACCAGCAAGTACTGTGCATAAAATAATGCCGTTAGCAGGCAGAACTGTACATGGCAGGGCCTACACTTCTGCAGCTGCAAGACCTAGGATGACTCAGAGTTCACCGAGGGGCGTGAATGCGAATCCATTAACACCATGTTGGCGCTGCGGGGGTAATCATAGAGCCCATCAATGTCGATTCAAACACTAAGTGTGCAAAGGCTGCGAAACAATGGGGCTCCTCCAGCAAATGTGCAAACGTGCTGCAACTCACCACGTGGCAGAGTCGGCAGAAGATGGTTGATCCAAAGCGGATCACGCAAAACGAGCAAGAGCGGCAACTCAACCCGAGGCCGTGGAAGAAGTGTATGGGGTACACACCTTCACCACCAAGAGCCCTCCTATAATGCTGAAAGTCAAATTAAATGGCATTCCAGTTTCCATGGAGTTGGATACGGGGGCGAGTCAGTCAATTATGAGCCAGAAGGCTTTTGAGAAACTGTGGGGCAACAAGGCACAAAGACCCAAACTGAGCCCGATTTATACAAAGCTGTGCACTAACACCAAAGAGCTCATACCAGTCATTGGCAGTGTGGCAGTGAAGGTATCGTACGATGGAGCTGTGCATGACTTATCACTGTGGATTGTACCAGGTGATGGCCCAATGCTGTTTGGCAGAAGCTGGCTAGGAAAGATTCAATGGAACTGGGATGACATCAAAGCACTATCTTCGGTGGATGACATCTCGTGCGCTGAAGTGCTGAGCAAATTTCTGTCGCTATTTGAAACAGGCATCGGCAACTTCACAGGCGCCAAGGTGCAGATCCATCTAATCCCTGATGCACGGCCTGTTCATCACAAGGCTCGAGCGGTTCCATATATGATGAGGGAAAAAGTCGAGATCGAACTGAACAGACTTCAACAAGAGGGAATCATATCACCAGTTGAGTTCAATGAGTGGACCAGCCCAATTGTTCCAGTGTTGAAAAGCGATGGCAGAGTCAGAATCTGCGGAGACTCCAAGGTAACAATCAACCGAGTCTTGTTACAAGACCAGTATCCACTACCCAAGGTGGATGACCTCTTCGCAACATTAGCAGGGGGGGAAGTCGTTCACCAAATTGAATCTAACCTCCACTTACATGACACAGGAGCTGGCTGAATCTTCGAAAAGATTGACGTGCATCAACACACACTAAGGACTGTTTATATACCACAGGTGCCCTTTTGGGATTCGCTCGACTGCTGCCATTTTCCAGAGGAACATGGAGAGTCTGCTGAAATCGGTTCCGCGCACTGTTGTGTTTCAAGACGACATCCTGATCACCGGTCGTGACACCATCGAACACCTGCACAACCTGGAAGAGGTTCTAAGTCGACTAGACAGAGTGGGACTTAGGCTGAAACTCTCCAAGTGTGTTTTCCTAGCGCCAGAGGTCGAATCTTTGGGGAGAAAGATTTTGGCAGACGGCATCAGGCCCACTGAGTCAAAGATGGAAGCCATCAAGAACGCACCCAGACTACAGAACGGAGCTGCATTCGTTCCTGGATCTCCTCAACTATTTTGGTAACTTTCTACCCGGGTTGAGCACTTTGCTGGAACCATTGCACATGTTGCTACGTAAGGGTGATGATTGGGTTTGGGGTAAATCTCAACAGACAACCTTTAAGAAGGCCATAAACCTGCTATGTTCTAACAAGTTACTTGTATTGTATGACCCATGTAAACGTTTAGTGCTAGCGTGTGATGCATTTTCGTATGGGGTCGGGTGTGTGTTACAACAAACCAATGTATCAGGCAAACTGCAAGCTGAAAGAGCCTACAGTATGGTCGAGAAAGAGGCGTTAGCATGTGTATACGGGGTTAGAAAATGCGGCAAATCCTATTTGGACTCCGGTTTGAGCTTGAAACCGAACACAAACCACTCATTTCGCTGTTTTCAGAAAGCAAAGGTATAAACACCAATGCTTCATCCCGCATCCAAAGATGGGCACTAACATTGTCCGCTTATGACTATGTTATCCACCACAGACCAGGCATGGAGAACTGTGTTGATGCCCTCAGTCGGCTACCATTGCCTACCACCGGGGTGGAAATGGCGCAACCCGCAGACTTGCTTCTGGTCATGGATGTTTTTGAGAACGAGGGGTCACCCGTCTTGGCTCACCAGATCAGGACCTGGACCAGCCTGGACCCTGTGCTATCACTAGTAAAAAGTTGTGTCCTCAATGGGAGCTGGTCGGTTGTTCCTGGGGAAATGCAAGATGAAATTAAGCCATTTCACCGACGTAAAGATGAAATGTCCATCCATTCGGATTGTCTCTTATGGGGTAATCACATGGTTTGGCCAAAAAAAGGCAGGGAAATGTTTATACGCGATCTGCACAGTACCCACCCAGGCATAGTCATGATGAAGGCTATCGCCAGGTCGCACGTTTGGTGGCCCGGCATTGAGTTGGATTTGGAGTCATGCGTACACCAATGTAACACTTGCTCACAGTTGAGCAATGCACCAAGGGAGACTCCATTGAATCTGTGGTCATGGTCCTCCAAACCGTAGTCAAGGGTCAACGTAGATTTCGCTGGCCCCCTTCTAGGAAAGATGTTCTTAGTAGTAGTGGACGCTTACTCTAAATGGATTAAATGTGTAATCAAGTCATCCTCCACGTCCACTGCCACCATTGAAAGCCTCCAGGCCATGTTCGCCACCCATGGCTTGCCCGACGTCCTTGTCAGTGACAATGGACCGTGTTTCACCAGCTCGAAATTCAACGAGTTTATGACCCGCAATGGCATTAAGCATGTCAGGTCTGCTCCGTTTAAGCCCGCATCCAACGGTCAAGCGGAACGGGCAGTCCAAACTATCAAGCAGAGCTTGAAACGTGTGACAGACGGTTCCCTGCAGACCCGTTTATCACGGGTTCTGCTCAGCTACCGGACACGACCCCACTCACTTACCGGGGTTCCCCCGGCGGAATTGTTAATGAAGTGAGCACTCAAAACCAGGCTCTCCTTAGTCCACCCGGATCTTAATGATCATGTGGAAACCCGGCGTCACCGGCAAAACATGTACCACAATCGCGCGGCTGTATCGCGTGACATTGATGTAAACGACTCTGTGTTTGTCCTTAATTACGGTCATGGTCCCAAATGGGTTGCTGGCACTGTCTTGGCCAAGGAGGGGAATAGAGTGTTTGTTGTCAAACTATGTAATGGACAAACGTGCAGAAAGCATGTGGATCAGACCAAACTACGAGTCACTGACAACCAGGAACAACTTGAAGAGGACATCACCATCATTGATCCACCAACACACACCCAACCAGCAATTGACCTTGCCGTCAATCAAGAGGATGAACCCACCATGCCCAACAGTCCGGTTGCAGTGCAGCAATGGCGTGACTAACTCACCCATGCCACGGTTCAAACTCAGGCATTCAACCAGGGAGCGAAGGGCCCCGGACCACCTCAACTTGTAAATAACTTGTATCTAAGACTTTGGGGGGGAGTGATGTTATGTATGCAAACATTATAACTGTGTAAGACTTGCCACCAGAGGGCACACCTGTTGGAGGCCCAAGGGCCACCTGCATTCCTCTTGCAAGAGAGTATAAAAGCTTGCCTGCCATGCTGCTTTGGCACTCTGGAGTTTTATTAAAGAGACTAAGGTTACATCAGTTTAAGGTTACAGTCCTCAGTCTTGTAGAGTTATTCAAAACATAACAATGCCCTTTGATGTTAAGGAATCACCAGCTTGTAATGGTGCAGCTATCTGAGCCAATGTGCTGCAAGGTTTTATTAAATAAAAACATTTAAACTGAACATTAGTCTGAAATCATCAGTATCTCTGTACAAACCAACCCTCCTCCCCCCCACCGCTTCTCCTCCCCACCTATATCCCTTACCTTTACTCTCCTGACTCCAAGCCACTTGGCCGAGGAGGTCCTCAGGCGATGCTTCATTGAGGGGGGTGGGGGGTGGTGACGACCGAAACGCTGCTTGGACGGATACGGGAGAGGACAGTCCTAAGGTGAGAGCATGCTCCGAGCCATAAGCAAGATGTTGCTACTGGCTCTCATATGTGGCTGGCAATGGGGGTGCGTCACCTTGAGGTATAGCGCAGCGCTCCGGGACCACTGGGAGCCCTCTGCCACCAGTGTCCCTGGCTACCAGCTCCAGGATCTCCTCCATCCCTTCCATTTTATATATTATTTGTTGGACAAAGACTCGGTGCCAACTATGTTCTTGGTACTTAGTGGCCGTTTTGCTGCTGGTGAATCTCCGTCGTTCCTCCCACAACAGCCAAACAAGTACACACCACAGCCACACACGCTTTCAGTGTCTCTGAGCTCCCTCTCTCTCTGTATCCTCTTCTGCGCATGTTATGGTGACCCTTGACCTCCTGAATCGCGGGAATCGAGCGTTGCCACACTTTATGGCAGAAGGTCAGAAAAATTTAATGCTACCGCCCATTTGATATCGCTTGCGGTAACGCCCATTTCCAAAAATGTAAACTAGATGTTTTGAGAATGGGCGAGAAGCCGGTGATCTGAAAACCCTTTTTTACCATCCACGTCGGAAATAACGCCCAGTTTTGGGCGATAAGCTCAAAAGTGGAGGTTCTAACCCAATGTCTTTAGTGTTGAGGTTTCCCGATGCTATTTAAATCCGAAAGTAATACAGCATGAGACGGGACAAAAGGGTTTTTATGATATAGAGTCTGAATGTTTAAAGGATCATGTAACAGCGGGGATAATGTGTGCAGGGATACCGGTTCCACACTAGATTACAGATACGTGCATTAAACTTCCTTCATTGTCGCTGGGTCAAAATCCTGGAACTCCCTCCCTAACAGCACTGTGGGAGCATCTTCACCACACGGACTGCAGCGGTTCAAGAAGGCGGCTCACCACCACCTTCTCAAGGGCAATTAGGGATGGGCAATAAATGCTGGCCTTGCCAGCGACGCCTACATCCCAGGAACAAATTAAAAAACTTTTGTGTATTAATACAATTAAGCTTCTGTACTTACACCACTTCTTTTTAATGAGTTCCTTGATTTTCTCCCCTGAAAGTGATGGCTCGTGTTGACGTACGGAACATTTGGACCATCGCCCAGGAGGCCCACTCTTCACAGATGAACTGAGACAGTAAGTGTTGCAAGGATGATTCCAGGGATGAAGGACGTCAGTTTCGTGGATAGACTGGAGAAGCTGGGGTTGTTCTCCTTCGAGCAGAGAAGGTTGAGAGGAGATTTGATAGAAATGTTCAAAATCACGAGGGGTGCACAGAGAGTAGATAGAGAGAAATTGTTCCCATTGGCAGAAGGGTTGAGAACCAGAGGACACAGGTTCAAGGTAATTGGCAGAAGAACCAAAGGCAACATGAAATAAAATGTTTTTACGCAGTGAGTGGTTAGGATCTGGAATGCATTATCTCAAAGGGTGGTGGAGGCAGACTCAATTGTAGCTTTCAAAACGGAATTGGATAAGTACCTGAAGGAAAAAAATTCCTGAGGGCAAACATCGTCTCTGCTGAAATTGGTTAGCAAGTCATTCAAGGGCAATGAAGGATGGGTAGTAAATGCAAACCTTGCCCAGGTCCCATGAATGAATACATTTTTTTTTGCCTTGACTGTGAGTGAAACAGCCTTTTCTTCACACCTTCAATGTTTTTAATAACGAATAAATGAAACTGTTGAAAGAAAGTGCAGAAAACACAATATGGTTGAATGCCCCTATGGTTTGTCTCGCTTGCAGCAGTGTCCTGAAAATTAATCTTCAAATGCTGGAGACACCTGGGGAATCTCCGAGGGTTGGCAACCTTACCTCCGTCCCTCTGAAAATGTCACCAGCTCACCTGTTGAAAGATTGGGACTGTCTACTCAAGGGTCAGTGTGGGAGGGCCTGAGATCCAGTTCAAATGTCAAGGAGGCACATCCAGATTTTTGGACTGAAGAAATCAAGGGATATGGGGATCGAGTGAGAAAGTAGAGTTGAGGTCAAAGATCAGCCATGATCTTATTGAATGGTGGAGCAGGCTCAAGGGGCTGAATGGCCGCCTCTGCTCCTAATTCTTATGTTACATCCAGATTTTTGGACTACAGGTCTGGATTTTAGGCTTTTCTATTTTTGGGCCAAAAACGGAGGCGGGGCAGGAAAGTTACCGGCCAGGAATACTCTGCGCTTTAGTGCCATAAGAATATAAGAAATAGGAGCAGGAATTGGCCATTTGGCCCCTCGAGCGTGCTCCGCCATTCAATAAGATCATGGCTGATCAGATCATGGACTCAGTTCCACTTCCCTGCCCGCTCCCCATAACCCTTTACTCCCTTATCGCTCAAAAATCTGTCTATCTCCGCCTTAAATATATTCAATGACCCAGCCTCCACAGCTCTCAGAGGCAGTGAATTCCATAGATTTACAATCCTCTGAGAGAAGAAATTCCTCCTCGTCTCAGTTTTAAATGGGCGGCCCCTTATTCTGAGACTATGTCCCCTAGTTTCAGTTTCCCCTATGAGTGGAAATATCCTCTCTGCGTCCACCTTGTCCAGTCCTCTTATTGTCTTATATTGTTTCGATAAGATCACCTCTCATTCTTCTGAACTCCAATGAGTAGAGGCCCAATCTACTCAACCTATCGTCATAAGTCAACCCCCTCATCTCCGGAATCAACCGAGTGAACCTTCTCTGAACAGCCTCCAATGCAAGTATATCCTTCCTTAAATACAGAGACCAAAACTGTATCAGTTTCAGCATCTGGGCCCTGCATCAGGAGGGGGGAGTGCGAAGGGAGGTGCTGTACAAGTTTCTTGGCGCAGGGATGGGAAACTCATGAACCAAACTGCCGGGCTGTGTGTGCTCCGAGAAAAGCCGGCGGGGGGAGATTTGGGGGGGGGAACCTTAAAATAAAATACATAAACATTCCCAAAACATTGTCCACATCACCACAACACAAATCGCTAAAACAATGAAAAGAACAAACACTCGTGCTTACCTTCGGAGTACTTTATCTTCCTTGGATGTAAAATAGTCCCCTCCTCCGCTAACTGGGACCACTGTGAACAGCAACCTGCTTCGTCAGGAAAAGGGACCATGTGACGACGAGGGCTGATCGCAATCTGTCTTTTGTACTGAAGGGTCAATTAAAAATTTAGATCCTCTGTAGTGTTTGCGCCTGTTATTCGAGAGACCGTCTGACTACATGAGTCAGACGTAACTAGTTGAGAACCTGCTCAGGTTCCCTGAGGGAATCTGAAATACAAACAGACCCAGGGAAGAAATTCTTCCTTTTGTTCATCTTTTGATGTTACAATTATGGTGTGTGTGACGCAGCCACTCGATAAATGTTGCATGGTCTCAGGTAAAAGAAAGAAAGACTTGCATTTATATAGCGCCTTTCACGGCCATCGGACGTCTCAAAGCACTCTACAGCCACTGAAGTACTTTTCGAGTGTAGTCACTGTTGTAATGTGGGAAACGCAACAGGCAAGCTCCCACCAGCAGCAACGTGATAATGATCAGATAATCTGTTTTTTAGTGATGTTGTTGATTTAGGGGCTGGAGGAGATTACAGAGATAGGGAGGGGTGAGGCCACGGAGGGGTTTGAAAACAAGGATGGAAATTTTGAAATCGAGGCGTTACTGAACCAGGAGCCAATGCGCCATTCTTGTGAACCAATCACAGGCCATCGAAGGGGATGGGGAGGCAAGGCCTCATCATCATAGGCAGTCCCTCGGAATCGAGGAAGACTTGCTTCCACTCTAAAAATGAGTCCTTAGGTGACTGAACAGTCCAATATGAGAACCACAGTCCCTGTCACAGGTGGGACAGATAGTCATTGAGGGTAAGGGTGGGTGGGACAGGTTTGCTGCATGCGCTTTCCGCTGCCTGTGCTTGATTTCTGCATGCTCTCGGCGATGAGACTCGAGGTGCTCAGCGCTCTCCCGGATGCACTTCCTCCACTTAGGGCGGTCTTTGGCCAGGGACTCCCAGGTGTCAGTGGGGATGTTGTACTTTAACATGCATTTATATAACGCACTTTATCAGGGAGGCTTTGAGGGTGTCCTTGTAGCGTTTCCTTTGCCCACATTGGGCTTTTTTGCCGTGAAGGAGTTCCGAGTAGAGCGCTTGCTATGGGAGTCTTGTGTCAGGCATGCGAACAATGTGGTCTGCCCAGCGGAGCCCATCAAGTGTGGTCAGTGCTTCAGTGCTGGGGATGTTGGCCTGGTCGAGGACACTAACTTTGGTACAAGGATGGAAATTTTGAAATCGAGGCGTTGCTTAACTGGGAGCCAATACGCCATTCTTGTGAACCAATCACGGAGCATCGAAGGGGATGGGGAGGTGTGGCTTACCCTCCGAACAGGGTAAGTCTGCCGGAGGAGAGAAGCAACATACTCCCCAGGGCTGGATCGGAAATGTAATTTACCTGGGCTGAATTTCTACCGTTGAGCAGATTGCCAATATGAAATGCTTGCCACAGCTTCTGCTTTAAGATCTTTCATTAAATTCAGATTTGCGTCTTCGACGTGAAGCAATACCTGACAGTAAATTACCACGGGGCCTGGGGCGGAATGCTCATTTCCTTTTCAAAATGGTAGCAAGGTATTTTTGTCTCTTTGAAGTCCAATGCAAGCTGAGGATTAATAAGGTGCTCACTTTAATGTATTGCGACAATGCAGTTCTCTCCGTGCAGTGACGGTGAATGCCCGATATACAGCCGCAACTGAAACCGGAGTGAGTTGAGCTTTTCGAATCTGGATCTGAGGTGGATTCTGAAACCTTTCTCCTTTCAATAAAGAAAGCCGTGTGTTGCGCGAAAAAGACTTGCATTTATACGGCGCCTTTCATGACCACCGGATGTCCCAAAGCACTTTACAACCAATGAAGTACTTTTTGGAGTGTAGTCACTGTTGTAATGGAGGAAACTTGCGCACAGCAAGCTCCCACAAACAGCAATCTGATAATGGCCAGATAATCTGATTTTTTTGTTATGTTGGTTGAAGAATAAATATTGGCCCAGGACAACGGGGATAACTTCCCTGATTTTCTTCGAAATAGTGGCCGTGGGATCTTTTACGTTAACTGAGAGGGCAGACGGGACCTCGGTTTAACGCTTCATCTGAAAGACGGCACCTCCGACAGTGCAGCTGTAATGTCTATAAGCTTGTAATGTTTGTAGCTCCACACTGTGGATGTGGACATATTGTGTACTGCAAGTGCAGGGTTAATAATAAACAGAACCAGGCAGATTTCCGGAGGTTTCCGAGAGAGCTGCCTGCTATGTTAGGAGCTGTGTGTGCTGTGCTCTGTGAAGATATCACATTTGGCGAAGAGGATGGGATTTTTCGGATGATTTAAAGCTTAAATTTTGTCGGTGAAGGATTCAGCCAGCTGGCAGAGAGACTTTGGAAGTTTCTGTCTTTGGAAAAAAGCATAAAATCCGAGATAAAATACAGCACATGGTGTGAACAGCTAGAGATTAAAATGGCAGGTGTAATCGGACATTTGGGGGAATATAGACACGACCGGGAACATTTTAAAACGTATGTAGATCGGCGAGAAATGTATTTTACTGCAAATAACATAATCAAAGTTCCAGACAATGCAGTCCAGAACCGGGCTGTGTTGAAACATAAGAGAGCGACCTTCTTATCGGAGGCAGGTCCGACATTATACGAAACCCTTGTAAAACTGCTTGTGCCTGACGAGCCAAAGGACAGAAAGCTTAAAGAAATTTTAACGAAGCTGGAGCAGCACTATAATCCCAAACCGTTGGAAATTGCTGAAAGCTATGTTTCAGGATTCGGAATCAAAAGGCTGATGAAAGTATCCGTGATTACATCGTAGCATTAAAGAAGCTATCGATGCACTGTAATTTTGGAAATTTTCAAAACCGAGCATTACGGGATCGTTTTGTTTGTGGGGTGAAAAATGATGCGATCAGAAGGAAGTTATTGACGACGGATGACTTGACTTTTGAGATTGCTTGTCAGACAGCGAGGTCAATGGGCATGGCCGAACAATATTCCCGAGAATTAAATAATAATTACGGTCATCAGTCAACCGAGGTAAAATCATCTGCAGGTTCAAAGTAAAAGATGGTGGAGGGCCAAAGTCTCAGAAACTGGAAATTGTAACAGAGTGTCGAAGTCATGCTATAGGTGCCTGGGACAACACATTGCTCAAAGTTGTCCATACGTGAGGGCAGACTGTTTCTTCTACAGAAAGACTGGGCATCTTGCGAAGGCATGCCGACTGAAGGGTAAACCAGCTTTTAAAGCTATAAATCCAGCGTTCAAAGCTATGAGTAGAAATCCCAAGAGACTACATAGCATGGAAGAACAACAACAGGACGAGGAGATGTTAGAGTTACACGTCATCAGGAGCACGAGGTTAACGGACAGCGATTCGGAAAGCATCAAAATCCACATAGATATTGCGGGATTCAAGATACCATTGGATATTGACACAGGTGCATCCATGAGTGTAGTACCGCAGTCATTATATCGCGACAAATTGTGTGATTTCCAACTGGAGAAATCCAAGATAGAGCTGCGAGGCTACTCGGGAGAGAAAATTCCTGTGTTCGGTCATATCACCGTACCGGTGAAATATAAAGATCAATTTCAGAATTTGCCTCTAATAGTGGTGAAAGGAGACAAGCCTGCCTTACTAGGAAGAAATTGGTTGAGCTCACTGAAGCTGGATTGGAGTAAGATTTTCTGTGTGGAAGCGAGATTTTCATCAACGGATGAGGTTATCAAGAAGTATCCGAAGGTGTTTTTTGAAATGGGCAGTCCGATCCAAGGCTTCAAGGCGAGTGTCAGGGTACAGAAGGACTCTAGATCAGTTTACTACAAGCCACGTTCCATACCATATGCACTCAAGGAGAAAGTTAAGCAAGAACTTAAAAGACTAGAGACTGAGAACATTATTTGTAAGATAGATCGATGTAATTGGGCTACACCCATTGTTGTTGTACCTAAGCCCGATGGTAAGGTAAGATTGTGTGGTGATTATAAAGTAACCGTAAACCAGGTTCTAGAGAGTAATGTCCCGAATACATTGCCGAATATAGAAGATTTGTTCACAACACTGACAGGTGGTCAGATCTTCTCAAAACTGGATCTTATGAATGCCTACTTACAGCTTGAACTAGATGAGGAGTCCAAGTCATGTTTGACTATAAATACTCATCTAGGCCTATATGAATTTAATAGGCTACCGTTTGGAGTGTCTTCCGCCCCTGCCATATTCCAAGGGGTGATGAACCAGATTTTGCAAGGTATTGAAGGGGTAGTATGTTATTTGGATGCCATACTAATTTCAGCACCAAATAGGCAAATTCACAATAACATATTGAATGAAGTCCTCAAACGGCTAGAGAAGCACAGAGTACGAGTGTCTGCTCGTAAGTGTGAGTTATTTAAAAACTCTGTAAACTGCACTAAAGACAGGGACCTCCAGCCAACAGCCCCCGACTGTGGAAATCCCAAAGGGGACGTGGCAGACCCACAGACTGTACCTAGAGGAGCGATGAACTGTGTTACCGGAGGAGCTGTCCCCCCAATCATTTGGGACTCGGACGCACCCCCAGCAGCCGGAGCCTTAAGAAGGACTCCCTGCACACCACGGCCAAAGACATGGTCATCAGCGCTCCAATTTGAATGGTTCAGCCCCGGGAGAGGGACCAGCCGCAAAAGAGCACCTAAGGTCAGAGACCAGCCCGCGAGCAGGGACACCCAGCCGGTAGCCTTGGGCAACGAGGGACCCTCAGAAGAGATAGCAGTGGACCAGCCACCAAGTGAGAGTCCCCAGGCCGTAGCCCTCAACCAGGCAGAACAATCCCCAGGGGAAGAAAGGAACCAAGCAGTCCCCCCCAAAGGAGCGGTGTGCTGCAGCACCGGAGGGGACATTCCCCCGATAGTGTGGGACTCAAACCCACCTCCGGTCTGGGAACTTAGGGTTAGACGGTGCAGACCGATCTATCAGCTACCTCGCTGGAGCGGGAGAAGAAGAAAAAGAGAAGGCAGGAATTAACCTGGCCACCCGGAGACAGATGACAGATGTACGTAAATAGCAATGTGAATTTAAGGATGTTTAGCAACATGAATTTAAGAATGTTTAGTGAATAAGGTTAGAATAGTGTAAGATTTATCTGCGTAATAATAAGTATATATGTATTAGTTAACTGGGGTAAGGAAAAGAATCTACCTGTGCAGCTGTTAAAAAGAAGCACAGGCCGGGTAACACCTGGGAGTAAGAAGAATCTACCGGTATGACTGTTAAGGAAGCACCAGTAAGATAACAAGCAGAATGACTGTGAGATAAAGTTAAAAAGCAATCAGTCCACAAGGAACTGAATAAGACAGCCAGTCAATTAAAGACTATGAGCCCAACTTGGAACTCAGTCACCTTTGTCAAGCCAGAGAGCTTTCTCAGGGCTAGACAATCTGTTTCATGTGCCCCTACAGGAAAGAGATCAGCATGAGAAGGCTCCTGTTCCTGCTCACCCTGATAAGGATGAGCAGCAGCGACCGAGGAGACGTGGAAGAATCCCTCATTTATGGGTGTTCAGGAGGGAGAGCACTGATCGTATCCGCCGGGGGTGGCCCCCGAGACGTGGAAGAACTCGCCGTTTACACCCACGAGGAAAGATGGCCAGGGTGGCTGGGATCTAATTCTGCCCGCTACTCCAGCCAGGAAGGTTTTACCTATGGGGAGGCCTCACTTCCATGCCCCCGGATGCGGATCATCGCTGCCCGAGTCAGTGTTTCAGAGGGAAAACGTGTATGTTTGACTTGCAAAGGGAACATTCCCCTGGGAAGATGGTGGTGGCTCAGAAAACTCAGCAAGGACACACAGGACCAAGAATCGGACTGGGAAAGACTTGGTAATGATACGTACCGTACCATCACGGGGACACGGGGAGGAGTAAAAGTGTGTTGGGACAAACGGTGGTAATCCGAACAAGGAATTTATGTTTGCATGTGGGGATCAGAGAGTATTTGTCCCTCAGGCATATCGATCGCCTTCACCAGGCAATGGCAAGATGAAGGAGAAGGGATGGGGTGGGATTCTAGCCTACACGGGTATGCGGTCCCACACTCCCCACTCCCAATTAACGCCACCGAACTAAGAGCACACATTAAGAAACCCCTAGCCACAACCCCACCAATACGCACAGTAATAGAAAGGTGTCCTACCACCAGCAAGGGACCTGGGAACAGATTAGTATTGGTACCGACCGAAAAGGTGTTATATCAGGGGGTACATTATGCAGTAGCTTCAATAATATTAAACCTTACCGAGGTACACCTGCCTGCATGGTGTCCGAAGGAATCAGAGCTGCTATACCAGGCCCTACTTAGAGACATGTTTAAGAAATTTTATGAGTTCGACTTTGGAAATGTAGACAAAGCAGACCTATACACCCTAAACGCTAGGGACACCATGAGCTCAGGGAGACCTAGAAGGGGAATCATAAACGACGTTTTCACTACCTACAATACAGCATCCTCTGTAATAAATAGCCTAGATGACATAGAACTGTAAACACAGATAAACAAACAGTTTAAAGACCCAATTGAGAAAAATCCTAAAACAGGAGAATACCGTAGTAGGATCAGAACTACACGAGGACCAGGCTATGACTGTCCATTTAAAAGAAATGGAAAAAACATGCACAGACAGTGAATGCACTCATACGGGAGGATAGAAACGCTTCTGACCAGGCTGCACATGATGAGGTGTGTGTATTATATGGGGCATGGTAACCTGAAGGATTTAAAACAAGGTGTAGTCCTCTCTTGGATCAGGAACAAGCACCTCGCAGCCCTCCACCCGTACAGCAATTCACTAAGCCTGTGCGAGCTCCGCCTAGCCTCTGAAGCCTACCCTGTCCCAGTAGACTGTGGGAAATCTAACCACACTATTATGGGGATAGTATTAAGGATGCCGGTCATGGGTGGAACAGCCCGACCCGCACCGGTATACCGGGTGGAGAACATTGGAGTTATTCAGGGAGGTGCATACATTCGTTTCACAGCGGTCCCACCCTATGTCATAAAGTGGGAGCACGCTGTGACTGGTACTGACCTCTCTGGAGCCGAGGTGCACACATAATACTGTGTCCCCAGTACTTGAGTGCCCATTCTAAGTCACAGTGTGGGTTTAAAGCTGCTGGTGCACAGCCTATTAACTGCACCATGAAAGTAACAGCACAAGACCAGGTCCCTCCACAGGTAGCATACATAGGGGGTGGGACATATTGTGTCACCACCAGTGCGCCCCACTACCAACATGGACGCTTCTGGTGTCCGGTAAGTGACAGCAGTCTTTGCTTCAAACCTGAGGCATCAGTTCAAGTGGCCCAGGAACGGATTGTCCCCATTCCTGAACCCTCCACTGTCCACCTCACTGTGAAGGAAAACATTACAAACCTACAGGATTATGTTGTACATTTTGGCTATGCAATTCCCCCTCTACCCGAACATCTTACCGCTCTGCTAAAAGCCGTAATTATCTCACAAAAACACTTCTATACTCTTCCATAGAACAGAAAACCATTGAGATAGGGAAAAAGATTCTTGAGATCACCATTCCACTTTGGGGGGACCTTTTCAGAAATATAGAGGTCCCAGTCTGGATCCGAATCGCTTCCCACATTTTAGTTATTTGTCAACTCGCGATTATTCTGTACTCCCCCTTGTGTTTGGGCTCATTCGAAAGGAAATTTAATTTGGGACTATCTATCGAAAAGTTTGGAACTCTAAAGTGCTCATGGAAGAAACTACGAACTTTAATAGAATTATGAATTTTTACAAGACAACTTCAAGCCTGTGGGCGGACCTAGGGAACAAAGGAAGCCCACTTGATTATTGGAACTGTCTGGGTGTGAGGACTGAGGTAACCTGTCTGGAAGAATGAGTATTTGGAAATCTTCCTCCACAAGAGACATTACCATCATAGTATCACCCAGAGGTAGCTCCCCATCAACATGGGTCTGGACAAACCATTTTCAGCATTTACATCACAAAGAGGCCCAATCCAGCCTGTATGTGAAAGACTAAGCACAAAAGGACATTGCAATTACCAAACTAATTTTTCCATCAGGGAACAGTTTTTCGAAGATCAACCCACCCAAGACATATCAACTTTAACGAGCCCGACAAAATACTACAAAGAAGAACCAAGCCTGCCAAAATTATACAAAGGATTGTGAAGAGATTTGGTGGCAAGATTAGAACACTGAAATTGTATAACTGCCCGTGTTTTCTACAGAGGTTAGTGGGGGAGAGAGGTGGTCGCTACTACCTCATCAAGACAAGGAGAGAAACCAACGTGACAGTTGTAAAACTAACTTGTCCAGCCTTGAAGTCTTGAAGTCCTGAAGGAAGGAAGGAAGGATCTACCATTAACTATCAAAAGGATTGGTAAGCATAAATTCCTGCCGCCCTGGAGTCTAACCTAGCTAGAATTGGGCATTGGGAGGTGGGAGGTATAATTTTACTGCAATCCCCTTGGAATGTGTACTCTATGGTACTTTATTAGAGTGATTATAAGTTTGACCTTGTACCTTTCCTTGTAATGTTCTTTATTAGAGTGATTGTACGTTTGGCCGGGTATTTTCTTACTAGAGTAATAAGCCTGTATTACCTTGACTGTAATAAAACCAAAGTTCTTTGCATCAAACCAGCGTCCTCTGCACTTTTGTCACCCCCCCCCCCCCCAAATAAATCCAGAGTACAGAACCCAAGGGAGTGGGAGCGATTCGAAACTGCTCAAGTTGGTCAGAAGGGAACCTGACCCCTTCATAGAGACCCCCCCTTACAGTGCCGAACCGAACAATGAGGTGCCGTTGCTCAGGCTTGCGTTGAGACTCACAGGAGGGGTGTGGGAGGCCGAGGGCAGAGAGGTCAGAGTGGGAGCAGGGCGTAGATTTAAAGTGGCATGCGACCGGAAGCTCGGGGTCATGTTCGACGACCGAAAGGAGATGTTCACCAAAGCGATCAACCAATTTGCGTTTGGTCTCCAGAGGAGACCGCATAGCGAATACAACAGCTTGGAGGTTGCGCTCAGGGGCTAACCTCCCGCGTACACCTCCGATCCTAAAGAACTCTCCGTCATCATCGTCATAGGCAGTCCCTCGAAATCGAGGAAGACTTGCTTCCACTCTAAAAGTGAGTTCTCAGGTGGCTGTCCAGTCTAATGCAGGAATTACAGTCTCTGTCACAGGTGGGACAGACAGTGGTTGAAGGAAAGGGTGGATGGGGAGTCTGGTTTGCCGCACGCGCCTTCCGCTGCCTGCGCTTGATTTCTGCATGCTCTCGGCGACGAGACTCGAGGTGCTCAGCGCCCTCCCGGATGCACTTCCTCCACTTCGGGCAGTCTTTGGCCAGGGACTCCCAGGTGTCGGTGGGGATGTTGCACTTTATCAGGAAGGCGTTGAGGGTGTCCTTGAAGTGTTTCCTTTGCCCACCTAGGGTTCGCCCGCCGTGTAGGAGTTCCGAGTCGAGCGCTTGCTCCGTGCTTACCTGCTGGCTCCAGAGCTCCGGGCTCCTGCGGTCCTGGGTCTGCAGTCATACGCCGGTGTAAAAGCCCACACATCCCCGGGGCACAGGCAGTTCACAAGCATCCCTGGCATCACGTGGGCCAGGCCAGCCAATCACAAATGAGCATTCCTATGATTTTAATGGGGATTCCATTTACATAGGGAATCCCCATAAGCTTAACAGAAATCAGCGAATAAATAACATTTCACACCACTGAAATAAAAATAAATAATCTCAGGTTCAAAATGAATTAAAATAGCCTTTAATTAAATATTTAAAATATTTTTGAAAAATAAATTGAAACATTTTGAACCGGGACAAACTAATTTTAAATGTAAGTGGAAGTTTAAACCATTTAAAAAAATGTATTTTAACATTTATTTGAACCTTTACGCTGGTAAAAGCAGGGTTCTTTTAACCCTTTAATCCATAATGATTAAAATAAAGCAGGCCTAGTTCCTGCTTTCACCAGAAGTAAGGGTTTGGCGGGTATTCGCTGGACAGTAGTTGGGCCAGCCCTGCGCCAGGCAAAGTGAATTTACAGCGGGCACGGACGGTCTGTCAAGGAGAAGCTTGACAGATCACACGTTCTGTGTTTTCACGCTTGTGCCTTGCACGCGGGTCCTCGGAACGGACGCTGTAGTTCCGCTGCCACGGCCCTCGCGCAATCCGGGCCATCGATGTAACATCGTGTTCAATCATCTCCCATCATAACCACTACTTCCATTGTTCCGTCAGCAGGTACTGGTTATGATACTGCCGTTCATTAAATCACTCCTGTCTTCCACCCTATCACATAAGAACATAAGAAATAGGAGCAGGAATTGGCCAATTCAGCCCCTCGAGCCTGCTCCGCCATTCAATAAGATCATGGCTGATCATCGACCTCAACTCCACTTTCCTGCCCAATCTCCATATCCCTTGATTCCCCTGGATCCCAAAAATCTATCTATCTCAGCCTTGAATATATTCAGAGATTTGGCATCCACAGCCCTCTGGGGTAGAGAATTCCAAAGATTCACCACCCTCTTGAGTGAAGAAATTTCTCCTCATCTCTGTCCTAAATGTCCTACCCCTGATTCTGAGATTGTTCCCCCTGGTTCTAGACACTCCAGCCAGGGGGAAACATCCTCTCAGTATCTACCCTGTCACCTTTATATAATCACGGACCTTCCCTTTCATTGGGACGGGTTCAGCAAAGCGATCGCCCAATCTGCGTTGGTCTCCCCAATGTAGGGGAGACTGTATCGTGAGCAGCGAATACAGTACACTAAACTGACAGGGCTACAATCTGATTTTAGACGTTGATTGAGGGACGAAATCTGGCCAGGATACCCGGGAGAACACCTCTGATTGTCTTCCAGATTGAACCCGTATTGACTTTCTGGTCACTGGTGCAGTCTGGGGACTACTGGTTACTCCCTGTGTCAGCTGTGGCTCAGTGGGTAGCACCCTCACCTCTACTTCAGAAGGTTGTGGGTTCAAGTCCCACGCCAGGGACTTGAGCACAAAAATCCAGGCTGACACTCCCACTGCAGTGTTGAGGAAATGCTGCACTGTCAGAGGTGCTGTCTTTTGGATGAGACGTTAAACCGAGGCCCCCTCTCAGATGGATGTAAAAGATCCTATGGCACTATTTCGAAGAAGAGCAGTGGAGTTATCCCCGGTGTCCTGGGGCCAATATTTATCCCTCAACCAAAAAAACAGATTATCTGATTATTGTTACATTGTTGTTTGTGGGAGCTTGCTGTGCACAAATTGGCTGCCGCGTTTCCCATATTACAACAGTGACTACACTCCAAACGTAATTCATTGGCTGTAAAACGCTTTGAGATGTCTGGCAGTCGTGAAATGCAAGTCTTTCTTTCTTACTTGTCCATTAGGATGAGGACATTTCATTGGGCAGTGGCAAGTGATTTCCTTTCTTCATTTGTTGACCGATAACACGACGTCAAAATGCCTGGAATTAAATCGGGCTGGAATCTCTAACTGGCTGTGAATGGAAGCTGCATGTCCCTGTGATAAATACCATTATTATTGTTACTCCTCAGCACTTTATTGATTTGCTGCAGCTTTGCACTTGCTTCCGCGGGGGCTTGGCAATTAATAAACTGCCACGCGTCCTCTCTTTCTCCTCGATCTTTCCGCTCCTTCCTTCTCCAGTTTGCTCATTCCTGACGCTCCTCTCCTAAAAGTGCCGGCGCATGCTATGGCTGCAGCTCACTGGGGCCCGCGCTACCTCAGCCCACCAACCAGCAACAGCAACGACAACTTGCATTTATATAGCGCCTTTAACATCGTAGAACATCGCCAAGGCGCTTTACAGGAGCGTTAACCAGACAAAGTCTGACACCATGCCACACAAGGAGATATTAGGGCAGGTGAGAGGGTTGACTTATGAAGATAGGTTGAGTAGGTTGGGCCTCTACTCATTGGAGTTCAGAACAATGAGAGGTGATCTTATCGGACCATATAAGATAATGAGGGGGCTCGACAAGGTGGATGCAGAGAGGATATTTCCACTCATAGGGGAAACTAAAACTAGGGGACATAGTCTCAGAATAAGGGGCCGTCCATTTATAATTGAGATGAGGAGGAATTTCCTCTCTCAAAGAGTTGTAAATCTGTGGAACTCTCTGCCCCAGAGAGCTGTGGAGGCTGGATCATTGAATATATTTAAGGCCGAGATAGACAGATTTTTGAGCGATAAAGGAGTAAAGGAGTTCAGGAGTCCCAGAAACGACCGCAGCTCCGTCACGTTCTGTGGCCTCGGTGCGTTCTCGATTGCCTCCGTCTTCATGTTGGTGGACCTGATGCCGTCCGCCTCCCAAGAATTCCACTTCAGGCGCCAAGAAAACGCACTTCGAGCTTTTTAACCTGAGCCCTACGCGGTTGAGTCGACGAAGAACCTCCTCCAGGTTCTGCAGATGCTCGACTGTGTTCCGACCTGTGACCATGATGTCGTCCTGGAAGACCACGGTGTGCGGGACCGACTTCAGTAAGCTTTCCATGTTTCTCTGGATTATCACCGCCACCGATCAGATTCCAAACAGGCATCTGTTATAAACAAAAAGACCTTTGTGCGTGTTGATGCAGGTGAGAGCCTTCGATGATTCCTCCAGGTCCTGCGTCATGTAGGCTGAAGTCAGATCCAGCTTCGTGAATGTCTTTCCTCCCGTCAGCATTGCAAAGCGGTCGTCAGCCTTTGGTAGCGGGTATTGGTCCTGCACGGAGAAACGATTGATAGTTACTTTGTAATCGCCACAGATTCTGACGGTGCCGTCTCCCTTGATGACTGGGACGATAGGACTGGCCCACTCGTTGAACTTGAAACTCGATCGGTGAAATGATGCCCTCCTGTTGCAGCCGGTCTAGCTCGATCTCTACCCTTTCTCTCATCATGTATGGTACTGCTCTCGCCTTGTGATGGATGGGTTGTGCCCCTGGAATTAGGTGGATCTGCACTTTTGCTCCTTGGAATTTCCTGATACCTGGTTCGAATGGCGAAGGAAATTTGTTTAAGACCTGGGCACACGAAGTGTCGTCAGCGGGCGATAGCACTCGGAAGTCGTCCCAGTTCCAGCGTATCTTTCCCATCCAGCTCCTGCCGAGCAGTGTGGGACCATCGCCCGGTACCACCCAGAGTAATAGCTTGTGCACCGCTCCATCGTAGGAGACCTTTAGGGTAGCACTGCTGATTACAGGAATCAGTTCTTTTGTGTGAGTTCTTAGTTTCGTGCGAACTGAAGTTAAGACTGGCCTTGAGGCCTTGTTGCACCACAACCTTTTGAAAGTCTTTTTGCCCATGATGGACTGACTCGCGCCCGTGTCCAGCTCCATTGACACCGGGAGTCCATTTAGTTCAACATTCAGCATTATCGGGGGACAATTCGGGGTGAATGTGTGCACCCCATGTACCTCTGCCTCCTCGATCTGAGACTTGGGTTTGTCGTGATCCTCCGTGGATCTGTCCTCCTCTGCAACATGGTGGTTTACAGGTTTAACAGGTTTTGCAGCTCGCCTGCACACTCATTGGAGGTATCCCATTGTTCCACAGCCCTTGCAAACGTACTCTTTGTATAGGCATGAATAAAAATGATGATCACCCCCGCAGCACCAACAATGTGTTACTGGCCTTGCATTCATCACCCTTGATGGTGGACTCTGAGACATCTGCGGACGTGTAGCTGCAGGTATGTGTGACCTGCCCTGTACGTTACGACATCACTTCGTTCACAGCACTTGTAGCAGCACTTGTGTGCTGAGAGATTTGCTTAGTATTGTCATTGGTGGCAATGAACACCTGGGTTATCGCTATGGCCTTACTCAAGGTTGGGGTTTCTACAGTCAAACATTTGCGAAGTATGGTTTCATGGCCAATGCCAAGTACGAAAAAGTCTCTGAGCATGTGCTCCAAATGTCCTTCAAATTCACAATGTCCTGCAAGACCTCTTAGCTCGGCAACATAACTTGCCACTTCCTGGCCTTCAGACCTTTTGTAGGTGTAGAACCGGTACCTCGCCATCAGAATGCTTTCCTTCGGGTACAAATGCTCCTGGACAGTGTGCACAAATCGTCGTACGATTTCTCCGTGGGTTTCGCTGGAGTGACCGGATTCTTCATTAGGCCATACGTTGGTGCCCCACAGACGGTGAGGAGGATCGCTCTTCATTTGGCAGCACTCTCTTCTCCATCTAGCTCGTTGGCCACAAAGTATTGGTGGAGTCACTCCACAAACGTTTCCCAATCATCTCCCTCCAAGAATTTCTCCAGGATGCCCACTGTTCTCTGCATCTTTGGGTTCGCTATCTGTATCTCGTCGCCAGTTGTTGTGTATGGACAAAGAGTCAGACTGAACACTGTGAGCTCAAAGTAAAGTGTGACCGTAGTCTTTTGTTGCAGGTCTCCAGAGTGCTTCTCCAACCTGTGAAGCCTCCTTAAATAACTGTGCTCCCAAGGGATTATGGGATCCTTTGGGACTCCAGGGGATGAGCCCTCTGGTGGCTGTACAGAGTAAATACAAGTCCACATATATAGCAATCATCATAGGCAGTCCCTCGGAATCGAGGAAGACTTGCTTCCACTCTTAGCATGAGTTCTTAAGAGGCTGAACAGTCCAATACCAGAACCACAATCTCTGTCACAGGTGGGATAGACAGTGGCTGAAGGAAAGGGTGGGTGGGACTGGTTTGCCGCACGCTCCTTCCGCTGCCTGTGCTTGATTTCTGCATGCTCTCGGCGATGAGACTCAAGGAGCTCAGCGCCCTCCCGGATGCACTTCCTCCACTTAGGGCGGTCTTTGGCCAGGGATTCCCAGGTGTCGGTGGGGATGTTACAATTTATCAAGGAGGCTTTGAGGGTGTCCTTGTAATGTTTCCTCTGCCCACCTTTGGCTCGTTTGCCATGGACGAGTTCCGAGTAGAGCGCTTGCTTTGGGAGCCTCGTGTCTGGCATGCGAACAATGTGGTCCACCCAACGGAGCTGATCAAGTGTGGAGCATAAACACCGACAACAACAACAACAACTTGCATTTATATAGCACCTTCAACATAGTGAAACGTCCCAAGACGCTTCACAGGAGTATTAGGCGAAAGAAATGTGACACCAAACCACACGAGGAGAAATTAGGGCAGGTGACCAAAAGCTTGGTCAAGGAAGTAGGTTTTAAGGAGTGTCCTGAAGGAGGAAAGAGAGGCAGAGAGGTTTAGGCAGGGAGTTCCAGAGCTTGGGGCCCAGGCAACAGAAGGCACGTCCACCGATGGTTGAGCGATTATGATCAGGAATGCCCAAGAGAGCAGACTTTAGAAGAGCGCAGACATCTCGGGGGGTTGTGGGGCTGGAGGAGATTACAGAGGTAGGGAGGGGCGAGGCCATGGAGGGATTTGAAAACAATGATGAGAATTTTGAAATCGAGGCGTTGCTTAACCGGGAGCCAATGTAGGTCAGCGAGTACAGGGGTGATGGGTGAGTGGGACTTGGTGCGAAAACCAAAACAGTGGAGATCCAAAGAGGCCTCGGGGTTCATGTACATAGAACATTAAAGGTCATGGATAGGTACAGAAAATAATGAAACATTCCAATGAAAAGCTGAGCATTAAATACACACACTCACACACACACACAATTACACACACTCACACTCACACTCACTCACACTCTTATTGCAGCACCAGAAGTAAGCAGTGCCCTAAATAAAGACAATGGTGGAACGAGAAAGGACATTGCAATTACAGGTGTCACAGTAGCCCAGCTGTAATCAATGAAGGATCGAAACATTAAATGTTGATAATTTTTTTCCTCAAGGACCTAATTAAAATATATAAACCTGGTGGATTGTCAGGGGCGATGTTCACTGTGGGCTGAAAGAGACAGCGGGGGATTGAGCGAGATAGTTAGAGACAGCGAGGTATATTTTGATTTCTATTTTGATCTGTTTCTCTCCCCACAGAAGCTACCTGTGCTGCTGAGTATTTGCATATTCGGGATTTTGCTGCATTCAGTTAAATGAGGAATTTCATCCAAGAGTCCCAGTGGATCATTTTCCCCGTGGCCGCAGGTGGAAGCCGAGCGCTTGTTGATTGGCCGACGGTTATTTGTTCCGCCCGACATTTCCTCCCAGTCTTCTGTCTGCACCCAAAATCAAAATTAGCCCCAAGTTGTCCCTTACTCCTTCCAACCAACAGAACAAAATCAATTCCTATCTAAAGCTTTCGATGACATATTCATAAGGAAATATGCACATGCACACGTGCACACAAGCACGTGCACATACACACACACACATGCACACATGCAAGTGCAGATGCACACACACGTGCACACACACATATGCACAAACACGTGCACACATGCACACACACACATGCACACGCACAATCACGTGCACACACACGTGCACCAGCACACATGTGCATGCACACATGTGCACACACACGAACACATTTCCACACACACACACACACACACACACACACACACACACACACACACGTACACACACACATGTGCACACCCACACACATGTGCACATGCACAAACATGTGCGCACATACACATGCACACACACACACACACAGGTGCATGCACACATATGCATACACACAAACATGTGCACACACACACATGCACACACACACACACAGGTGCATGCACACATATGCATACACACAAACATATGCACACACACACATACACACATATGCACACACACACAATAGCAACATGAAAGCTCCTTTAAGGTAGGTCATGCTCTCTAAAGGAAGGGAATAAAGTCTCGAATCTTCAGTCATTGATAAATATATTTTACACCAATTGTGTGTGAACTGAATTGAAAATTCTCCATGGACACGGTGGAGTAATCCGGCTCTGTATTTGGGGATGTGGGAATGGGTTGGGGAATCACTGGAGTAATGCCCGCTGAGTAAGTGGGAACGCTGAAGGTGAATTTATGAAGCTGAATGTATATGCTCAGATCCATGGGAGTGTGATTCCGAGCCCTGTGGTACAGTGGCATTGATTCAATTCCTGTGATCGGAGTAGGTTAGGCTGCACATGAAAGACTTGATTACAGCAATTTCTGAGCCAATCTGGCATCTGCTTTCCTGTATAATCAGGACACCAAATAAATCAAGCAACATTCAATCCTCTGATTGATTTACTGCTAATTAACCTTTAAGTACATTCATAAATGGCACATATTAAGAAAAAAGCATTTGGAGACTGAGAACATTAAATGAGCACTCTCTCTGTCACCGGATTTCGAATGGGAGCAGGAGGGACATCATTCATCCCAGGGCACGACTTCTCTTTGGGAGCCAGTTGGGTTCTTTTTAAGGTGAAATCTCCCAGAAAAAAGGTTGTGAATCTGTGTAAAGTTTGTATTGCCTTGCTCCACATGCCGTCTAACAGACTGGGGAGTGTCGACACTTCGGTCGACATGTCCGGCAACCTTCGTCACACCACCTCCAAGACAAGTCTATCCTTCCTTGGATAAGGAGACCAAAACTCTGCACAGTACTCAGAATGGAGTATAAAAGTCGGGAAGTCCTGCTACAACTGTACAGGGCGTTGGTGAGGCCACACCTGGAGTACTGCGTACAGTTTTGGTCTCCTTATTTAAGGAAGGATGCACTTGCATTGGGGGCAGTTCAGGGAAGGTTCACGAGGTTGATTTCTGAGATGAAGGGGTTATCATATGAGGAAAGGTTGAGCAGGTTGGTCCTGTACTCATTGGAGTTCAGAAGAATGAGAGCTGATCTTATTGAAACGTATAAGATTTTGAGGGGGCTTGACAGGGTAGATGCGGAGAGGATGTTTTCCCTCATGGGGGAATCTACAAATAGGGGGCATAGTCTCAGAATAAGGGGTCGCCCATTTAAAATGGAGATGAGGAGGAATTTCTTCTCTCAAAGGGTCGTAAATCTGTGGAATTCTCTACCCCAGAGAGCTGTGGAGGCTGGGTCATTGAATATATTTCAGGTGGAGATAGACAGATTTTTGAACGCTAAGGGAGTCAAGGGTTATGGGGAGCAAGCAGGGAAGTGGAGTTGAGGCCAAGATTAGGTCAGCCATGATTTTATTGAATGGCAGAGCAGGCTCGAGGGGCCGAATGGCCGACTCCAGCTCCTATTTCTTACGTTTCTCTACTTCTGAGGGGCAGTCCCCCGGAGTCGGAGCTGAGTTGCTTCCATACTAAAGTGAGTTCGAAGGTGACTGATGCCTGATATGCCAGGTCCCAAACTTCATTTTAAAGGGTGGAAGATGCCTGTGCATGAATTCTTTTAACATGGGGTAGCCATTGCACACCAGCTACCGCACAGGCTTGACGGAGCTAGGTCTTGGTCCAATGGCAAGGGGATCCAAGACGACTGGGAACCAGGCTCTGCTGTTTGGGCCTAGCACACACACACACACACACACACATACACACACACACATGCTCCGATTGAACCCTCCCTCCCTCCCTCGGGTACTCTCTCCCTGGTTTTCAGAGATCATCATCATCATAGGCAGTCCCTCGAAATCGAGGAAGACTTGCTTCCACTCAAAAAGTGAGTTCTCAGGTGGCTGTACAGTCCAATACGGGAATTGCAGTCTCTGTCACAGGTGGGACAGACAGTGGTTGAAGGAAAGGGTGGGCGGGGAGTCTGGTTTGCCGCATGCGCCTTCCGCTGCCTGCGCTTGGTTTCTGCATGCACTCGGCGACGAGACTCGAGGTGCTCAGTGCCCTCCCGGATGCACTTCCTCCACTTAGGGCGGCCTTTGGCCAGGGACTCCCAGGTGTCGGTGGGGATGTTGCATTTTATCAAGGAGGTTTTGAGGGTGTCCTTGAAATGTTTCCTTTGCCCACCTGGGGCTCGCTTGCCGTGTAGGAGTTCCGAGTAGAGCGCTTGCTTTGGATTTGAGTCAGGGAACTTCAGGTGTGGTTAAGATGCGGCGCAGTGCGCCGGTCAAAAGGTGCGCAAGGTTGCACCGCCGTGATGTGACGGTGACTGCACCAGGCATGCCGCCGCAGGTAGACAAGGGCATCGGCGGGCAACAGCTGCTTTCAGTGACGGACCCTCAGCTGGGGATTTTTCTCCTTCAGGCAAGGGTTGGGTGAGGGGTGAGGTGGGGGTTGGGGAGGGGTGGGGCCGGGGTTGGGGAGGGGTGAGGCAGAGGTTGTGGGAAGGGTGGGGAGGGGGGTTGGGGGAGGGGTGAGGCGGGGGTTGGGGAGGGGTGAGGCGGGGCTTGGGGGAGGAGTGAGGCGGAGGTTGGGAGAGGGGTGAGGCGGGGGTTTGGGGGAGGGGTGAGGCGGGGGTTGGGGGAGGGTTGAGGGGTGAGGCGGGGCTTGGGGGAGGAGTGAGGCGGAGGTTGGGAGAGGGGTGAGGCGGGGGTTTGGGGGAGGGGTGAGGCGGGGGTTGGGGGAGGGTTGAGGGGTGAGGCGGGGCTTGGGGGAGGAGTGAGGCGGAGGTTGGGAGAGGGGTGAGGCGGGGGTTGGGGAGGGATGAAGCGGGGAGGATTGAGGCGGAGGTTGGGGGAGGGGTGAGCTGGGGTTGGGAGGGGTGAGGCGGGGGAGGAGTGAGGCGGGGGTTGGGGGAGGGGTAAGGCGGGGGTTGGGGGAGGAGTGAGGCAGAGTTTGGGGGATGGGTGAGGCGGGGGTTGGGGAGGGTTGAGGCGGGGGTTGGGGAGGGGTGAAGCGGGGGTTGGGTGAGGGGTGAGGCGGGGGTTGGGGAGGGGTAAGGCGGGGGGTTGGGTGAGGGGGTGAGCTGGGGGTTGGGGGAGGATTGAGGCGGGGGTTGGGGAGGGGTAAGGTGGGGGGGAAGGGTGAGGCAGGGGTTGGGGGAGGGGTGAGACGGGGATAACACTCGCTGCCGGTCCTCGGGGAAATTACATTCTGCAACAATCTGAAATGATCTGCTGGTAGCGATTTCATAAAGAATGATGCTTTGATTATCGCCTCTTTTAGCACTCAGACAGTTAAAGCAATCATGTCATGTTAATCCACTGTTTTTATTAGTCCCTTTCAGAATCCTCAATAGATTAATCTTGATAGAAAATGCATTGGCTGAGCTGTGGGAAATGTGACTTTGACGTGCTCAGGACATTACTATGCCAACAGTGTGATGTAATTTACGATACAGCACTCTCATTATTTTAAAATCTGTCGCAGCTGATATATGGCACAACATGAGGCTTCCCCGTGGATTAAGGAGTAAAAGGCTCACCCAGTTGTAAATACCAACACCATACAGACCTGGACACACTTGTACTGGTGTCAGCCGCCGCTCAGTGAGCAGCACCCTCGCCTCTGAGTTCAAAGTTCCAGTCCAGAGATTTCAGCGCAAAAATCTAAGCTGACACTCCCAATGCAGTGCTCCTGTATGGCTCAGAGATGTGGACCACATACAGTAGGCAGCTCAAAGTGCTGGAGAAATACCACCAGCGCTGCTTCCACAAGATCCTGCAAATCCACTGGGAGGACAGATGGGAGTGTTTAAACTAATATGGTAGGGGGATGGGAACCTATACAGCGAGACAGGGCGAAGTATTATGGAGTCAGAAACAGATGGTAGAAAGGTAAAAAGCAATAGTGGAAGGCCGAGTAAACAAAGGCAAGAAACAAAAAGGGCCACACTACATCATAATTCTAAAAGGACAAAGGGTGTTAAAAAAACAAGCCTGAAGGCTTTGTGTCTTAATGCAAGGAGTATCCGTAATAAGGTGGATGATTTAACGGTGCAAATAGATGTTAACAGATATGATGTGATTGGGATTACAGAGACGTGGCTCCAGGATGATCAGGGCTGGGAACTCAACATCCATGGGTATTCAACATTCGGGAAGGATAGTATAAAAGGAAAAGGAGGTGGGGTAGCATTGCTGGTAAAAGAGGAGATTAATGCAATAGTTAGGAAGGACATTAGCTTGGATGATGTGGAATCTATATGGGTAGAGCTGCAGAACACCAAAGGGCAAAAAACGTTAGTGGGAGTTGTGTACAGACCTCCAAACAGTAGTAGTGATGTTGGGGAGGGCATCAAACAGGAAATTAGGGGTGCATGCAATAAAGGTGCATAGTTATCATGGGTGACTGTAATATGCATATAGATTGGGCTAACCAAACTGGAAGCAATACGGTGGAGGAGGATTTCCTGGAGTGCATAAGGGATGGTTTTCTAGACCAATATGTCGAGGAACCAACTAGGGGGGAGACCATCTTAGACTGGGTGTTGTGTAATTAGAGAGGATTAATTAGCAATCTCATTGTGCGAGGCCCCTTGGGGAAGAGTCACCATAATATGGTGGAATTCTACATTAGGATGGAGAATGAAACAGTTAAATCTGAGACCATGGTCCAGAACTTAAAGAAGGGTAACTTTGATGGTATGAGGCGTGAATTGGCTAGGATAGATTGGCGAATGATACTTAAGGGGTTGACAGTGGATGGGCAATGGCAGACATTTAGAGATCGCATGGATGAGCTACAACAATTGTACATCCCTGTCTGGCATAAAAATAAAAAAGGGAAGGTGGCTCAACCGTGGCTATCAAGGGAAATCAGGGATAGTATTAAGGCCAAGGAAGTGGCATACAAATTGCCAGAAATAGCAGCGAACCTGGGGAATGGGAGAAATTTAGAACTCAGCAGAGGAGGACAAAGGGTTTGATTAGGGCAGGGAAAATAGAGTACGAGAGGAAGCTTGCAGGGAACATTAAAACGGACTGCAAAAGCTTCTATAGATATGTAAAGAGAAAAAGGTTAGTAAAGACAAACGTAGGTGCCCTGCAGTCAGAATCAGGGGAAGTCATAACTGGGAACAAAGAAATGGCAGACCAATTGAACAAGTACTTTGGTTCGGTATTCACTGAGGAGGACACAAACAACCTTCCGGATATAAAAGGGGTCAGAGGGTCTAGTAAGAAGGAGGAACTGAGGGAAATCCTTATTAGTCAGGAAATTGTGTTGGGGAAATTGATGGGATTGAAGGCCGATAAATCCCCAGGGCCTGATGGTCTGCATCCCAGAGTACTTAAGGAGGTGGCCTTGGAAATAGTGGATGCATTGACAGTCATTTTCTAACATTCCATAGACTCTGGATCAGTTCCTATGGAGTCGAGGGTAGCCAATGTAACCCCACTTTTTAAAAAAGGAGGGAGAGAGAAAACAGGGAATTATAGACCGGTCAGCCTGACATCGGTAATGGGTAAAATGATGGAATCAATTATTAAGGATGTCATAGCAGTGCATTTGGAAAGAGGTGACATGATAGGTCCAAGTCAGCATGGATTTATGAAAGGGAAATCATGCTTGACAAATCTTCTGGAATTTTTTGAGGATGTTTCCAATCGAGTGGACAAGGGAGAACCAGTTGATGTGGTGTATTTGGACTTTCAGAAGGCTTTCGACAAGGTCCCACACAAGAGATTAATGTGCAAAGTTAAAGCACATGGGATTGGGGGTAGTGGGCTGACGTGGATTGAGAACTGGTTGTCAGACAGGAAGCAAAGAGTAGGAGTAAATGGGTACTTTTCAGAATGGCAGGCAATGACTAGTGGGATAACGCAAGGTTCAGTGCTGGGGCCCCAGCTGTTTACATTGTACATTAATGATTTAGATGAGGGGATTAAATGTAGTATCTCCAAATTTGCGGATGGCACTATGTTGAGTGGCAGTGTGAGCTGCAAGGAGGATGCTATGAGGCTGCAGAGTGACTTGGATAGGTTAGGTGAGTGGGCAAATGCATGGCAGATGAAGTATAATGTGGATAAATGTGAGGTTATCCACTTTGGTGGTAAAAACAGAGAGACAGACTATTATCTGAATGGTGACAGATTAGGAAAAGGGGAGGTGCAACGAGACCTGGGTGTCATGGTACATCAGTCATTAAAGGTTGGCATGCAGGTACAGCAGGCGGTTAAGAAAGCAAATGGCATGTTGGCCTTCATAGCGAGGGGATTTGAGTACAGGGGCAGGGAGGTGTTACTACAGTTGTACAGGGCCTTGGTGAGGCCACACCTGGAGTATTGTGTATAGTTTTGGTCTCCTAACTTGAGGAAGGACATTCTTGCTATTGAGGGAGTGCAGCGAAGGTTCACCAGACTGATTCCCGGGATGGCGGGACTAACATATCAAGAAAGACTGGATTAACTGGGCTTGTATTCACTGGAGTTCAGAAGAATGAGAGGGGATCTCATAGAAACGTTTAAAATTCTGACGGGGTTAGACAGGTTAGATGCAGGAAGAATGTTCCCATTGTTGGGGAAGTCCAGAACCAGGGGTCACAGTCTAAGGATAAGGGGTAAGCCATTTAGGACCGAGATGAGGAAAAACTTCTTCACCCAGAGAGTGGTGAACCTGTGGAATTCTCTACCACAGAAAGTTGTTGAGGCCAATTCACTGAATATATTCAAAAAGGAGTCAGATGTAGTCCTTACTACTAGGGGGATCAAGGGGTATGGCGAGAAAGCAGGAATGGGGTACTGAAGTTGCATGTTCAGCCATGAACTCATTGAATGGCGGTGCAGGCTCGAAGAGCCAAATGGTCTACTCCTGCACCTATTTTCTGTGTTTCTATGTTTCTATGCACCAAAGTCAGTGTTCTCGCTCAGGCCAACATCCCCAGCATTGAAGCACTGACCACACTCATTGGGCGGGCCACATCGTCTGAATGCCCGACACGAGACTCCCAAAGCAAGCACTCTACTCGGAGCTTCAACACAGCAAGCGAGACCCAGGTGGGCAGAGGAAACATTTCAAGTGTTGTAATTGTAAGCACTCTGTTACTGACTCCACGAGGCAGGGGTATGGCACTTGAACTATACAAACTGTAGTCCTTTATTGCAGCTCCTAGAGTGAGGACACCAAGCGGTGAGCTCCCTTTTATACTGGGTTACCTGCAGTGTACAGGTGACCCTTAGGTCTCCAGCAGCAGCACCCTCTGGTGTACAGGTATGGTATATACAGAGTGAAGGTACATTCAGGTCTAGTGTTACAGTACATCATTGACATGCATACATAAAAACAAGGATACCCTCAAAGCCTCCCTGATAAAGTGCAACATCCCCACCGACACCTGTGAACCCTGGCCAAAGACCGCCCTAAGTGGAGGAAGAGCATCCAGGAGGGCGCTAAGCATCTTGAATCTCGTCGCCGAGAGCACGCAAAAAATAAGCGCAGGCAGCGGAAGGAGCGTGCGGCAAACCAGGCTCCCCACCCACCCTTTCCTTCAACGACTGTCTGCCCCACCTGTGACAGAGGCATTAATTCCCATATTGGACTGTTCAGTCACCTAAGAACTCACTTTTAGAGTGGAAGCAAATTTTCCTCCATTTCGAGGGACTGCCTATGATGATGATGAGCGCTGAGGGAACACTGCATTGTTGGAGGTGCCGTCTTTCGGATGAGACGTTAAACCGAGGCCCCATCTGCTCGCTCAGGTGAACATAAAAGATCCCACAGGCTATTTCGAAGAAGAGCAGGGGAGTTATCCCCGGTGTCCTGGCCAATATTTATCCCTCAATCAAAATCAGTGAAACAGATTATCTGGTTATTATCATATTACTGTTTGTGGGAGCTTGCTGTGCGTAAATTGGCTGCTGCGTTTCCTACATTACAACAGTGACTACACTCCAAAAGAACTTCATTGGCGGTATAAGCGCCTTGGGACATCCGGTGGTGGTGAAAAGTGCTATATAAATGCAAGCCTTTCTTTTTCTTTTTTCTTTTAAACACCATACAGACCTGGACACCTGTACTAATACCTTAGGTAAGAACACAGCCCCTCGAGCCTGCTCCGCCATTCAATTAGATCATGGCTGATCTTCGACCTCAATTCCACTTTCCCGCTCGCTCCCCATATCCCTTGGTTCCCCTAGAGGCCAAAAATCTATCGACCACTCAGCATTCTTTGAGGTAGAGAATTACAAAGATTCACAACGGTCTGAGTGAAGAAATTCCTCCTCATCTCAGTCGTAAATGGCCTACCCCTTACCCTGAGACTTTTCCTCCTAGATCTAGACCTGGCAATGTTACAGACCTGGTCGCCTGTACTAACACCATAGAGACCACAGCACTAATGTAGCACTAATCATACAGACCATGGTGGCCAGTGTTATACTGAAACTGTACAGACCAAGGGCTCAATTTTCCCCAGTGATATGCGCCGTTTTTTTTTGGAGTAGGCTGTTTTTTTTGTCGTATTGAGTTTAATTTTTGCCGTATTTTTTTTTCTCAAACTTTCCCTCCAGGACTCCGAGGCACAGATTCCCGTGATGTGGATCATCTATCTCTACCGTCTTTCGGATGAGACATTAAACCGAGGTCCTATTTGCCCTCTCGAGTGGATGTAAAAGATCCCATGGCTGCTATTTCAAAGAAGAGCAGGGGAGTTATCCCCCGGTATCCTGGGCCAATATTTATCCCTTAATCAACATAACAAAAAAAATTATTATCTGGTCATTGTCACATTGCTGTTTGTGGGAGCTTGCTGTGCACAAATTGGCTGATGTGTTTCCCACATTGCAACAGTGACTACACTTCAAAAAGTACTTCATTGGCTGTAAAGCGCTTTGAGGCGTCCGGTGGTCGTGAAAGGCGCTATATAAATACAAGTATTTTTTTTCTTTCTTACTGACTACAATTGTCCTCGGTGGACTGGGTCTTGGCAGTTTTAATCCAGTTTCTCGTTGACTTGTGGCTACAGTTTGTAAATCCATGTCAATTGGCACAAAATTGGCCACGGGGAGGGATGTATTTGGTGGAAATGGATACCTCACTGCAGTGGTGGGAGGGGGAGGATTGTGAGTCTGGAGTTTAGGGTTATTGTTGGGGCAGAGTAACACAATCTTCCACTGCATCAGAACCTTGTGCAACCTGACCTGGGCATGCCCGATGTTGGCTCTGGACTCTGCGTCTGTACATTGCACTTGCTCTAACAGAATCTGACCTTTTTATTGATTCTGGTGTATTGATGGATTTGTGTAGTAACAGCTGAGGCAGGAATGGTATCGTGATGAATGAAATGAGATGGGAAAATACAAATTATAGCGTGTCAGGGCTGGAATGCTCATTGTCGCTATTTACTACAGTGAACATGAGAACATAAGAACATAAAAAATAGGAGCAGGAGTAGGCCATACGGCCCCTCGATCCTACTCCGCCATTTAACATGATCATGGCTGATCTGATCATGGACTCAGCCAATTTAGGTGAACACCTTTTTCCGTCAAAAAAGGGGAAATATCGCCGAAAAAAACAGGCGCAAGGCTGGCCAATTCCTAGCCCTATAGTCTCAGCATTCAAGTTATTGTTGTTGTTGTTACTCTTGTGATCAGTGAATATATTCTGATCTAAAGACTGGATCAACTGGGCTTGTATTCACTGGAGTTCAGAAGAATGAGAGGGGACCTCATAGAAACGTTTAAAATTCTGACGGGGTTAGACAGGTTAGATGCAGGAAGAATATTCCCAATGTTGGGGAAGTCCAGAACCAGGGGACACAGTCTAAGGATAAGGGGTAAGCCATTTAGGACCGAGATGAGGAGGAATTTCTTCACCCAGAGAGTGGTGAACCTGTGGAATTCTCTACCACAGAAAGTTGTTGAGGCCAATTCACTAAATATATTCAAAAAGGAGTTAGATGAAGTCCTTATTACTAGGGGAATCAAGGGGTATGGTGAGAAAGCAGGAATGGGGTACTGAAGTTGCATGTTCAGTCATGAACTCATTGAATGGCGGTGCAGGCTAGAAGGGCCGAATGGCCTACTCCTGCACCTGTTTTCTATGTTTCTATGTTTCTATGTTTCACCTGGCATCAACTCTGGAGGGAAGGAGGCAGAACTTTGCTCCCGCTAAAACTCAATCCCTCTGAAAAGGGAGTGCAACAAAGGTTCACCAGACCGGTTCCTGGGCTGGGGGCCATTGTCCTATGAGGAGAGATTGAGTACACCGGGCCTATAGTCTCTAGAGATTAGAAGAATCGGAGGTGATCTCATTGAAACATACAGAATTCTTACAGGGCTCGGCGGGGTAGATGCAGGGAGGATGTTTCCCCTGGCTGGGGAGTCTTGAACCAGGGGTCACAATCTCAGAATAAGGGGTCGGCCATTTGGGACTGAGATGAGGAGAAATTTCTTCACTCGGCGGGTGCTGAATTTCTGGAATTCTCTACCCCAGAGGGCTGTGGAGGCTCAGTCTTTGAGTATATTCAAGACAGAGATCGATAGATTTATGGACACTTAAAAAAAAGAAAGACTTGGATTTATATAGCACCTTTCATGACCACCGGACGTCTCAAAGCGCTTTACAGTAAATGAAGTACTTTCGAAGTGTAGTCACTGTTGTAATGTAGGAAACGCGGCAGCCAATTTGAGCATAGCAAGCTCCCACATACAGCAACGTGATAATGACCCGATAATCTGTTTTAGTGATGTTGATTGAGGGATAAATATTGGCCCCAGGACACCGGGGATGACTCACTTGCTCTTCTTCGAAATAGTGCCATGGGATCTTTTACGTCCACCTGAGAGAGCAGACGGGGCCTCGGTTTAACGTTTCATCCAAAAGAGGGCACCTCCGACAGTGCAGCACTGCCTCAGCACTGTGCTGGGAGTGTCAGCCTAGAAGGAATCAAGGGACATGGGGATCGGGCAGGAAAGCAGAGTTGAGGTCGAAGATCAGCCATGATCTTATTGAATGGCAGAGCAGGCTCAAGGGGCCGAATGGGCTACTCCTGCTCCTAATTCTCATGTTCTTTTTACACTCAGGTCCCTTTCCAAATCAGTCTGTCCAGCTGCCTGGCAATACATAGAGCACTCTCTATTGCCATTGATGACCGACTAATCAGTGCATAGAAACATAGAAAATAGGTGCAGGAGTAGGCCATTCGGCCCTTCGAGCCTGCACCACCATTCAATATGATCATGGCTGATCATGCAACTTCAGTACCCCATTCCTGCCTTCTCTCCATACTCCTTGATCCCTTTAGCCATAAGGGCCACATCTAACTCCCTTTTGAATATATCTAACGAACTGGCCTCAACAACTTTCTGTGGTAGAGAATTCCACAGGTTCACAACTCTCTGAGTGAAGAAGTTTCTCCTCATCTCGGTCCTAAATGGCTTACCCCTTATCCTTAGACTGTGACCCCTGGATCTGGACTTCCCCAACATCGGGAACATTCTTCCTGCATCTAACCTGTCCAATCCCGTCAGAATTTTATATGTTTCTATGCGATCCCCTCTCATTCTTCCAAATTTCATTGAATATAAGCCTAGTCAATCCAGTCTTTCTTCATATGTCAGTTCTGTCATCCCGGGAATCAGCCTGGTGAACCTTCGCTGCACTCCCTCAATAGCAAGAATGTGCTTCCTCAGATAGGAGACCAAAAATATACACAATATTCAAGGTGTGGCCTCACCAAGGCCTTGTACAACTGTAGTAAGACCTCCCTGCTCCTATACTCAAATCCTCTCGCTATGAAGGCCACCATGCCATTTGCTTTCTTTACCGCCTGCTGTACCTGTATGCCAACTTTCAATGACTGATGTACCTTGACACCCAGGTCTCATTGTACCTCCCCTTTTCCTAATCTGTCACCATTCAGATAATAATCTGCCTTTTCCTGTTTTTACCACCAAAGTGGATAACCTCACATTTATCTACATTATACCGCATCTGCCATGCATTTGCCCACTCACCTAACCTGTCCAAGTCACCCTGCAGCCTCTTTGCATCCTCCTCACAGCTTACACTAGCACCCAGCTAAGTGTCATCTGCAAACTTGGTGATATTACATTCAATTCCTTCGTCTAAATCATTAATGTATATTGTAAATATCTGTGGACCCAGCACTGAACCTTGCGGTACGCCACTAGTCATTGCTTGCCATTCTGAAAAGGACCCATTTATTCCTACTCTTTGCTTCCTGTCTGCCAACCAGTTCTCTATCCACGTCAATACATTACCCCCAATGCCATGTGCTTTAATTTTGCACACTAGTCTCTTGTGTGGGACCTTGTCAAAAGCCTTTTGAAAGTCTAAATACACCACATCCACTGGCTCTCCTTTGTCCACTCTACTAGTTATATCCTCAGAAAGTTCTAGAAGATTTGCCAAGCATGATTTCCTTTTCATAAATCCATGCTGACTTAGACCGATCCTGTCACTGCTTTCCAAATGCGCTACTGTTACATCTGTAATAATTGATTCCAACATTTTCCCCACCACCGATGTCAGGCTAACGCTGTTTTCTCTCTCCCTCCTTTTTTAAAAAGTGGAGTTACATTAGCTACCTCCCAATCCATAGGAACTGATCTAGAGTCTATCGAATGTTGGAAAATGACCACCAATGCATCCACTATTTCTAGGGCCACTTCCTTAATACTGCGGGATGCAGACTATCAGGCCCTGGGGATTTATCGGCCTTCAATCCCATCAATTTCCCAAACACAATTTGCTGACTAATAAGGATTTCCTTTAGTTCCTCCTTCTTGCTAGACCCTCAGTCCCCTAGTATTTCCGGCAGGTTATTTGTGTCTTCCTTCGTGAAGACAGAACCAAAGTATCTGCATTTCTTTGTCCCCATTATAAATTCACTTGATTCTGCCTGTAAGGGACCTACATTAGTCTTCACTAATCTTTTTCTCTTCACGTATCTGTAGAAGTTTTTGCAGTCAGTTTTTATGTTCCCTGCAAGCTTACTCTCATATTCTATTTCCCCCCTCCTAATTAAACCCTTTGTCCTCCTCTGCTGAATTCTAAATTTCTCCCAGTCCTCAGGTTTGCCCCTTTTTTTGGCCAATTTATATGCTTCTTCCTTGGGTTTAACACTATCCCTAATTTCCTTTGTAAGCCATGGTTGAGCCACCTTCCCCGTTTTATTTTTACTCCAGACAGGGATGTACAATTGCTGAAGTTCATCTTTGTGATCTTTAAATGTCTGCCATTGCCTATCCACCGTTAACCCTTTAAGTATCGTTTGCCAGTCTATTCTAGCCAATTCACGTCTCATACCATCGGAGTTACCTTTCTTTAAGTTCAGGACTCTAGTTTCTGAATTAACTGTGTCACTCTCCATCTTAATGAAGAATTCTACCATATTATGTTCACTCTTCCCCAAGGGGTCTCGCACAACAAGATTGCTCATTACACAACACCCAATCTAAGATGGCCAGCTCTCTAGTTGGTTCCTCGACATATTGGTCTAGAAAACGATCCCTTATACACTCCAGGAAATCCTCCTCCAGCATATTGCTACCAGTTTGTTTAGCCCAATCTATAAGTAGATTAAAGTCACCCATAATAACTGCTGCAATAATTGCATGCATCCCTAATTTCCTGTTTGATACCATCCCCAACCTCACTATGACTGTTTGGTGGTCTGTACCCAACTCCCATTAGCGTTTTCTGCCCTTTGGTGTTCCGCAGCTCTACCCATACAGATTCCACATCATCCACGTTAATGTCCTTCCTTACTATTGCATTAATCTCCTCTTTAACCAGCAACGCTACCCTACCTCCTTTTCCTTTCAGTCTATCTTCCCTGAATATTGAATTCCCTTGGATGTTGAGTTCCCAGCCTTGGTCACCCTGATGCCATGTCTCCGTAATCCCAATTACATCATATCCGTTAACAGCTATCTACGCAGTTAATTCATCCACCTTATTACGAATGCTCCTCGCATTGAGACACAAAGCCTTCAGGCTTGTTTTTCTAACACTCTTTGTCCTTTTAGAATTATGTTGTAATGTGGCCCTTTTTGATTTTTGCCTTTGATTTTTCTGCCCTCCACTTCTACTTTCATCCTTTATACCTTTTGCTCTGACCCCATTTTACTTCCCTCTGTCTCCCTGCATAGGTTCCCATTCTCCTGCCATATTAGTTTAACTCCTCCCCAACAGCCTTACCAAACACTCCCCCTAGGACATCGGTTCCGGTTCTGCCCAGGTGCAGACCATCCAGTTTGTACTGGTCCCACCTCCCCCAGAACCGGTTCCAATGTCCCAGGAATTTGAATCCCTCCCTCTTGCACCATTCCTCAAGCCACATATTCATCTTAACTCTCCTGCTATTTCTACCCTGACTAGCACGTGGCACTGCTAGCAATCCTGAGATTACTACCTTTGAGGTCCTACTTTTTAATTTAACTCCCAGCTCCCTAAATTCAGCTTGTAGGACCTCATCCCACTTTTTACCTGCATATCATAAGGGTATTCCCCCATCAGGCCGAATGGCCTTTGATTAAATTTGAAAGCATCGGAGATCATATAAAAGGCATTTACTTATGGTGTATCAATGATACTGGATATTCTATTACACACAGGGTTTAAAATCCTATCAACCAAACCAGCAAATTGTCGAGCTGCAGTCTTTGTTGGATTAAATCTTTCATCCATATTATCCAAACAATCGAAATGATTGATCTCAGAATCAATGTCGATGTCAGTGTTGATGGTATTTGGTTCATTTCCTGATCCCCCTTCTTGTCTCCCTCGCCTGAGGCCTTGCCTGTTGCTGGAGTCAGGTGCCATTCGTGCCAGGAGACCTCTGATCAATCATGTAAGCAGCCGTTCCTGAGGTGTGAGCCTCGACAGTGAGCAGAAGATTGCAGAAGGATGGGAACCCCAAGAGAGGTCAAGAGTTGTAGGGGCCGACCGTGTTTTAAAGTTTAAAGTTGCAGAGAAATTCAGGACTTGGAATGTTTTTTTCTGGTCGTGGCGGATGTCGTGTTGTCAGCGGAGCGGAAGCGGGGGAGGGTCCAAACGGCTGTCGCTCCGAGTCATCAGCGCGCGCTGACGCGTCACAACGTTCCTCCCCTTCAGTTAAAGGGCCGGGCCGCTGTGAACTCGGCAAAGTTTTTTGTTGGGTCCACTGGGCCACCAGGGAGGGTCTCGGCCGGGCCAGCAGCCTGGCACCCAAGAGGCGGCCCGGCCAAACCCGTGGGCATAACTGTCGGCGCCGACCTGGCAGTCAGCCGACAACAAAAAAAATCAAATGGAGTCACCGGCACGCCACCTCCCCTATAAGGGCGGACGCGCCGCCCAGACACAGACAGCTCCCCCTGCTGGGGAAAGCGCTCAGTGGCACCGACCGGCGGCGGCTCTGATCCCACAGGACAATACAATGCGAGGGGCGGAAAGAAGGTCGCCGCAGGTCAGAAAGGGGTCGGCACGTGTCCGGCGCGGTGAGAAAATGAGCGCAGCGGAAACCCATTCCCTCTGCCTACGGCTCAGGGGGCAATGCTGGTCGGGTCGGCCCATCCGTCTGCTCCCCGGTTGGTGAGGCCTCTCCGCTGCATTCCCGTCTCTCAGAGACAGCAATGGAGATTATGGAGGGGGGCAATTTTGGCCCCGTACAGTTTTGAGATCCTGGGAAATAACGAACACAGGAACAGGAGGAGGCAATTCAGCCCATCGAGCCTGTCTCACCATTCAATGAGATCACGGCTGATCTGTATTATAATTTTTGCAGACGATAGATATGCTCTCTGTGTAGTCACTGTATAGTTGCATAAGATGGAGACTTGTTTACCTGATGTACTATCATTAAGGTTTACACTGTGTATATACATGCTGGCACCACTAGAGGATGCAACTGGTGGAGTCCGGGGTTTTCTGTCCTGCCATGGTGGCAGGGGCTGTATAAAAGGGGAGCCACCATGCGCCTGCCTCACTCTGGAGTTAGGAATAAAGGACCAAGGTCACGACAGTTTGAGTACAACACATTGCCTCGTGGAGTCATTCATTGGTACAGTACAAACATAATATGTACCTCAACTATTTGACCATTGGAGGCAAAACGTGACACTCTCCTCCATGGTTGAGTATCCAGAACAAGTGAGCAGGGGGTCACTGGATAAAAATCAGGGCCGGGACCCCAGGCTGATTTTATTACTCCTTCCTTGTCAGGGGAATCTAAACCAATTCTAATACCCCGAAGAGATCAGGTAACTCACCACACAGCATATCCCTGGGCTGGAAACCTGTTGCCTTGTCTGGTTTAATGCTACTCAGTGCCTTTGTCCATGGGACCATCAGCTGGGTTTGGTGCCAGACTTTTTTAATTGCTATGCTCAGATCAGGGCCTGAGCCTGCAGTGGAAGAGCAAGATAGGATTGAAAAGAGTAGGATATGAAGTAAATCAGGAAGGGGCGGATAGATAAACATAAGAACATAAGAAATAGGAGCAGGAGTAGGCCAGACGGCCCCTCGAGCCTGCTTCGCCATTCATTGAGATCATGGCTGATCTGATCATGGACTTAGCTCCACTTCCCTGCCCGCTCCCCATAACCCTTTATTCCCTATATAAAGCCAAACTTGGGCTTTAGATTGTAGAAGGAAGCGATCCTTAATGGAAGTTAAGAGGTGTACAGCTTTGGATCAAGTGATGTACAGCTTTGGATCAAGAGGTGTACAGCTTTGCATCAAGAGGTGTACAGCTTTGGATCAAGGGGTGTACAGCTTTGGATCAAGTGGTATACAGCTTTGGATCAAGAGATGTACAGCTTTGGATCAAGAGGTGTACAGCTTTGGATCAAGAGGTATACAGCTTTGGATTAAGAGGTGTACAGCTTTGGATCAAGTGATGTACAGCTTTGGATCAAGAGATGTACAGCTTTGGATCAAGAGGTGTACAGCTTTGGATCAAGAGGTATACAGCTTTGGATTAAGAGGTGTACAGCTTTGGATCAAGTGGTATACAGCTTTGGATCAAGAGGTGTACAGCTTTGGATCAAGGGGTGTAGAGCTTTGAGGTCCTGGGAAAGAATGAACATAGGAACAGGAGGAGGCCATTCAGCCCCTCAAGCCTGTTCCGCCATTCATTTGGAACATAGCTGATCAGTACGTCAACTCCATTTACCCACCTTTGTTGCATATCCCTTAATATCCTTACCCAAGAAAAAACCTACCAATATCAGTCTTGAAAATTTCAATTGCCCCTGCACCCACAGCCTTTTGGGGGAGAGAGTTCCAGATTTCCACGACCCTTTGTGTGAAGAAGTGCTTCCTGACATCACCCCTGAGCGGCCTGGCTCTAATTTTAAGGTTACACCCCCTCGTTCTAGACTGCTCCCCACCACAGGAAGTAGTTTCTCTGTATCCACCCTATCGGATCCCTTTATCATTTCAAACACCGCGGTCAGATCACCCCTCAACCTTCTAAACCGAAGGGAATAGAAGCCAAGTTTCTGCAACCTGTACTCATACTTTAACTCTTGAGGTCCCATATCATTCTGCTGGACCTGCACTGTACCCGGTACAAGGTCGATGTATCTTAGCTGAAGATCGATGCCCAAAAACCGAATGCAGTGCTGGAGACAGGAGCTGGCCAGGGCTGAGTTGACGTTGGAGACCGTATGATTCAATCTTGTTTTCGACACAAGGAGGGGGTAGGGAGAAAGAAGATTAGTGTTCAGGGGTGTAAAAGTTTAGGAAGAACGAGAGAGGAAATTCCAGAGGGGCACAGCCCATAATAGTATCGATAATGTAGAAAGATAGAGAGGCTGCAACAAAGAGGGGGAGAAGATGAAAGCTGGAGGTTGAGACAACATGAATTCGCTTGTATCCTGACCAGGGTGTGTGAGACCTCCTCACATGTGGACAGTGATTTTATTTTTTAAATAATGGAAATTTTTCTGGTTTAATTGTTAATTGAAATGTCTAATTTCTCAACTTTTAATAGCTTTAATTCCATCTGTGTGCTACCTTTTAGGTGTCACCTGTGGCTTCATGGGCAGCACTCTCACCTCTGAGTCAGAAAGTTGTGGGTTCATAATCCCACACCAAGAACTTGAGCACAAAAATCTTGGCTAACACTCCCAGTGTAGTGCTGAGGAGGTGCTGCCTTTTGGATGAGACGTTAAACCGAGGCCCCATCTGCTCTCTCAGGTGGATGTAAAAGATCCCATGGCACTATTTCAAAGAAAAGCAGGGGCGTTATCCCCGGTATCCTGGTCAATATTTATCCCTCAACCACCATCACTAAAACAGATTATTTGGTCATTATCACATTGCTGTTTGTGGGAGCCCATCCAATTCCCCACCCCCCTGATTTACTCGCCCCCCCCCCTCAATTAACCCCCCCTGATTTACACCCTGCCCCAATTTACCCCCCGTCCAAATTGACTTCAATGTAGAGCAAAATCTCTCCAGATGCATAAGGTAAAAATTGCCCCCACCCCAGCCCATTTCTGTCCTCATATATACGGGGCGGACGGAGAAATACGAATACCACTTCAGGAAGAAATCACAGCTGAACAATGAGAATGTAGGGCTACGGTGTCTGTGGTGTCACAAAAGCTGTGATGTTCATTTGCTCCTTAACTGAAGATTATGGCAGCAATTTGCATCAACATTTAGTTAAATTGATTGACGGGCTTAAATTTATACAGAAAATATTGCAAGGAAAGTCTCGCTGGTTAAGTTAGATTGGTGACTGGGAGGGAGGGTGTGAGGGTGGGTGGGTAGGTAGAAACTCCCCAAATCGGCTCAGAAGCGTAACTGTACTATGCGGAATGGCACTGAGCTAAACACGCCACGTTCCCAGTCCTACTCCGGTTTTGTGCCGAGGTATCTGCCCTGAGCCAGGGTGCTGGTGGAGGTGCTGCAGTTAGCCAGAGTGTCTTTGGGTTAGGCAGTGAGACGATCAGGCAGATTTCCTGATCCCCGTCACTATCCATAGAATCACAGAATGATACCGCACAGAAGGAGGCCATTCGGCCCATCGTGCATGGGCCAGCTCTTTGGGAGAACCGTCCAATTAGTCCCACTGCCCTGATCCTTCCCCACAGCCCTGCACACTTTTCCCCTTCAAGTATTTATCCAATTCCCTTTTGAAAGTTACTATTGAATCTGCTTCCACCGCCCTTTCAGGTATCGCGTTCCAGATCACAACAACTCTCTATATAAACATTTTTTTCCCATGTCGCCTCTGGTTCTTTTGCCAAGTGACCCTTCTGCCACTGGAACAGTTTCTACTTACTCTATCAAAACCTTCTTGATTCTGAACACCTCTATCAAATTTCCTCTTAACCTTCCCTGCTCTAAGGAGAACAATCCCAGCTTCTCCAGTCTCTCCACATAGCTGAAGTCCTTCATCCCTGGTACCATTCTGATAAATCTCCTGTGCACCTTCTCCAAGGCCTTGACATTCTTCCTAAAGTGTGCTGTCCAGAATTTGCACACAATATTCCCCTGTTGCCGACCTAGTGATCTGTAAAGGTTTGTCCAGTGCTAGAAAGTGATTTTAAAAAAAATTAGTTCTGGGTATGTGGGCGTCGCTGGCAAGGCCAGCATTTATTGCCCATCCCTAATTGCTCTCGAGAAGGTAATGGTGAGCCGCCTTCTTGAACTGCTGCAGTCCGTGTGGTGAAGGTGCTCCCACAGTGCTGTTAGGGAGGGAGCTCCAGGATTTTGACCCAGCAACGATGAAGGAACGGCTGATATATTTCCAAGTCAGGATGGTGTGTGACTTGGAGGGGAACTTGGAGGTGGTGGTGTTCCAATATGCCTGCTGTCCTTATCCTTCTAGGTGGTAGAGGTCATGGGTTTAGGAGGTGCTGCCGAAAAAGCCTTGGCGAGTTGCTGCAGTGCATCTTGTCGATGGTACACACTGCAGCCATGGTACACCGGTGGTGGAGGGAGTGAATGTTTAAGCTGGTGGATGGGGTGCCGATCAAGTGGGCTGCTTTGTCCTGGATGGTGTCGAGTTTCTTGAGTGTTGTTGGAGCTGCACTCATTCAGGCAAGTGAAGGGTGTTCCATCACACTCCTGACTTGTGCCTTATAGATGGTGGAAAGGTTTTGAGGAGTCAGGAGGTGAGACCCTTGCCGCAGAATACCCAGCCTCTGACCTGCTCTTGTTGCCACAGTATTTATGTGGCTGGTCCAGTTAAGTTTCTGGTCAATGGTGACCCCCAGGATGTTGATGTTGGAGAATTTGGTGATGGTAATGCCATTGAATGTCAAGGAGTGGTGGTTAAACTCTCACTTGTTGGAGATAGTCATTGCCTGGCACTTGTGTGGCATGAATGTTACCTGTCCCTTATCAGTCTAAGCCTGAATGTTGGCCAGGTCTTGCTGCATGTGGGCAGGGACTTCTTCATTATCTGAGGAGTTGCGAATGGAACTGAACACTGTGCAATCACCAGCATAAATCCCCACTTCTGAGGGAAGGTCATCGATGAAGCAGCCGAAGATGGTTGGGCTGAGGACACTGCCCTGAGGAACTTCTGCAGAGATATCCTAAGGCTTAGATGATTGACCTCCAACAGGTCACAGAATATTGGGAGTTAGTCGTGAGATACACTTGCACCCCGCCCCCTCCTTCTCAGCAGCAACCAGCTTCCGGGTACTCAGGGGTTTAATTCCCTTTGTTGTAATAGACATTGACCCATTTTACACCCCATCAACCACAAGGCTCACATCTGAAAAATGGGCAGTCAGATGAGAGGGCAGCCAATGGAACATGAGAAGGTGAGGCATGCACAACCGCAAAGTGGCTAAAGAGACAGAGAATGTAACATCACAGAAATGGATTTTGGATACGTGTTTGAAAAGGGAGAATATAAAGGGGTACTGGGATGAAGCAGGGAAATAGCGAGTGGAGCAACTAGGTCCAGTTGCATACCATTGACAGAGCAGGCTGAAGGGCCTTCTACTGTGCTGCCATTTCTCTGAATTGATAAACTGGACAAAAATAAAACTGGCAACACCAAGCTCAGGAGATGAATTATCTCTGTATCAGCTGTGGCGCAGTGGGCAGCACACTTGCCTCTGAGTTAGAAGATTGTGGGTTCAAGTCCCAACCCCAGAGACTTGAGTACAAAAATCTAGGCTAACACTCCCAGTGCAATGCTGAGGGAGTGCTACACTGTTGGAGGTGTCATCTTTCAGGTGAGATGTTAAACCGAGGCCCCATCTGCTCTCTCAGGTGGATGTAAAAAGACTATTTTGAAGAAGAGCAGGGGAGCGTCCCCCGGTGTCCTGGGGCCAATATTTATCTCTCAATCAACATAACAAAGCAGATTATCTGGTCATTACCATGTTGTCTTTTGTGGGAGCTTGCTGTGCGCAAATTGACTGCTGCATTTCCCACATTACAACAGTGACTACACTCCAAAAGTACTTCATTGGCTGTAAAGTGCTTTGAGACATCCGGTGGTCGTGAAAGGCGCTATATAAATGCAAGTCTTTCTTTTTCTATCACCAGCTTCTTCTGTCCCAACAAGGGACACTTTGAATTGATATTTCTTCCCTCGCTCACCAAAGTAGGAGAAAATCAGCCAGTGCTCCCATTCCAGTACCCAGTGATGCACGGTAGATATTGTGTGCCAAGTGAGGACAGGGTCATTCGCAGCGGTGATGCTTCCTGCAGTTGAATAGCCTGCCAACGCTCATTTCCAATAATGATCACTCGAGCGTGGTACCAGAGGGCAAGCAGCGCCTGTGGAACCAGACCCCCCTCCTGGGGGTCAACGCCTTCAAGGGAGAGAGAGGAGAAACCAACCTGAGTGCTCTTCAGCTGCCAACACGGTATGTTGGCCTTCATAGCTATAGTTTTGAGTATAGGAGCAGGGAGGTCTTACTACAGTTGTACAGGGCCTTGGTGAGGCCTCACCTGGAATATTGTGTTCAGTTTTGGTCTCACTGGAGTTTAGAAGGATGAGAGGGGATCTCATAGAAACATATAAAATTCTGACGGGACTGGACAGGTTATATGCAGGAAGAATGTTCCCGATGTTGGGAAAGTCCAGAACCAGGGGATACAGTCTAAGGATAAGGGGTAAGCCATTTAGGACTGAGATGAGGAGAAACTTCTTCACTCAGAGAGTTGTTAACCTGTGGAATTCCCTACCGCAGAGAGTTGTTGATGCCAGTTCATTGGATATATTCAAGAGGGAGTTAGACATGGCCCTTACTGCTAAAGGGATCAAGGGGTATGGAGAGAAAGCAGGAAAGGAGTACTGAGGTGAATGATCAGCCATGATCTTATTGAATGGTGGTGCAGGCTTGAAGGGCCGAATGGCCTACTCCTGCAACTATTTTCTATGTTTCTATGTGTCTATGCCCTGGTACAGGGGAGTGGCTCAGTCTGCACACTGTGGTTCCTGGGAAAGTGTTAATCCTGGACAATATTGATCCCTCAACCAACATCACTAAAACAGAGGATTTGGTCACTTATCACATTGTTGTTTGTGGGAGCTTGCTGTGCACAAATTGGCTGCCGTGTTTCATAGAAACATCGAAATTTACAGCGCAGAAGGAGGCCATTTTGGTCCATCGTGTCCACGCCGGCCCGACAAATAGCCGCACGGCCCTCAGTCAGCAGCCCTGAAGGTTACATATAAACCTATGAACAATGACCAATGGCGGAAAGGCAAAGAGCACCCAGCCCAAACAGTCCGCCTCACACAACTGCGGCACCCCTTACACCGAATCATTCTACACTCCACCCCAACCGGAGCCATGTGATCGCCAGTTTCTCATATTACAACACTGACTACACTCCAAAAAGTACTTCACTGGCTGCAAAGTGCTTTGAGACGTCCGGTGGTCGTGAAAGGTGCTATATAAATGCAAGTCTTTCTTTCTGTTTACCACACTGCTTTGCGGTTATGTATTTCAGTGACTCCGGTTTCCACAGGATGAAGATGATGTGCCCGGTGTCGTGGTACTAGCTGTTCCCAGCTCGAGTTGCACCAACACCATCTCTGCATCAACAGACATGACGTCTCACTCAATTCTCAGCTTGTGCTGTGTGTTTACTGAAGGCTGGAATAATGATTCATTAACTAAGAAAGCAACTGCTGTAGATGGAACAACAGCTTACTGCCAGTCACCGGTACCCCACGGACCCTCAGCTGATATCACAAATCCAAAAAACGAAAACCGAAGACAATTTCTCTGGTGCCTTCACCAGCCCCCATCTGAATTACGGCGTGAGGCTGTTTTAACAGCAAAAACAACATTTACACAATCAATGGTAGGACACTGGGAAGTGCAGAGGAACAGAGGGACATTGGAGTGCATGTCCACAGATCCCTGAAGGTAGCAGGCCAGGTAGATAAGGTGATTAAGAAGGCATACTGAAACTTGCCTTTATTAGCCGAGGCATAGAATACAAGAGCTGGGAGGTTATGCTTGAAGTGTATAAAACGTTAGGCTGCAGTTGGAGTACTGTGTGCAGTTCTGGTCACCATATTACAGGAAAGATGTGATTGCACTGGAGAGGGTACAGAAGAGATTTACAAGGATGTTGCCTGGATTGGAGAATTTAATGATGAGGAAAGATTGGATAGGCTGGGGTCGTTTTCTTTGGAACAGAGGAGGCTGAGGGGAGATCTTATTGAGGTGTATAAAATTATGAGGGCCTTGCTAGAGTGGATAGGAAGGACCTATTTCCCTTAGCAGAGTGGTCAACAACCAGGGGAAATAGATTTAAAGTAATAGGTAGGAGGTTTAGAGGGGATTTGAGGGGAAATTATTTTACCCAGAGGGTGGTGGGGGTCTGGAACTCACTGCCTGAAAGGGTGGTAGAGGCAGAAACCCTCACCACATTTAAAAAGTACTTGGATGTGCACTTGAAGTGCCGTAACCTACAGGGCTATGGACCTAGAGTAGGAAAGTGGGAATAGGCTGGATAGCTCTTGGTCAGCCAGTGCAGACACAATGGGCTGAATGGCTCCCTTCCCTGCTGTAAATGTCGATGATTCTATGATTCCCTGATCAACATCTTTTATCATGTGTCATTAATGAAGCTTGACATCCCAAGGTACTTCAAAGATGGCGGGCTGGAGCTGAGCAAGGTGGCCAGAGGTACAATTGAAGAATGAGGCTTTGAAAACCAGGAAGAGATGTTGCAAAGCCAGAGGTTGAGAGAGCGTGCCAGACTGTGGGGTAAAATGGCCAAGTGTTGTACCACTGATGGTAGAGTGGGGCGGCATGGGGGGGGGGGAAAGCGGGTGCTGGGGGGGGTTATGGAGGGGTGTGGGGGGGATGTGGGGGGTCATGGGGTGGTGTGGGGTGGCAGCATGGGGGGGCAGCATGGGGGGGGGCGGCATGGGGGGGGGGCGGCATGGGGGAGGTACTGCAGGTGCAAGGCAAACATGGAAAAGAGTCAGAAGAGTTTTATAAATATTCATTTTTGCGCTGAGGGTGTCGCTCGGGCTCACTGCTCCTCCAATTTTGGCCTCTTGCCCATCCCCAATTTTAGTACCTCCTCGATCGGTGGTCGTGCCTTCAGCTGCCTGGGCCCCAAGCTCTGGAACACCCTCCCTAAACCTCTCCATCTCTCTACCTCTCTTTCCTCCTTTAAGACGCTCCTTAAAAGCTACCTCTTTGACCTGCCCTAATATCTCCTGATCTGGCTCGGTGTCAAATTTTGGCTGATAACGCTGTAACGTAGGAGACACAGGTGAAATCCTCATCTATGCCTTTGTTACCTCCAGACTTGACTATTCCGATGCACTCCTGGCTGGTCTCCCACATTCTACCCTACGTAAACTTAAGATCATCTAAAAGTTGGTAGCCCGTGTCTTGATTCGCACCAAGTCCCGCTCACCCATCTCCCGCTCACTGACCTACATTGGCTCCTGGTTAAGCAACGCGTCGATTTCAAAATTCTCATCCTTATTTTCAAATCTTTCCATGGCCTCGCCCCCTCCCTATCTCTGTAATCTCCTTCAGCCTCACAAGCCCCCGAGATATCTGTGCTCCTCTAATCCCTGATTAGAATCACTCAACCATCGGTGGACGAGCCTACCTCTTTGACCAAGCTTTTGGTCACCTGCCTTAATTTCTCCTTATGCAGATCCATGTGCAATTTTTTGTCTTATAATACCCCTGTGAAGCACCTTGGGACCCTTTACTGCATTAAAGAAAGAAAGACTTGTATTTATATAGCGCCTTTCACGACCACTGGATGTCTCAAAGTGCTGTACAGCCAATGAAGTACTTTTGGAATGTCGTCACTGTTGTAATGTGGGAAATGCAGCAGCCAATTTGTGCACAGCAAGCTCCCACAAACAGCAATGTGATAATGACCCGATCATCTGTTTTTTTTGTTCTGTTGATTGAGGGATAAATATTGGCCCTGGGACACCGGGGATAACTCCCCTGCTCTTCTTCAAAATAGTGCCATGAGATCTTTTACGTTCACCTGAGAGAGCAGACGGGGCCTCGGTTTAACGTCTCATCCGAAAGACGGCACCTCCGACAGTGCAGCCTAGATTTATATGCATAAGTCGCTGGAGTGGGACTTGAACCCACAACCTTCTGACTCAGAGGTGGGAGTGCAACCCACTGAGCTACAACTGACATTAAAGGTGCTATATAAATGCAAGTTGTTGTTGTACTGACGTGTCACTTTCGATTAGGCGCTGAAATCCATAATGGATTTTGCTCGTGACCTTTAGTCAACTGAGCCGACTCAACTCGGTCGCTTTAGTCTGGCGTGTCTTCTCTACAGGTAAACATTAAATTAAAAAGACTCCTAACGTTCACAGTCCACTGACTGCTGGTCCTTGACTGAGCAGGGATGTAATGCTGTTCCCTCTCCAACCAAACAAAGCAAGCACTGTTATAATGAAGCCGGATTACCCCAGCTTCCATACGGCAGGTAAAATACCCCCGCTGACATATTGACCTGTAGATTTTTATTTTTCCTCTGCTGTGCAATTAGTGTCGGATTTCCATTCGACAGCAGCTCCTCCGCTTGTGTGTCGCAGCGTTTGCTGAGAGTAATCATTCGGCATGATACGCTCGCTGGTTACTGACTTCCAGGCTGTGGAGCTTCTGCAGGATCAGGAATGGTTCCCGGGACACCCCATTAACTGAAGCCGGTGCAATAAACGATTGGAACAAGAAGCCCGTCCCTGGTCGTGATTGGCGAGCTGTTGTGTAATTGAGTGTCACTGATGAGAGTTATAAACTGCTCGAGCTTTTGCTCTCATGGTTTTGGAAATGATCTGAACCTTGAGATTACATAGCTTATCTCTCTGTCGTACAGAGAACACTTTGCCCTGTGCAGAGATAGTGCCAGTCCTTGGACGAATGCTCAATTTCTTGTTGGGAGCAGTCTGCGTGACTCTCCTACTAATGCGGGAAGATTTTCTTATAAACAGCTTTATGACTTTGTCACATACACCATACAGGGGCAATCTCCCTTAAATGCAAGATGTAAAACTTGATAAAGGTCATTGGATAAAGAAAGAAAGACTTGGATTTATATAGCGCCTTTTGACGACCACAGGACGTCTCAAAGTGCTTTACAGCCAATGGAATGTAGTCACTGAAGAATGAGAGGTGATCTTATCCAGACGTATAAGCTTATGAGGGGGCTTGACAAGGTGGATGCAAAAAGGATGTTTCCACTGATGGGGGAAGACTAGAACTAGGGGGTATAATCTTAGAATAAGGGGTCGCCCATTTAAAACTGAGATGAGGAGGAATTTCTTCTCTCAGAGGGTTGTAAATCTGTGGAATTTGCTGCTTCAGAGAGCTATGGAAGTTTGGTCATTGAATAAATTTAAGACAGAGATAGACAGTTTCTTAAATGATAAGGGAATAAGGGGCTATGGGGAGCAGGCGAGGAAGTGGACCTGAGTCCATGATCGGATCAGCCATGATCGTATTAAATGGTGGAGCAGGCTTGAGGGGCCGTGTGGCCTACTCCTGCTCCTATTTCTTATGTTCTTATGTAACATGGGAAACGCGGCAACCAATTTGCGCACAGCAAGCTCCCACAAACAGCAATGTGATAATGACCAGATAATCTGTTTTTTTTTGTTATGTTGATTGAGGGATAAAATATTGGCCCAGGATACCGGGGATAACTCCCCTGCTCTTCTTCGAGATAGTGCCATGGGATGTTTTACGTCCACCTGAGAGAGCAGACGGGGCCTCGGTTTAACGTCTCATCTGAAAGATGGCACCTCCGACAGTGCGGCGCTCCCTCAGCAGTGCACTTGGAGCGTCAGCCTGGATTTTTTTGTGCTCAAGTCCCTGGAATGGGACTTGAACCCACAACCTTCTGACTCGGAGACATTGTGATAAATGGCAGTGCCAAGTTGAGCAGGCAGGTTAAAGATCTGAGCCCAGGTTTGTATTGAGTGGTAGAGGAGGCCAAGATCGGTTGGTGCACTCCTGATAACGGAATAAAGGGTTTTGGGGAGTGGGCGGGGAAGTAGACCTGAGTCCATGATCGGATCAGCCATGACCATATTAAATGGTGGAGCAGGCTTGAGAGGCCATTTGTGGGAGCTTGCTGTGTGCAAATTGGCTGCTGCATTTGCCATGTTACATAAGAACATAAGAAATAGGAGCAGGAGTAGGCCATACGGCCTTCACCCCATCACTGCGATCATGGTAGACATAGAGAAGATGCTTCCACTTCTAGATTTAAAGTAGTTGCTGTCATATATTTGCTTCATGGGTTCTTTGCTGAAGAATTCATAACAACACATTGCTATTAAGAACTAGTTGGTTTATTAGCAAAAGGTTTAACAATCACACTACACATTACCAGTTCATCCACCAGGCTCACAACTACCTGCCTCATCGTGGATCCCCCGAACCCAACTGGCTGGGGTTTTATTGAGTCTTGTGGACATCACGTGACTGGCTAAGTTATTCTCAATCAACAGCTCTACAACTATTTTAGATGAACATAAATCAAGTGTCCTCTTTTGGCAAGGGCACCAGAGCCGACAAATTTAATTGCTGGGGGTGATGATGCACTCCAGTCCCTCTGGCACCCACCTCTTGAGGAAGGCCGCAATCGTACCAGTGGACGCTGCGTGCTCCATCTCCAGGGACACCCTGGCTCGGATGTAAGCGCGGAAGAGAGGCAGGCAGTTGGGCTGAACGACCCCCTCGACCACCCGTTGCCTGGACCGGTTAATGGCCCCCTTGGCCGTGCCCACGAGCAGTCCTACAAGGAGGCCTTCCGACCTGCCCGCTCCCCTCTGCACCATATGCCCAAAGATCAGGAGCGTTCAACAGCTCTACAACTCTTTTTGGCTGTAAAACAATAAATCAATTAAATCAAGTGCCCCCGGATCTGGGGGACACTCCAAACGCTTTTCAAGTGCCCTTTTCTTTGTGTTTCTTTGGGGGGGGGGGGGGTTTATTTTGTGATTTTTTTTTTAGGGCATTAAAATCATATAATTTACAAGGCAAAGCTCTACAACTCTTTTTGGGGGTACAAAATAAACGTTCGATCGAGTGCCCCCTGATCTGGGGGACACTCCAGACACTTTTAACTGCCCTCTTTTTTTTTTTGGTGTTTTTTTTTTTTTAAGCTCACAGCTGCATACATTACAGTTGGTAGAAGCAGAGCCCGATTAAGGCTGTGAGGGGCCTAAGACTAATAGGAGGGAAGGGCCTATATATGTACTATATATTGCATACAATTCCACGCACAGGCATCTTCCACCCTTCAGGATGTAGTTTGAGACCTGGAATATTAGGTCCTTCATTGAAACATCTGTGAACTCATCCTTTTTTTTGGCATGGAAGCAAGTCATCCTCGTTTCGAGGGACTGCCTATGATGATGATGACAATTCATAAAATCATCAAACAAATATAATTGTATGTTTATCCAAATTTAACAACGAACAAAAATCAAAGCTATCTACATTGAAAAACAGCATACAATTCAAATGGTTTCTTCCTGGCTTTAAACTGTGATATCAAACAAAACATTCTCTGAATACTTATTTTCAAACAAAGACGGGCAAGTTCCTGGCCTTGACTGTGGCAAACACATTACAAAATTCAAAGCTGTGTACACAAAAAAACAGCAAAAACAGCGTAGAGTTCAAGTAAAGATTGGTTTCCTCCTTGGTTAAACTGCGATATCAAACAAAACACTCTATGAATATGTCTCTTCAAACAAAGACTGGTTTCTTCCTGGCCTTCGCTGTCGTGAATAATATTATCAAAATTTAAAGACCTGACAATTTCACTCCCAATGCACAAAAGAGACAAAGCAGCGATCTGCTCCTGATTCATGGTGGATTGTAAGACATTTTTTATCCTTTTGAGAAGAGAAATGGAACGTACAGTTCTACATTTGGGAAACAATCCTTCACATTGGATTCAATGATTACACGGTACATCCAAATAGACCCGATCTCATCCTCTTTTCTTTCTATATTTGAGAAGGTTGAAAATTGAACAAATTGGAGAAATTCTTTAGTAAAATCTACTGGGAGATCATCTCGATATTTCTGACATAAGCGTTTGATACCTTCATCATCAACATCATAGGCAGTCCCTCAGAATCGACGAACACTTGCTTCCACTCTTAAAATGAGTCCTTAGGTGGCTGTACAGTCCAATACGAGAGCCACAGTCCCTGTCACAGGTGGGACAGAGAGTCGTTGAGGGAAGGGGTGGGTGGGACTAGTTTGCCGCACGCTCTTTCCGCTGCCTGCACTTGATTTCTGCATGCTGTTGGCGATGAGACTCGAGGTGCTCAGCGCCCTCCCGGATGCACTTCCTCCACTTAGGGCGGTCTTGGGCCAGGGACTCCCAGGTGTCGGTGGGGATGTCGCACTTTATCAGGGAGGCTTTGAGGGTGTCCTTGTAACGTTTCCTCTGCCCACCTTTGGCTCGTTTGCCGTGAAGGAGTTCCGAGTAGAGTGCTTGCTTTGGGAGTCTCGTGTCTGGCATGCGAACAATGTGGCCCACCCAGCGTCTGATACCTTCACTGACTTGGGAGCTTGACATATTATGTGAACAATTTTCCAGGACTCTAAAGGTCTTGTCAATATTGCCATAGGCTTTGATTCGATATTCTAATGCGCTCTTCAGTTTGTCAATGATTGTGAGGAATGTATTAACTCTGAAGGCTTCCTTGTCGCTGAATGTGTGTGAAGTTGCGTCATCTCATGTCTTTTGTCTTTTGCGGCGTCGTGGGCCTAAAAAAATACGAGGGCCTAAGGCTAAGGCTTATTAGCCTATGGGTTAATCCGGCCCTGGGTAGAAGGATTAGAGGGGAGATGAGGAAACATTTCTTCACCCAGAGGGTGGTGGGGGTCTGGAACTCGCTGCCTGAAAGGGCAGTAGAGGCAGAAACCCTCATCACATTTAAAAAGTACTTTGATGTGCACTTAGAGTTGTGGGGGTTGCAGGGCTACGGACCTAGTACTGGAAGGTGGGATTAGGCTGGGTGGCTCTTTTTTGACCGGCACGGACACGATGGGCTGAATGGCCGATGTTATTTATGCAACCTCAGGCAACCTGTATAATACCGCTACCAGAGGGCTTACCTGTTGGAGTCCCTTCCTTGAGAGCACTGTATATAAGCAGGCCTCCCACGCTGTACCAACACTCTGCAGTCTGAATAAAGGAGCTAAGGTCACACTTACTCATTGTCTACAGTACTCAGTTACTTTACTTATATATGAGCATAACAGCCTCCTGTGTCGTAGATTTTCTTTGATTCTAGGGAGACAAAAACTAGAGGACACAAATATAGGAGAGTCACTCAAAAGGGAATTCAGGAGAAGCTTCTTTACCCAGCGAGTGCTGAGAATGTGGAACAGGCTGCCACAGGGAGTGGTGGAGGTGAATAGCAGCGATGTATTGAGGAGGAAAGCTAGTTAAGCACATGAAGGAGAAGGGGATAGTAGGATATGCAGATAGGATGAGATGAAGTAGGGTGGGCAGAAACAGATGGGGAGTATAAACACCAACATAGACTACTTGGGACGATTGGCCTGTGCCCGAGCTGTAAATTCTAGGGGCTCAATTTACCCCAAAGCTTTTTTTTGGCGTACTTGAAGAGTTACGCTCGTTTTTTTGGGGCCCAAGTACGCCAAAAAAATTGTTCTAAGTTTCCCCGTTGGATTTCTTCATTTTGGCGCAGCCTAACCTGTCCTTTAATTTTGGGGGTGAAGCCTTGATCTGTGCCAAAAAGATCAGGTTGCCATGGTAACCAGGGACACAATGCAGGCTGAGGCTGGAAAGTGAAACATACAGCTCAGCTCACAACACCTCAAAACATATTGCAGCAACTTAAAAGCACTTTAAAATATATTACAGCAATTTACCTCCAATTGTTAAATTTCCCCACCCGCCCTTATCCCAGGCCGAAGGGCCTCCTGGTCTGCATCACCCGCCCGCCCCGAACCCCTTGCCGGTGCCAGTCCTGCTTCCCCGCCCCTAGCCCTGGCCAAAGGGCTTGCCGGTCTGCTGCCCTAGAGCGCCCCGAGCCCCTTGCCGGCGCCAGTCCAGCTCCAGCTCCCCCGCTCACCCCGAGCTCCGAGTATCTTGCCAGTCTCCCCCCTAGCCCAGGCTGAATGGCCTCCTTCCTCCCGGTCCTGTACCTAACTACACCCGAAAGGCTTCTCCCCCCTCTCCCCTGCACACCCCTCTCTCTCCCTCTCCCCCCTCCCCCTCTCTCCCCATCCCCCTCCCCCTCTCTCCCCGCGCTCTCTCCCAGCACACCCCCCTCTCTCTCTCCCCCTCCCTCCCCGCCCTTTCCTGCTGCGGCTGTGTACGCCATTTTCTTTAACTCTCCAGAAGGTTTTTCTGCACATACGCTGGCCTCAGTCGAACTGGAGTAACTCTCAGCTGGCCAAACTTCCCTAAATGGCCAGAATTGGCGTGGGTGGCAGGTTACACCCGCTTTGGCTGAAAAAAAAGCTTACCTAAAAAATTCGTAACTAATTGAATTACGCTGGTGCAAATTGATTGGTAAAACTGCAGATTTTTAACAGGCCAAAAAAGCAGCCTGCTCCAAAAAAACGGTGCAAATCCTTCGGGAAAATTGACCCTAGGTAATACTGTCGAGTGATGGCTGATAGAAGTGCAGATGCCCGAGTACAGGATCTGTCTCTACTGTGATGCACTCAGTGGCTGCATAGCCTACTCACTCTTGATGCCTAGGCTCACACAGGAAGAACAATCACCTTGAGCGAGGGCACGGAAGGGCAATTGGCTCCAATAGAATCATACCCCAACATGAATCAATGCCAATTCGGGAAGAAGTGAAGACGAATTAGCAGGGGTGGGGGTTCAGCGAATTCAGGATCACGCAGGCATTTTACGGCAGGATTAAAATCATACTTAAGAATGTTACATAGACCAAGGACTAATTAAGATTTGCTCCTATGCAAGGGGTGGGTTGGTGGGTGACTTCAATGGTACTCATATCAGGGAAGTGTAAAATGGGCTGCTGATTCACTATTACCAATTTTGGGCAGATGTCCAAGACCAGTCTCACCCCCGGGAATTGGAAAATGCTGGCTATGTGGCTCGAGCATAATGACTACAATCCATTATAATCATTTCCTCCCCAAACCTCTCTGTTTCTTTGCCAGTGTCAGGTGTGGCTCAGTGGGTCACAAGGTTGTGGGTTCAAGTCCCACTCCAGAGACTTGAGCACAAAAATCCAGGCTGGCACTCCAGTGCAGTGCTGAGGTAGTGCTGCACTGTCGGAGGTGCCGTCTTTCGGATGAGGCGTTAAACCGAGGCCCCATCTGCTCTCTCAAGTGGATGTAAAAGATCCCACGGCACTATTTCAAAGAAGAGCAGGGGGAGTTATCCCTCAATCAACATAACAAAAACAAATGATCTGATCATTATCACATCGCTGTTTGTGAGAGCTTGTTGTGCGCAATTAGCTGCTGTGTTTCCCACATTGCAACAGTGACTATACTCCAAAAGTACTTCATTGGTTGTAAAGTATTTTGGGACATGAAAGGCGCTATATAAATGCAAATCTTTCTTTCTTCCTTACCTCTCTCTCCTCCTTTACACAGCAAGTAATCAGGAAGCCAAATGGAATGTTGGTCTTTATTGCAAGGGGGCTAGAGTATAAAAGCAGAGAAGTCCTTCCACAACTGGAAGCCACACCTAGAATACCGCGTACAGTTTTGGTCTCATTATTTAAGAAAGGATATATTTGCATTGGAGGCTGTTCAGAGAAGGTTCACTAGGTTGATTCCAGAGATGAGGGGGTTGACTTATGAGGATAGGTTGAGTAGGTTGAGCCTATACACATTGGAGTTCGGAAGAATGAAAGCTGAACTTATCAAAACATATGATAATGAGGGGGCTCGACAAGGTGGATGCAGAGAGGATATTTCTACTCATAGGGGAAACTAAAACTAGGGGACATAGTCTTAGAATAAGGAGCCGCCCATTTAAAACGGAGATGAGGAGGAATTTCTTCTCTCAGAGGGTTGTAAATCTGTGGAATTTTCTGCCCCAGAGAGCTGTGGAGGCTGAGTCATTGAATATATTTAAGGTGGAGATAGACAGATTTTTGAGTGATAAGGGAGTAAAGAGTTATGGGGAGCGGGCACGGAAGTGGAGCTGAGTCCATGATCTGATCAGCTATGATTTTATTAAATGGCGGAACAGGCTCGAGGGGCCAAATGGTCGGCTCCTGCTCCTATTTCTTTAGGACGCTCCTTAAAACCTACCTCTTTGACCAAACCTTACATTTCTTGTCCTAATATCTCCTTATGTGGTTCGGTGTCGAATTTTGCTTGACGACTCAACACCGCCTGCAGTGCGTCAACACAGCCTGTGGTCGCCTGAGGAAGAGAGAGTTTGAAGATCAGGTCCTCAAATCTGGCACCAAGCTTATGGTCTACAGGGCTGTAGTGATACCCGCCCTCCTATATGGCTCAGAGACGTGGACCATATACAGTAGACACCTCTGCAAGATCCTGAAAATCTCCTGGGAGAACAGACGCACCAACATCAGTGTTCTCGATCAGGCCAACATCCCCAGCATCGAAGCACTGACCACACTCGACCAGCTCCGTTGGGCGGGCCACATTGTTTGCATGCCTGAAACAAGACTCACAAAGCAAGCGCTCTACTCTGAACTCCTACATGGCAAGCGTTCCCCAGGTGGGCAGAGGAAACGTTTCAAGGACACCCTCAAAGCCTCCTTGATAAAGTGCAACATCCCCACAGACACCTGGGAGTCCCTGGCCAAAGACCACCCTAAGTGGAGGAAGAGCATCCGGGAGGGCGCTGACCACCTCGAGTCTCGTCGCCGAGAGCATGCAGAAAATAAGTGCAGGCAGCGGAAGGAGCGTGCGGCAAACCAGACTCCCCACCCACCCTTTCCTTCAACGACTGCCTGTCCCACCTGTGACAGAGACTGTAATGCCCGCATTGGACTGTTCAGTCACCTAAGAACTCGCTTTTAGAGTGGAAGCAAGTCGTCCTTGATTTTGAGGGACTGCCTATGATGATGATGATGGTGAAAAGCCTTGGGGCATTTTACTATGTGAAAAGCGCTAAATAAACACAAGTGGTTGTTGTTGATGTGAGCCAAAACACCAGCTTTTTCCATCTTGGAATCTAACCCAGATGGGTGGAATGAAATCCTCTGTCAGTTGTGAGAATGCCAGGGGACTTGAGCTGGGGATAACCTCAGCCCAGCTCCAACTTGCTGTCAGTCCACACCACATAGCTGCCTGTAACTCAGCGCTAAATTGACAGCCTTATTCAGAGGGGCTGTAAAAACTGCTGAAGTAGGAAATGGGAAAATTCATACTGATGCAATGGGGTATTCGCTTCGAGATTGATTTGTTGGGACAGTGTAGACGGAGTTTACTGTTGTCCCTGAGCTGCGAATGCTTGATGCCGACACTGGATGGAACACACTCGCATTCCCTGACTTCAGCAGGGACCCAGTGCTTTGGGTCCCAGGGCCATCAATATTATATAGTCACCAATAAATGCAATAGGGAAATTCAGGAGAAACATCTTTACCCGGAGAGTGATGAGAACAAAAGAAATAAGAAACAGGAGCAGGAGTAGGCCATACAGCCCCTCGAGCCTGCTCCGCCATTTAATACGATCATGGCTGATCCGATCGTGGACTTCCCTGCCCGCTCTCTATAACCCCTTATTCCCTTATTGGTTAAGAAACTGTCTATCTCTGTCTTAAATTTATTCAATGACCCAGCTTCCACAGCTCTTTGAGGCAGCGAATTCCACAGATTTACAACCCTCTGAGAGAAGAAATTCCTCCTCATCTCAGTTTTAACGTGGAATTCGCTACCACAGGGAGGGGTTGAGGTGAATAATGCGGTCGCATTTAAGGGGAAGTTAGATAAAGACATGAGGGAGAAAGGAATAGGAGACCATGCAAATAGGGTGAGATGAAGAGGGGTGGGAGGGGGCTCATGTGGAGCATAAACACCGGCACGGAGCGGTTGGGCCGGATGGTCTGTTTCTGTGCTGTAAACTTGATGTAATTTTGCCCCTGGCACAGAACTGGTTCTGCCCAGTGCCCCGTGGAGAATGGCAGCAGGTGGTAACATAAGAGAGGGGAGAGGCATTGAGAGACTGGTATCGCACTGCCCTCCCAAAACAACAGCAAAGGTAACTTGTATTTATCTAAGCGCCTTTAATGTCGTCAAAAAAATTGACACCAAGCCACATAATAGAAGATATTAGGACAGGTGACCAAATGCTTGGTCAAAGAAGTAGATTTAAGCATTTTAAAGGAGGACAGAGAGAGGTGGAGTGGCAGAGAGGTTTGAGCAAGGAATTCTAGAGCTTAGGGCCGAGGCAGCTGAAGGCATGGTCACCAATGGCAGAGCAATGAACAACAGCAACTTGCATTTATATAGCGCCTTTAACGTAGGGAAACATCCCAAGGTGCTTCGCAGGAGTGTTATGAGATTTAAAACATTTGACACCAAACCACATAAGTAGAAATTAGCGCAGGTAGAGAGGCGGAGAGGTTTAGGGAGGGAGTTCCAGAGCTTGGGGCCCAGGCAGCAAAAGGCACAGCCACCAATGGTGGAGTGATTATAATCAGGGATGCTCAAGAGGGCAGAATTAGAGGAGTGCAGACATCTCAGGGGATTGTGGGGCTGGAGGAGATTACAGAGATAGGGAGGGGCGAGGGCCATGGAGGGCTTTGTAAATAAGGATGAGAAGTTTGAAATCGAGGCGTGGCTTAACCGGGAGCCAATGTAGGTCAGCGAGCACAGGGGTGATGGGTGAGCGGGACTTGGTGCGATATAAAAAAGGCCTTGTGAATAATGGACCCTGTCTTATGCAACAGGATGAGACATTGTAAACTGATCCCATCCAGTTCCGAGTCAGAAATTGTTTCTATGAATTGCATCATTGTGCAATGTCAGACTTGAATGTGGTTCTGTTGCTTCTTGTCAATAACTCCTGGTTGGTATGCATGAAGGCTGCAGGGAGATATGTTGCCAATCAGCCTGCAGTGTCCCCAGTGATATGCACATCTTCTTCCATTTTTTGACACACTTGTATTTTTAAAATTTCACAGTCAGTCACGTGTAAGCTTCCTTTGATTAAACAGCACAATGGTGTGTCTAGCATTCAGCGATTGTTGACAATTTCATTAGAACTCAATTGGCTGCTCACATTAATGGGGCTTGTGGGGATAGAGCTGCTCTGATTCTTCGGCCTTTTGTTATGGATTCTGCCGATTGTTTCGGGATGTAAAGCTCTGTCAGTGTGTGGCTGACATGTCTCACATGAAACTCCCTGTCTACAGTTCAGGAGAAGGTTCTGTTACTGAGGGGAGGAAGATGTCTGGACCCTCAGCATTCACTATAATAGTCCTCAGCATTTTTGTTTTAATTTCAAGAAAATTATTTTTTTTCTGGACAAAAGGTGAACTAATAGAGGTCTTTAAGATTATGAAGGAGTTTGATAGTATTGTTTCTGTAAGCACTCCAGTAATGACTCCATGCGGTAAGGTATTGTACTTGAACTGTGGTGACCTTAATCCATTTATTATAGCTCCCGAGTGAGGGTACAGTAAGGTGAGCTCCCTTTTATACCTGGTTACCTGTCGTGTGCAGGTGACCCCTAGGTCTCCACCAGTTGCACCCTCTGGTGGTACAAGTATAGTATATACAGTGTGAAGATACATTCAGTAGTCTTATGTAACTGTACATTGAGTGTACAGAGAGAATATTTATATGATACATACACAACAGATAGGTTAGATGTCGAGAAGATGTTTCCACTTGTGGGTGAGTCCAAAACTCGGGGTCATAAACATAAGATAGTTACTAATAAATCAAATACGGAATTCAGTGGAAACGTCTTTACTCAGAATGTGGTGAGAATGTGGAACTGGCTACCATAAGGGGTAGTTGAGGTGAATAGTATAGATGCATTTAGAATCATAGAACGGTTACAGCACAGAAAGAGGCGGTTCAGCCCGTCGAGCCCGTGCCGGCTCTCTGCAAGAGCACCTCAGCCAGTCCCACTCCCACGCCCTTTCCCTGTAGACCTGCTATTCTTTTCCTTCATATACTTATCCAACGCCCTTTTGAAAGCCACGATTGAGTCTGCCTCCACCACCCTCTCAGGCAGCGCATTCCAGATCCTAACCACTCGCTGCGTAAAAAAGTTTTTCCTCGTGTCGCCTTTGGTTCTTTTGCCAATCGCCTTAAATCTGAGCCCTCTGGTTCCCGACCCTTCCACCAATGGGAACAGCTTTTCTCTATCTACTCTGTCCGGACCCCTCATGATTTTGAACACCTCTATCAAATTTCCTCTCATTCTTCTCTCCTCCAAGGAGAACAACCCCAGCTTCTCCAGTCTATCCACGTAACTGAAGTCCCTTTAAGGGGAAGCTCGATAAGTACATGGGGGAGAACGAATAGAAGGATATGTTGATGGAATTAGATGAAATAGGGTGAGTGGAGACTCATGTGGAGCATAAACACCGGTACGGACCAGTCGGGCCGAATTACCTCTTTTTGTGCTGTATATTCTGTATAATTCTATGTAAATGTGTTCTAATTCATAGAATCATAGAAGTTTACAGCATAGAAGGAGGACATTTCAGCCCATTGTGTCCCTGCCGGCTGACAAAGAACTATCCAGCCTAATCCCATTTTTCAGTTATTGGTCCGTAGCCGTGTAGGTTACAAGTGCATTGATTGTAGTTGATGGAGCAAGGCTGTTGAGTGTTCTGTTGATCTGTGTGTTGCAAATCCTAGTTGTTTTTTAGTCTAGAATTAGTCTAATACTCTACATTTTGTAACTCTAAACTTGGTAAATAAATTTGATTAGTGTTTTTAGCCTGTTGAACTGCTGGTCTGTATGTAACATCTACACAGGGTGAATATAGGCATGTAACATGAAGCTAGACCTAATCCAGGAGTAGTGTCACCATTGGGATCAAAAGATAATTATGGATGCGGAAGACTCTAGCTCATTTTAGTTCATCCACCCAGGTGTATCTTAAAGTGTTAGCCGTGGCTCAGTGATATCACTTTTGCCTTAGAGTCAGAAGGTTGTGGCATTGGGACCGCTTCTGGGGGGGGTGAAACCTGTACAAACCTGATGGGTTGCACCTCAACAGCGCTGGGACCAATACCCTTGCGGGAAGTTTTGCTAGTGCCGTAGGGGAGAGTTTAAACTAGCTTGGCAGGGGGATGGGAACCTGAGAACAAATTCAGTAGGGAAGGAAGTAAAGCTGAAATTTGAAAGCAAGAATGCAGAAAGTGAATCTGTAAGGCAGAGGAAACAAGGGTTAGTAAGTAGTAATCAAGTGGTGTTCCTGTGCTAAATGGTATATACTTCAATGCAAGGAGCATAGCGAATAAGACAGATGAGCTGAGTGCACAGGTAGACACTGGGGAGTATGACATTCCAGAGACATGGCTGAAAGAGGGACAGGTTTGGCAGCTCAATATTCCTGGTTACAGGATTTTTAGACAGGACAGAGAGGGGGGTAAAAAGGGGGGCTGGAGTCACGATATTGATGAAAGAAACTATTACAGCTGTGAGGAGGGATGATATGTTAGAGGAATCATCAAAAGAGGCCACATGGGTTGAATTGAAAAATAAAAAAGGGGCGATCACACTGCTGGGTGTGTATTATAGGAGTAGTGTCACCATTAGGATCAAAAGATAATTATGGATGTGGAAGACTCTAGCTCATTTTAGTTCATCCACCCAGGTGAATCTTAACGTGTTAGCAAACAATGGGAGGGAGATAGAAGAACAAATATGTCGGCATATTTCTGTGAAGTCCAAAAACGATAGGGCAGTAATAGTAGGGGATTTCAACTACCCAAATATTGATTGGGATAAATATAGTGTGAAGGATATAGAGGGTGCGGAATTTCTAAAACGTATTCAAGAGAACTTTTTTAGTCAGTATGTAACAAGCTCAATATGGGAGGGGGCGGTTCTGGATTTCGTTTTGGGGAATGAAGCTGGGCAGGTG